>NC_135501.1:133591610-133891610 GCF_052857255.1 Amblyomma americanum
CTTTGTCTTGAAAAGTGTGCTTATTTCTACAATGATGGCTTGCTTTTTTGTGTAATTCAAGTTCAATTTTATTTTTCTTGGTTTATTCCTGCGTTTTAATGTAAAGGGATTTTCTAAAGTAAGGTATCGGATGGGTCTGCCACGGAGCCTCCTGCGGGCGCTTCTTTTAAGCATCCGAGGAAGGGCTCATTTTCTGAGGGGTGACGCCGGCAGTTCCACCCTCCTTAAAGAGACGTGAAATCCCTTGGGCTCTGTACTTAGTACCAAGGCCGTACTTCAGCTCACCCTGTGATATAACTCCAAGTTATAAGTTGTAATAAGTAAAAAATAATATTGTCCGCCAACACTTCCTCAGTGTTTGACATAAAAGCGTTAGCTACGGGAGCTTCAAGTGCTTACGTCGCTGTGATCAGGTGTCGTGGAGAAGATCAAATCCAAACATTCCAAGGCACAATCAGCGTCATCTGCCTCATAGATTTTGCAATACTATTGCGATTTACAGCTGTCATTGCTATATCTGGTATATTTTATCAATGTGTCAGTTAATAAATTTCATAAACGTGTGCATCACTACACGACGAATCATTTCACAACATCCGGAACCCCGTTTGACAAACGGTTTGGCCGTAACATATTGAGCTTCATAAATTCGTATATGTTGGGGCTTCATCTAAATTAGTAATTTTATACTGAAGAACATGCGAAATCATTTGACGCCACTTCGAACATTTTGCGTCAAACAGGTGGCCCTCAAATTTTGCGCACATGGTGGCCCCGGGGGGCTCCACTTTGATGGCCGCTATACTGGCACATGTAACGGATCAAAAGTTTCGCTATGTCATATAGTGTGCTCATGTGGTAACTGTTTTGGTGAATTTGATCTTCATTGCAGACAGACGCGTCCTTGACAGACGCAAGTAGTAAGCGCTAACGCTATAAAATATGAACATCTAGCACCGCGCGTTTGTTCACAGGTGGTGTTCGTGCTGTTTGCGGCCATCATCCTTCTGCTGGTGGCCACCAGTTGCCGTCGGTTTCAGCCCGGCGGCTCCTCCCAGCCAGAAGAGCCGGTCCAGAACCCCAACGAGCCCAGGACAACGATAGTGCGCCTCAAGGACCGCGGTGCCCGGGTGTGCACCGAGACGCTGCCCGAACGCAACTCGGTGTGAAGCTAGGACTGCAGCGCAGGGGAGCTTCGGGAATAGCAACAAGTCATGAATTGAACGTCGAATGTGCCAGAGTAAGCTCCTATATTTGTTGCGAAATGTTCCTTACTGCGACATCTCTTTTGTCCTGAACCAGAGGAAAGAGTTGGCATGGGACGCAACAGTTGACTCAAGAGGGTTCAGGCTTGCTGAACTGCAACATTCGGTTTACACAAACTGATGATCTGGCTCAGTTAATATCAAACGAATTAAAAAGCGTAATCTTGGCGGAACTCCACATAACGCGAAGAATGTTCAGTCCCGTTCAATTTTTTTTTAATTGTAGAGTAAAATGTATAATAATCCTGAATAAATTGTAATCCCGGCCCTTAGTTACTGGCTAAAGCTACCTGGCGACCTCTTTATAGCTCGGTGTCATCCAGCGATGAACAACTAACGCATGACACGATGAGGTTTCGCCAGGTGACATAAATGAAAAAGAATCGCTATATAATCACTGCATTACCCTGGCCAAGTCTTTCTGTTCCTACACGATTCTTGTTTCCGCTCAGCTTCTTTGTTTTTCTCATCATCGTGGTCAGTCCCGCTTTTCATGAGAGATAAGCCGACGCGTAACGTTGCTTCTTTCCTACCGTTCTTGACACAACTGCTCGCAACGATCGGCGTACGAGGCAGAAGGATGGATCTTAAAAAAAAAAAGTCGCACAATGTGTCGCAAGCATAAGCAGCGATTAAGATGAAAAGTTGGGCTAGTTGGAGGTTGTTCACGGTGAAAATATATGGGCGCGAACTAAACGAGGCAAAAAGAAAAAGAAGACACAGGACACGCGGATCTATACTATTATAGAATAGTACATTCTTCTCGTCGCAAGTGTGGCCTGAGAAATTTAGGCAATAGCGATGACATGATACTACTTTATCTGTATATGCTTAGGTATGAAGCTACTAGAAATCATGCATAACTAACTGCCATGGAGTCTTCTAAACATCGTTGCCGAGCCCCGAGATTGTAGGGGTTTCTAATTGTAAATTATATGAGGACTAGGCGGACCCACCGAAACGTTTGTATACTTGCGACAACTGGTTTCTTTAATTTTTTGTGGTTCCCTTCGATATAGTTAGCGGCTCGATACTGATTTAAAGCAAACTCTTAAAACACGTCGAAAGTACAACATGTAAAAATTTCGAAGTCCACTTTTAAAAGAAAGAGCGGTATGATCGCCATGAACTCCACAGCTTGCTTGCTACTGAGTACGAGTCGCACCGACTCAAATAAGAAAGAACAAAGTTCGCAAGCCAGGGGTGCACAGTAGAACAGTGTTGCCGTTTGCTCAGTTGCACAATTTCAGGCATTGCTCCGCTACCTTACAAGCCTCCGCGTGCCGGAAGTCTCCACTCCTCGTAATTAACAACCATCTAGAGTAGTGCTCTTCAATGCCACCACCACCTTAGGGCGGTTATATTCATGTCATAGAAAGCGCCTTGCTTAAGCGTCGAGAAAGCGCCGCATTCAGTACTCCCCAACGCTTCAGTACCGTCCTATCTGTGCAGTCAGCACGCAGAGCACATGATTCTCCGCACTCTTATTCAGCAGGACTTGTCGGGCTAGTTGGTTGATCATAATGCAAAAAAGACGAACTGCGCAACAAGAACACGGACGAAAGGGAGGCAGACACACACTAACGCAGACTTACAACTTTACTAAAGGAAGGAATACAAGGCAAATATATATAGCGATCCCAACGCACTTCAAATCTGATCAATATGGCACGTGACAATCTGCCCAGGCGATAAACAGACCACACAAGAACCAACGCTTACAAGATAATCTTATACCGGGCCGGCCCTTTCTATGAAAACAAAAAGCAAAGGAACGCTTAGCGACAGTGCACTCTTGAGAATTACGCGTTCTCCAAAGTAAGAAAATTCAAAACAAAACCACACCACTGTAGCCATCTGATACCACTGAAGCTCGAACCGCTTACAAGCGCAGGTGCTGACACCAAAACCAAGAGACGAAGCACACCCCCTTTTGAAAGCAAACAAAACGGGAAACAAGAACAACCACATCGGTTATCGTCAAAATCAAAAAAACAGTGAAAAAAGGCACCAGGTCAAAAGGGTAAAAACACCATGAATCAGCTCAAGAAGCTACGCCACAAAAAGAGTGAAAATAGGCACCGAGTCATTTAAAAAAACAAAAAGATGAAAGACGGGACAACAGTTTAAGACAACAACGGTTTTTAAAAAAGGGGGAGGGGTGAATGAAATCCGAAGCGTAGGAAAACATCTCAAACCATGACAGAACCGAAACAAAACTGAGATCGCTAATCAAATGAACAACGAAAGCATCAAACGCAATCAGGAGGCACTGCTCAATCACCAGGGCACAAACAGGCCACTAGGCTACACATGCCCCCGCAAAAACGAAAATTCTTTGGATGATAAGGAAATGGAAGCCTTGCTAACACAGTTGTCCGTGGTGCCGATGTAAAAAGTTTCGACGACGAGACGCTCCCATTTGTCATTCAATCTGGCCAGAAATTCCGTCTTTTCGAACCATGGTACACAGTCCCGTTGCTTCATTTTTGTGCAGTCCGCACAATGCTTAGCCAAAAACCCTCCATCGTTGTTTGCCACGCTCAACCGGTGCTCCCTTGCTCTTTCATTAAAGCATCTGCCGGTTTGGCCTATGTAGACTTTTCCGCAACTAAGGGGAATGCGGTAAACAACGCCGGAAACGCAATCTTTGAACTTCCTTAGATGTTTGATTTTGCAAGGGGTCTTCTTAGTGTTCTTCATCATAACGCACACCTTGGACAGTCTGCATGGAGCCGAGAAGACAACGTTGACGCCTCCTTTTCTCGCCACTTTCTTGATGTTGTGCGAGAATTTGTGGATGTATGGAATGACATGGGCCTTCTTTTGCTCGGCGTCTACTTTGTCTTTGCGTTCTCTCTTAATTTTTTGAAGCACATTTTCACACACACTCGAAATGACGTGCGGAGGGTATCCAGCTGCTTGCAAACGCTGAAGCTGGTACTGGAAGCTCTCTTGGACTTTGTGGTCACAGGACTTTTTCAGGGCCGACTCAACACATAGGGAAATGATGCCTCGCTTGACCAACTTCGAATGGGCACTAGTGTAGGGAAGCAAAGCCTTTTTTGACCTGGGTTTGAAGGACCAGCACAAACGCTGTTTGTCAAAGTGCAGATCTGAATCCAGGAACTGAAGATGACCATCAAGCGGTAGCTCACTGGTAAACCGGAGCCCGAAAGATTCAGATGAAAATGCCGAGAGGATCTTTGAGGCCAAATCCTGAAGATTGCCGTCCCCCGGTGGGGTCAGGAAGATTAGGTAGTCATCGACGTACCTGCACACGCGGGTGACAGCCATCCCTCGCAGCTTTTCTTGAAGACGTCGGTCAAAGGATGACAGAAAAATGTCGCTTAAGGCTGGAGCTATGCTCGAACCTATACAAATGCCTGCTTTTTGAATATGATAACTCTCATTGAAGTGGATGACGGAAGACTTTAGATAGAAATCTATAAGTTCCAAGAAGTTGCCAGTGTTGAGGCCAACTGAGTTCCGGAACTTCGTCTCTCCGTGAAGCTCCACGCATTCTCTGATGGCAGCGAACAGTCCTTCGTGCGGAATGGAATAATACATGTCCTCGATGTCGACGGAAAAAGCCGTCGTGGAAGTTGGTAGCCCTTTTCCCATCAGCTCAACGACTTCTTTGGAGCTTCTAACGAGGAACGGGTCATTGCCTAATAACACATTCAAATGTATCTGCAGGAAGTTCCCAAGCTTCCTCTGCCAGCAGTTCCTGTCCGACACGATTAGTCGAAAGGGGCAATCAATTTTATGCGTTTTTCCAGTGAAAAACACTTCAAGGGTTCCGGCATCCTCGTTTTTCACGGCCTTCATCAAATGCTCTAACTTCAAATCCTTTAAAAGTCTCACGGCTTCTCGCTTTCTTTTCTTCGGATCGTGCTTGACTGGCGTGAAGTTCTTTGTAACGGCATCCATCGCCTTGCTCTGGAACAAGCCTTGCGGTAAGACTACAAAACCCCCTTCCTTGTCCGACTGGATGACCGTTAAGCCATTTTCTTTAAGAAAATGCGAGTAACAGGACATCTTCTAAGCCACCTGTCAAGAAGGTCGTCAATTTTCTTAAAGAAAATGGCTTAACGGTCATCCAGTCGGACAAGGAAGGGGGTTTTGTAGTCTTACCGCAAGGCTTGTTCCAGAGCAAGGCGATGGATGCCGTTACAAAGAACTTCACGCCAGTCAAGCACGATCCGAAGAAAAGAAAGCGAGAAGCCGTGAGACTTTTAAAGGATTTGAAGTTAGAGCATTTGATGAAGGCCGTGAAAAACGAGGATGCCGGAACCCTTGAAGTGTTTTTCACTGGAAAAACGCATAAAATTGATTGCCCCTTTCGACTAATCGTGTCGGACAGGAACTGCTGGCAGAGGAAGCTTGGGAACTTCCTGCAGATACATTTGAATGTGTTATTAGGCAATGACCCGTTCCTCGTTAGAAGCTCCAAAGAAGTCGTTGAGCTGATGGGAAAAGGGCTACCAACTTCCACGACGGCTTTTTCCGTCGACATCGAGGACATGTATTATTCCATTCCGCACGAAGGACTGTTCGCTGCCATCAGAGAATGCGTGGAGCTTCACGGAGAGACGAAGTTCCGGAACTCAGTTGGCCTCAACACTGGCAACTTCTTGGAACGTATAGATTTCTATCTAAAGTCTTCCGTCATCCACTTCAATGAGAGTTATCATATTCAAAAAGCAGGCATTTGTATAGGTTCGAGCATAGCTCCAGCCTTAAGCGACATTTTTCTGTCATCCTTTGACCGACGTCTTCAAGAAAAGCTGCGAGGGATGGCTGTCACCCGCGTGTGCAGGTACGTCGATGACTACCTAATCTTCCTGACCCCACCGGGGGACGGCAATCTTCAGGATTTGGCCTCAAAGATCCTCTCGGCATTTTCATCTGAATCTTTCGGGCTCCGGTTTACCAGTGAGCTACCGCTTGATGGTCATCTTCAGTTCCTGGATTTAGATCTGCACTTTGACAAACAGCGTTTGTGCTGGTCCTTCAAACCCAGGTCAAAAAAGGCTTTGCTTCCCTACACTAGTGCCCATTCGAAGTTGGTCAAGCGAGGCATCATTTCCCTATGTGTTGAGACGGCCCTGAAAAAGTCCTGTGACCACAAAGTCCAAGAGAGCTTACAGTACCAGCTTCAGCGTTTGCAAGCAGCTGGATACCCTCCGCACGTCATTTCGAGTGTGTGTGAAAATGTGCTTCAAAAAATTAGAGAGAACGCAAAGACAAAGTAGACGCCGAGCAAAAGAAGGCCCATGTCATTCCATACATCCACAAATTCTCGCACAACATCAAGAAAGTGGCGAGAAAAGGAGGCGTCAACGTTGTCTTCTCGGCTCCATGCAGACTGTCCAAGGTGTGCGTTATGATGAAGAACACTAAGAAGACCCCTTGCAAAATCAAACATCTAAGGAAGTTCAAAGATTGCGTTTCCGGCGTTGTTTACCGCATTCCCCTTAGTTGCGGAAAAGTCTACATAGGCCAAACCGGCAGATGCTTTAATGAAAGAG
Organism: Amblyomma americanum; assembly: GCF_052857255.1. Taxonomy (NCBI): domain Eukaryota; kingdom Metazoa; phylum Arthropoda; class Arachnida; order Ixodida; family Ixodidae; genus Amblyomma; species Amblyomma americanum. The sequence continues at coordinate 133,598,410 of NC_135501.1, forward strand.
CAAGGGAGCACCGGTTGAGCGTGGCAAACAACGATGGAGGGTTTTTGGCTAAGCATTGTGCGGACTGCACAAAAATGAAGCAACGGGACTGTGTACCATGGTTCGAAAAGACGGAATTTCTGGCCAGATTGAATGACAAATGGGAGCGTCTCGTCGTCGAAACTTTTTACATCGGCACCACGGACAACTGTGTTAGCAAGGCTTCCATTTCCTTATCATCCAAAGAATTTTTGTTTTTGCGGGGGCATGTGTAGCCTAGTGGCCTGTTTGTGCCCTGGTGATTGAGCAGTGCCTCCTGATTGCGTTTGATGCTTTCGTTGTTCATTTGATTAGCGATCTCAGTTTTGTTTCGGTTCTGTCATGGTTTGAGATGTTTTCCTACGCTTCGGATTTCATTCACCCCTCCCCCTTTTTTAAAAACCGTTGTTGTCTTAAACTGTTGTCCCGTCTTTCATCTTTTTGTTTTTTAAATGACTCGGTGCCTATTTTCACTCTTTTTGTGACGTAGCTTCTTGAGCTGATTCATGGTGTTTTTACCATTTTGACCTGGTGCCTTTTTTCACTGTTTTTTTGATTTTGACGATAACCGATGTGGTTGTTCTTGTTTCCCGTTTTGTTTGCTTTCAAAAGGGGGTGTGCTTCGTCTCTTGGTTTTGGTGTCAGCACCTGCGCTTGTAAGCGGTTCGAGCTTCAGTGGTATCAGATGGCTACAGTGGTGTGGTTTTGTTTTGAATTTTCTTACTTTGGAGAACGCGTAATTCTCAAGAGTGCACTGTCGCTAAGCGTTCCTTTGCTTTTTGTTTTCATAGAAAGGGCCGGCCCGGTATAAGATTATCTTGTAAGCGTTGGTTCTTGTGTGGTCTGTTTATCGCCTGGGCAGATTGTCACGTGCCATATTGATCAGATTTGAAGTGCGTTGGGATCGCTATATATATTTGCCTTGTATTCCTTCCTTTAGTAAAGTTGTAAGTCTGCGTTAGTGTGTGTCTGCCTCCCTTTCGTCCGTGTTCTTGTTGCGCAGTTCGTCTTTTTTGTCTTATTCAGCTTTGCCTTCAACCCACCAAAACAACTCAACTATAACCTGACTAACCAGATTACAGAAATAAACTTCAATTTACGTTTTTCTTCGATGCTTCCATCATTTACCTCCGCTGTCTTTTTTATAAAAATATTTCTTTTTACAACCATAGCTGTCCGTACGCGGCCTTTTGTGCAGTAATTACCTGCCGCGGTGGCTCAGTGATTTTGACGTTCGGCTGGGTGCTGGTCCCTAGATTGCGGGTTCAGTCATGGGAGCGGTGGCCGTATTCTGAAGGCAAAACACACAAACGCCAGTGCGCTGAGCGATCGTGTTAAAAACCTCCAGGTGACCTATATTGATCCTGAGCCCTCTCCTCTGTCGCCCCTCATTGCATTAGTCACTTCGGGATATTGAAACCCCTCTATCCTCATATGTCTTTAATTAGTGGTAAATCGACTGCCCTTGCTGACAAAATGCACAAAATATATTTTGTATTTTCATATTAGTGTATAGAACATTAAATCTCCGAAAAGAAGAGGTAATTCCTACGTAATAAATATTATTCGCAGAAAAAACCGAACGTTTCGTTCAAATAAAAGCAGCGAAATAAAACTCGCCGATTTTTCAAAACAAAAAAAGCCATAATTCTAGCCCGTCTGCATAATATTTAACGAGGGCTCCTGCGCTTGCAAGGCAATCGAGAAGCGTCGTTGGTCAGGAGAAATTCCTTCGTCTTTAACCCGTTATTCACTCCTAAGCATCATGCAAGGGTCCTTCGCACTTCAGGAAGCGGCATGCGCTGTTCTCCGGTTAACACTTATGAGTTGCGCATCCTCCATTTCCTAAATTGCTAGACTTTATTTGGACTAGGCGGGCTGCCACTGTGCCGTGGTTGAAAGAGAGCAGGTATTCACGAGAAATTTTGGGAGCTTTCTTATGAATTTCGTATCAGTGGCGCTTAATGAGTTAGTTTTTCCTAATCCCTTGCCATTTCTTTCTGCCCTCTATACCACTAGGTTCTGGAGCCGAGGAGACTAAGCCGTGACGGTGGAGACTACCGGTGGATCTACCAGATCTTCTCGAACTAGTGCCTTGTGGACAGAAACACAAGTCAGCGATGACGCTGTGCTTTAAGACCTATACTGACGGCGTTCCGTGAATCTTATCTACAAGCATCTGCGCAGCTTAGGCACTGTCACCGCATTGCAACTAAGTTCGAGTGGAAATATTGATCACTTCGAAGCATGTGCTAGAAACTTCGGCTGTATCAAATATTGCTGTCTGTGTCGTATTCGACGTGTGTGCTTGAAGTGTGCGTGCAAGCGTGTCAGTGTGGTGAGCATACCTGGCCCTGAACAGTTGGCGACGTTTCCTAAAAATCGAATCATTGCCGATCATTGCCGAAAGTGACCATGTACTCAACAAGCGCACAAGCTACTACATATCATTTACTGGGCAAAGAAAGACAGAAGGTGATATTATTGCAGGTAAAAGCAAAAACCTAGACGTCAGATTGAAAGGTGGTAACGAAAAAAGAATTGTGAGGTTGATGGTGCCAAATGCTTTTTTTTCATTAGTACGCGTTGATACATAAAAATAAGGGGAAAACGAATAAGGTATAGGGCTGCAACGTTTGCCTTTTTTTAGCGAAAGAGGACGCTATCACACTTCTGATCAAGACTTTTAATGTTGCTTGTGGCTTCTTCGTACGAGAGACCCTGTTTATTTTGAACTTAGCGAAAACAAAAAAACTCAGGTTCACTTTCTTGCTCAGACGTTGCTAGCGCTGCCTGCGGTTGTCAGCCGTTTGAGAGACATCGCTCTACAAATAGTGCACTGAGGCGATGCCTAACAATCACAGCCGTGCGTAAAGTTAAGCAAAAGTAAAGTGACAGTTGTGCAAGAGTTTCGGTGCATCAAGAGGATGTTGATTCAACGATATGAAACTCCGGCTTGTGTACATAGCCAGATATATAGCCCTCTTCCACTCCTTTCACCCCCCGCATGACGTCTCAACAAGGCGCATCCCACCCTGCTTATCGCATTTCGTTCTTCCTTATCGCATGGTCTGAAAGCTCACTGGAATGGGGACCAGATGGAGGATGGTAGCCTTAGTGTTTTGCCATACCTATAAGCGCCATGGTGTTTTTGATGTGTCAGCATGTACAAAAGTCTTAAGGCCAAAGGCTTTTCCCTTCGGCCGCATAACAGAGCCGTTACGGCACTATTAAACACCGAATGAGCTTGAAATGCTAGCAGGTGGTTTCTTCTTGCGGTAGAGAGCTTCTCGCTTGACTTGTGTTTTGAATGATACGCTACACTGAGCATTCTCGGAACTTTATTTCGCTGCAGCTGAACGCTGTGGCCTTAAGACTTTTCATCAAGACTGTACTTAAAGCTGATACGACAGCATTTACAATTTTGCCTGCTCCTGTTTGTCTGCAAGAGTTAATTTGCCTGTTGCTCAGTGCCGCTTCTTTGACCTGGATAGCTACACTTGTTGACTGTGAATAAAAGGCTCGGCTTCGTCCATGTGTCATTGCCAAGCTTCAATGCAAAGCTTGTTCTTTTCTTGTCCTCACACGAAATTTTTTCTTCGCACTTGTTGGTTGGATTTCTTGGGTTTATCACACTAAATTACGAGCAACGCAAAGCGGAGCAGCAACTAAAGCGGAAGCACGTCCGCATTTGTTACTTTATTAAAGACGGTATTTCACATAAGATTTTACAAAATTTTTGAAAGTGCACATTTTGAGTTAGAAGAGCGCTTTTTCCGGCATAGCATTGTCAGTGGTGTATTACCTCAGTACAAAGCTGAGACATACCAACTAGCGGACTGGTCAACTAATATTGATTAGTTAACTTTTCAACTATTACTGTTAGGATCCTTAACAAATGAGAGGAGTGTAGCCAGCCCACCGTAAGTATTTCCACATCAGTTTGTAGAATTTCAAAAACGAGGTTACCCTCGGCGTTGTGTCCGAACAAATATGGGCTATTTCGAAAAGTTACTTGCACGGGAGAGATTCCTTTGCCTGCAAGCTTCTCTGAAGCGCATATATTTTGGCGCGATGCGCCAGAAGTTTTTTAGGCTACAGCGGCGAGGGTAATGCGGTTTTCGAAATTCTAAAAACTGATGTGGATATTACTTACGTTGAGCTACCCGCCACCTGAGAATTAAGCAGCCTAACGGCAATAGTTAATAGTATTAACTATCCTGCTAGCTAGCACGTCTTAGCTGTATTCTTATGTTCTACCGGGCTGACTATGCTATGCGGAAAAAAAGTGCTATCCTATAACAAAAAGCCTATTTTAAAAATTGCGTGAAGTGATAGCTCCGAGACCTTGTATCTGCACCGTAAGCACCCTCCTTAAGGATCCAGTTAAAATCAAGTCATGGGGCTTTCAGCCAGAAACAAAAATATTCTATAGAACACATACTTATTATAAAAGACATAGTATAGCCACAGGGGGATGGTATGCGTGCACCATTCATAACGCCGGTGTGTTTCTGGTAGTGAATGTGTTAACGAGTACCGTTTCAGAACCTCACCTTTATGTGCCTTCGGTCAGCACTACACAACGTCCAGATAAGTCAAAACTACAAGGCTTCGAATCTTTGGCTTGAGTGCGAAAACAACTCTGGGACTGTTTTCTTATTGGGCCCTACCATGATTTTCCACGTTAGCTGATCATGGAGCAGAAACGACCAAATTTAATAAATGCCTAGGTATGAGATCGTGTTTTCCGTCCATCAGGCAATTCTATAGGGATAAATATTTCGCTTGTAGCTCGTCGTATATGCTCCATTTCATCCTGGAAAGAGTAAAAACGTAAACATCAAAACGAACGATAACGTAAAAAAAAACAAATCGATGCTTCTTTTGGACATCTTTTACAAGGCTTAGCGGCCCTAGCAAAGTTCGGTCAAAAACTTACACGAAAACACTGGCTGCTAGCACGCAGCAATAAAAACATAAAGCACAGCCACCAACTATCAGGTGACGACTTTTCAGAGCTAGCTGATTCCCGATATGATTATGAAAATGATGACGTCATGCTCTACCACCACTGCCCAAAACGATGAATGCATTAGCAACTTCCAGCGAAGAAACGGAAACAGCTGTAGTAGCCTATGAACAATTAGGTGGATTAGCGAAAGAGGGAAAGCGTACTCTTCATCACAGTCTGAATTAGAGCGTCCAGCTCGAATTCAGTTGAAAATTGTAACATCGGTGGAAGCAGATGCGATTTTCCACTCAAATAACTTCTTGCTATTCAGTGATTTGTTCAAATTCAGTGAGAAATTCAGGGAATTGTAGACTCTTCCTTAAACCTTTACAATCCAATATGCCGCCGGACTAGAGTTCTTGGCAAGCACTGGAGTACATAATCACTGTTTGCATTCAGTGACTACAAAGCCATTCGTGTTTAATGACTTACAATTCACTGCGTTAGTGTGACAGAGGGTAACAATGTAAGCGCAGCCACAACACATTGGGGGATACGCAAGCAGCTGTAGACTATGATAAACGGGAGAGGCTCCGCGGTAAGATTTTATTTGTTGTAACTGAGATGACAACCGCGTGTGCTTCTTTATCACCATGTTTATACGGAACGCTTAGCTCTTGCACCAAATAAGAAAATTTTTTTTGCTTTTCGGAAGCCTGACATATTACAGGTTACATCCAGGCCATTGCCGGAACACCCTACTACTAAAAGCTACTAAAGCGCTAGAAAACTGTAGCGCTTGGTTCTGAAAAACATTCCCAACAATTCTCGTCACAAGCCTTTTTGTACGGAAAAGAGGTCGCGAACACAAATTTTCATACTACACACACTATAACACTTTGCTATAACAAACACTATATCTGCAGGTATATTTTCCGCAGGCTTGTATTATTTTTGCTGGTAACATTTTTTCTGCAATAAAAAGCATTTATCAAAGGTACGACTGTCCTGACTGCTCGGTGCGAGCGATGGAAGAACCTTAAAAAAAATTCGTAGAATGGACCATAACGTTCACATAACATAACAGTACCTTACAATTTTCCAATATTCAAAATTTTCTTGCAAGTATGTTGGACATGGGTACTATTGAGGAATAAAAATCTGATAAATAAATTTGCAAATTTCTGCGGATTCAGAAAAAATCCAATAAAGAGTTCAGCTCATCCTTCCGTGCTATGAGCGTAAATTGGGGACAACGTAAGTTGTTGCTAACATTCCTTTATTTTCTGCTGTAACTTTTCTCACTTGCGTTCAAAAAATCACCGCATTAGATTACACAAAAGCTTGTACCCCTCGTTGATTTTATTCACACTGATTCCATCCTTCTGGTTAGGTCAGCATTTACATCTTAAAAGTATAGAAAGCAAACATTCATCTTATCATTAATTCCCACATATGCAAAGCATCGGAGCCTATCTTCCGCAGGACGCTCTGCAATCACCAGCAGCTAACATTCACATTGTGGCTTAGGAACGCGCTGTATAATCGGCAGTCAGGCTAGCCTTAACAAAACCGCCCTTTGTAGTTGTTCGTAAACACTCGGACCATTTGAATGCCTGTTACCTTCGCGTCACAAAAAAATACCGAGAGCAACTTCACACAACAAATTAATGTCATTCTTAATCTTACAAAATTGTAATGTGTGCAGTCACTGCCTGCCCTGTGATAAAAAAAATTACTTAGCCGAGTATTACAGTTTATCTACATTAATTTTACACCCCTGTTTCTTTCTTATTATTCTTAGCGGCCCACTCACCTCCGTGCTGCTAGTAGTGGTGCTGTGAAGGAGCTGATACTTTGGCGGCGTCTGTCTCACGACGCGTTGACGGCACAACAGGACGGGCCAGATTATGAAGAACATTGTGTTCAGCAGGAACTCAGCTCTGTAGCTCATCGCCCTCGTCTGGCACTTCCTGTAGTCATTGACATGTCATATCATTATCATTACTGATGGCATGCCAGTATCTGAAGCGCAAGCACTATTCGACACCACACCGACAGAATAACGTACAGCGGTGAGCAGCCCTGTCTAGAGCGGGCCGACGGTGCTCTGCGGAGCAAGTCAGCGCCATCTAACGTTAGGCTCTGGCTTTGAGTTATGCGTGCCGTGTGCATGCGCGGCAAAACAGAGGGATGCCTGCTCATTGCTGCCTTGTTCAGCACCCTCCCCCCTTGCCAGTTTGTTCTGTGCCGCCAGGGACGCACTGCCTGCATTTGTGACGCTGTGACAGTGGCCGGGGCGTGCCATGCCGCCGTGTTTCACGAGTGTAACGAGTGTAACGGCTAGGAAACTAATCCCGAGTGATAGCGGAAGATAGCGCGTTTCTGCATCCAAATTCCTAGAAAGGTGCGGATGCCAAATGCGGTGTCCCTTGTAGCTGATAACAAAGCGCAAAGACACGCCATCAAACAATACGCCTAAAACTCATGGTGCGTGGTGGTAGCACGCTAACTTCTATGGACACAAATAAAAACGACAACAAACCACGAACTCAGCCCCCTTCTCGCACTCTTAGCCTGGTGCGTGTTTGAAACGCGCTGCCATCCGCTCTCACTTGCTTTGGAAACGCGCGATCACCCGATATCAGTTGCACTTGCTTGCCTAGGCGCCTCGCGATTCACACGAAGCGCGTTGGGTTTTCCGGCCGCTGTTGCATAATATTCAGCGCGGCCCTGGCGGCGTGAAGCGCAAGCACTGAGACGAAATGAAGCCGAGAACCCACGAGAAAGCACGGCTTTATTTTGGTCGCGCATGCGCACGGGGACGCATAACTGAAACCCAGAGCCTAACGTTGGATGGCTCTGACTTACTCCGCAAAGCATCTTCGGCGCGATCTAAGACAAGGCTTCTCACCACTATGCTATTAAGCACACCTCTTGGTGCCAACTGTGAACTGAGCAGTTTGAGCAAGAGAACCGTACGTTTTAGGGTGCACGGGGTAGCCTTCGTGGTCGTGCTGCACGGTGTATCTTGAGATTTCAGGCTCATGGTACCGCTTCAGGCGTGCCTTGCGTAGATACAGGACTCAATGCCGTACTGGCCGATGCGCTCGAAGCCCAGGCCCCCAAGGCAAGCCTTCACGAATCCTGGTGGTTATGGTGGAAGGCAAAATGTATTCATATTGTTGTAATAAATTACAGAAAACAAAAATATCCTTTAGTTTTGTAGACAGGCTCAAGGTGCTAACTGTGAATTCGAGATATAATATTGCGATCGATCTCATTAGCTGGAAGTTGTTCAGAATTGCTAGGTACTTTAAAACTTTATGCTGAATATAAGTTAAAAAACGTAGGACATAGTCTTCTCTTCACTGGTACGCTTTTTGCATCATTGCCATACAGTGTTACCTGGAGAATTGTGAGTGCAAAAAATGTTGGTTCTACCCCTAGGCTGTGTTTCTGTACTGCAAGCTCATTGATCCGATTCTTGCAGCGACGCCGCCTAGCTCACTGAGCAAAAAAGCAATCTGCGCATTCAAGTAGCTTTCATAAAAAATGCAGTCATGAAGACCAAGAAAACGAGTAACACGAGCCACGAGATATCCAGCAGCGTACCAGCGGCAAGAAGAACGAAGATGACGGTGCTGATGGCCCTAGAGGCGCGAGAAGGCCCGTCGCCATCGCCGTGGGAGCGCGCCGAGCGCCTCTTGTGGAGGCCGGCCTTGGCTGCGTCTAGCTCGGTGATCAGATGGCACGACAGGCTCTCGTTACCGCACTGCGGCAGCGTGGAATAGGAGGAAGAGCACCCGAGGAAAGATGGACAAAAGGTCAAGAAATAGGAGGGAGGCCGTGATGTAAAGAGAGCCATGAAAGAATGAGAAGGGGACCACGTTAGAGGACATTGGTGAAAAAAAAAAAGCATTGGATGTGTGGCGCAAAAGAGAAAGGCTCCAGAGGACGACAAAAGTTTGAGTTTCAGTTTGATTTGTTTCTTCCGCACATCTACAGTCACACAATTTTATGAGGTGCGAGAAACATATCCGAGGAAACTTTGTGCACAAAACTGTGGTAAGCAAGGGGAGGTAAAAGCCACCTATTTGTGATTTGACAGGCCCCACCTATCAAAATCATAAATGCAAGCCGATATATATATATATATATATATATATATATATATATATATATATTATATATATATATAAGTAAAGGGCAATGTAAAATGATACGAACATGGGTGTGAACACTATATTTCAAAAAGAACTAAACGACGGCGAAACTAGGAAGCTTTGTAATGCCAACTGCAGCACCTGAAGGTGTAAGCATAAAGAAGAAAAACAGACATTGAAGTGAGAGAAATCACAGGTATACGCTAATTTCAAAGAAAAAAATGTGAACGAAATTAAGATATTTCTTCAAATATGCCGCAGAATAAATGGTTAAAAGAAGACAAAATAGAGGAAGTGGAAGAATTCTTTACGAATGCCGCAGAATAAATGAAAGAATTGTGCAGCACAGTATACATTTCAAAGATTCCAAGGATACAACTTAATAAAGAGTTACAATGCTGGGAAATGAAGGGGAAGAAATATGGGAAGCAAGAACTCTTCTGAGGTACTGAAGGTCTTTTTCTGTTCAGCGGCTATGTCAAGGGCCTCAAAGATAATTTACAACGAGAATTGGGCAGCAGTGGGCGCCCACGCAGATGAGAGAAATAAAAACGTGAAACAGAAGACGCTTGTGAAATTTCGTAGGCGAAAAAAAAATATTAAGAGCATCTGCATGGTAGAAAAAGCAGCTCTATGAACTCTGAGAGGAACTGCCAAAGTAGCACCGAACGTTAAAATATTGTTATAAAAATATTACGTTAGTTGCAGTAATGTTACTTTTAGGTTGTAACGTTCCATTAACGTTCTAATTTACATATACCGTTAATGGTTTTCTTAATAATATTAATTAGTTTTTGGGGAAAGGAAGTGGCGCAGTGTCTGTCTCATATATCCTTGGACACCTGAACCGCGCCGTAAGGGAAGGGATAAAGGAGGGAGTGAAAGAAAAAAGGAAGAAGGAGGTGCCGCAGTGGAGGGCTCCGGAACAATTTCGACCACCTGGGGATCTTTAATGTGCACTGACATCGCACAGTACACGGGCGCCTTAGCGTTTTGCCGCCATAAAAACGCAGCCGCCGCGGTCGGGTTCAAACCCGGGAACTCCGGATCAGTAGCCGAGCGCCCTAACCACTGAGCCACCGCGGTGGGAATAATAGTTTTCTTGAAAACGTTATTTTAATGCCCTCAACAAACATTGTTATGTTATATTCTTTGAAACCATATTGTAAAGAGTCATAACAACAAAATAACATTCCAAACATGTTTTGAGGACTGATTGGCAGAATTTTTGCTTCTGTTCTTACAGCAAAGATGTTTTTCGACCACCAGTACACTGCAACTACATCTCTTATGTAGTACTCGCCATAAATTGCATGCACAGCCCCATTATTTTGTCAGAAAACTTTCGTTATTACTATTAGCCACTATCACTCATAGGACACCTCTCATTAACGGATATACAAGCTTGACTCGATGATATCCGTACGGAGGTGAGGGAATACGAGTTGCATGCTGTGATGTATAGTGAAGCTGAAGTGTCGCCCTCGTGGCCGGTCCTTGCAAATCGTTGTAAGTTGTGTGCCATCACAACTAGCAGGGCTACATGCTTCTGCCGGGTTTCTTCACAGTTTTCGAGATTGATACATTTATGTTGTATACATGTTTCATTAATCTTGGGATGTCTAATACTAATGTGTACCAGTACATGAACGCCAGAGAAAAAAGGACATCAAGCGCGTTGTGTTAACATTTGACCTAAAGAAAAAATTATATTAATGTTTTTGTTTAAATGTAACATTGTCACTAAGTAACATTAAATGAAAATGTAAAATGTAACATTATATAAAACATTAATGTTAAATGTAACATTATCTTAATGTTTCGGTGCAACCTGCGTAGATGTAAGGTACAGGAACAAGAAAGAACAATGCTGGATTACACCGTCTTGAATAAAGCACAAGGCCGCTTACTTTTCTATGGACCAACTCATTTGCAGTTTACGTAGTTAGATTGAGATTTCCCGACCTCACGAATTTCTTGATTTGCCGAAGGGGTAAAAACGCTCTTAGCCCACTAATAATGGACTTGGCGCCAGCCTTCCAACCCGAGCAATTCAAGTAGCCTCATCCACTGCAGATGAAGTTTACTGCTGGACTCACGCGACCGAGCAAATAATCTGAGGTTTTTAGATGCCATCAAATTATTTTGCGCGCCATGCGCGATTCTTAGCATATCCGTTGTTTACTCATTCAACGAGTACGATATCGTCAGCCATTCCTTCAAGCGTGCAATAGGCTCCCTACAACCGAACAATGATGTTTTATTTTACAGTAAGAGAAGGGTGCGAGAACCTCTGGTGAATGTTGTAACGGGGTGGCAAGCAAAGGAGCACGACTACATGATAACATGATTACATATGATCTAGTTACTGCGGACGTAACGCTAGCGCTTCCTCCAGGACCACTGCCCCTCGTCTTCAATTTCTTCGTGGTAGCAGACAATAAAACAAATTTTGAAGCAAGCGGCTGAGCGAGTGAGTGAATTAGATTGAGTGAACTTGCTTGAGTCCTATTTGGTCATGAAGAGATTAGCATATGGTGTGGGATTCACTACGCGGATAGCTAACATCTTAGTGAGGTGGCTAACCGAGGGCCAACATTTTTTTTGAGATGTGAGTAAATTTTATTAAAAGTGTGCAAATGGAAATCACCCCCCTACCAATTCTGGTCGGCCACCCTACCATTTCAAGCAACACTCAACTGCGGTTACAGCGCAGAAAGGGCACAATTACTGAAATCACTGTTCAGATCCATTACCCAGAACTATTCCGTATTCGTTGGAAAATCCACAAGCTATCTTACCTCTTCTGAAAGCAAGCAGAAGTAAGGAATTTATTCCATAATGTGTAAGAGAAGGGCCGGCAGCCATTATTGTATATATCATGAAGTAATACTACTCGGTCTGTTTTTCTACTGGACTGTGAAAGAAGTTTGGTAGGCAGATAATTACTGGGAAAAAAGGCGCCTAATTGCTTCGCAGTGACGTTTACGATCAATATCGGAAGAAAGACTGCCCACTATCCTCACCTAGTGGCGAACTTTCTTCCCGTTTATAATAGTTCAGTTGACTCCGTCCAGGAGCCGCCACTGTCCAATAAAGATGTAGTGCCTTCTGCCGGAGAAGAATAAAACGATGGAGCAAGCGCAGGATATGTCACCTCTTCTTGAAAACGCAAGAAAGCGGTGATGCAATGCTGATGACGGTGCCATGTTTTTATATGTATGGATTCTGTCACGCCCTTTGGAAAGCTGTAACAAAACGAAAACTTCTTTCTCCTGCGAAAGACACGCACATATTCTAAATAGATATTCTCAGAAATATTTCCTGGTAAGGTCGGATGAAAGCGTACGTCTGTAGTCGAGCTACGCCCGCATTCAGAACCGCGACACAATTCCTCGGCAACAAAATTAGAAGACTATTACTGAAACGCTGCCGAGTTATTTCATTGCGCGAAACATGTGCTTAAAAATTAATGGCATGTATGATATCACATGTGCGGCTGCAGATTCACACTAAGTGCGAAATGCACGATCTCGAGCAGCAGACTTTTAAAATATATCGTTCCTCTCAGGGCATATAGGAGCAGCGCTGACAGGCATTACTTTAATTGGTCCTTAGTAATATTACCTCCTTTGTTGTCGTAACTAGATGGCGAAAATCTGGGAAGGGGCTTAATGATTGGGAAAAAAACGTCACATCATGACGCACCAATTACATCCGCGAAGGTCTTAGGGAAGACCCTCCACTATCTTCACCTAGCGACAATTTTGTCCCCGTACGTTCAGTTCAGTCACGTGGCTCCAGGTGTCGCCACTATTCAAAAAGGGCCTATTGGCAACTGCCCGAAAAAGCTGGAACGATTAAGCAAGCACGGGAAATTTAACTGATTCCAGACACTCATTGATGAAAACGATGGCGTTCGCACTGACACCATGGGTTTATTCGTTTGCATTCTATCAAGTTCTGTCGATGGTTGAAACAAAATGAAACAATCTGGTTCTTTGTCTAAAACATCCCACACGAATTCTAAAACGAACTCACTGCGCCGGAATAATTTCGACCACCTGGGGATCTTTAACGTGCACTGACATCGCACAGCACACGGGCGCCTTAGCGTTTTTCCTCCATAAAAACGCAGCCGCCGCAGCCCTCCACTACGGACCTATTTGTTCCTCTCTTTTTTCACTCCCTCCTTTATCCCTTCCCTTACGGCGCGGTTCAGGTGTCCAACGATATATGAGACAGATACTGCGCCATTTCCTTTCCACCAAAACCCAATTATTATTATTATTACTCACTGCGCTTTTCCTTTCCACCAAAAAACCAATTATTATTATTCCTCATGAAAAGGATGTCTAGTGGACGTTTTGTCTACTTAGGCGGCAAGCTTTTGTCGATGCCTTAGATTCTCATGCAGTATAAACAAATGTAGAATAAGATATTATGAGGACTAACGCCGTAATCTGCACATGAGCTGCGAGCGACGTCATATTGGAAGACTTCGGAATACTTTCGACCAACAATGGCGATTTTTAAACCGGCGCGACGATAGGGACTTACGCTGCACTTGCAGGAAAGATAGCAGAAGCACTGCTTGCTGGGTCTCAGCGTGACAAGCCTTGTGGCAAACATGCCAAACTCCGAGTCATGGAGCTCCACTGCGAACCGAACACGAAAAGGCAATGAGAAGAATGAAATATAATACACTGTCCGTGCACCTCCAGTCAAAAGACGCGTACGTGCACGTATTTAGTATAGGCGTACCTTCAAATCGTGCATTGCAGCCTACCAGTGTCCCCTCAAAGAAAAATGCATATAACAATTATACCTTACCAGTCCTCATCTTTGGGCACGAATTGCAATGTTAACAAAGAGCTCGAGCCTAAATTGAGGGCAGGGCTGCGAAGTATGAAAAGGAAAATCGCAGGCGCAATAAGCGACAGGAGGACAGAAAGGCTGATCAGGGAGAAAAAGTGAGTTAATGGAATCTTATCAGGATCCAAGAAGAGAAAATTAACATGGAAAGGTATGTAATACGGAGAGAATACAACCAATGGTCCGCGAGGATTATGGCGTGCATTCCAGGAAAAGGGAAATGTAGCAGTCCCGGCCGAGAGCCTAGTTAGCCGAATTAGGTTAGTAAGTTTGCGTGGGAGGAAGCATCAGGTTGAACAACAAAATGCAAGTTGTAGGGAGATGGGAGAGCCCTTGCTCATAATAATTGGTTTTTTTTTTTGGGGGGGGGGGGGGAAGGAAATGGCGCAGTATCTGTCTCATATATCGTTGGACACCTGAACCGCGCCGTAAGGGAAGGGATAAAGGAGGGACTGAAAGAAGAAAGGAATAGGTACCGTATTGGGGGGCTCCAAAATAATTTCGACCACCTGGGGATCTTTAACTTGCACTGACATCGCACAGCACACGGGCGCGTTAGCGTTTTTCCTCCATAAAAACGCAGCCGCCGCGGTCGGGTTCGAACCCGGGAACTCCGGATCAGTAGTCGAGCGCCCTAACCACTGAGCCACCGCGGCGGGTTTGAGTGGGTTTCTGGTGGTTAATGCAAAATACCTAAATAAATTGCGATTCGTTGATGACATTACATCGCTGAGCCACTCATGAGATGAACTGCAAAATATGATGAATGAATTAGACAAGCAGAGGACAATGGTGGGTGTAAAAATTTACATGAAGAAAAATCCTTTTTGAGGCAAGGAAATGGGGCAACAACTGTCTCATTTATCTCGGTGAACACCCGAAGCGCGCCGTAAGGAAGGGAAAAAGGAGGGAGCGAAAAAATAGGAAGAAAGAGGTGCTGTAGTTGAGGGCTCCTGAATAATTTCCACCACCTGGGGATCTTCAACGTGCACTTACATCGCACGTACTGCACACGGGGACCTTTTGCGTTTCACCATCATCGAAACGCGGCCGCCATTGTCGGGTTCGAACACGGGTACATGCAGAAAACCAAAGTAATGCTCAACAGTCTAGCAAGGGAACAGCAGTTCACAATTGTTAGCGAGGTGCTGGAAGGGGTACGAGAATTCGCCTACTTAGGGCAGATAGTGACAGTTGATCTGGATCATGAGGGGGAAATGATGATGATGACAATGAATGTTTTAAAACATACCTGAGCGGGGGTCAGGTAATAGGTGGAGTTTTGCTCCTTTGGTCAACTTCCTAACATCGGAAAAACTTCGTGTGGTTGTATCGGATAAAGAAGGGCATTTTGTTACATCGTCGTAAAAATTTTATCAGGAAAAGGCTAGACATGCCGTTACAAAAAACTTTAAACCTATGCACACCAGTGCCTCGAAGCAGAAACGAGAAGCGTTACGGTTGTTGGGTGAAATGAATTTGGAAAGCTTGCGTCAGTCTGTTTTAAAAGTGGAGGGAAATGTTTTGGAAGTATTTTTACAGCAAAAACCCATAAAACCGGTATTCCTTTTCGATGTACTGTTACTGAATGTGCCACTTGGCAATATGCTGTTTCAAACTTTTTGAAGAGTAGCTTATGTTCCCTTTCAATTGAAGACCCATTTCTTGTGTCTAATTCTTTGGCTGTTGTCGAATATTTGAAGCACAATAACACAGGCTTGGGCGGTATGTTTAGCATTGATGTACAGGACCTATTTTACTCATTACCTCATGACAAGCTCCTCCAGTGTGTTAATAGATGTATATTAGAAGATAATGATGAACAAGCATTCATTGCGAAGTGTGGGGTATCTGTTGGGTCTTTTTTGGACCTTCTGTTTATTTACTTAGAATCCACCTTTATTGCTTGGGAACGAAAACTGTTCATCCAAAGAACTGGGGTGTGCATTGGCTCAAAGGTGGCTCCTGTGCTAAGTAGTGTCTTTTTATCCTACGTTGACAGAGCTATAAAGGTTAGTTTAGGTGACACTGTAAACGCGTCTTCCGGTATGTCGATGATTATTTGGTTGTTGTTGAAAGCGTTGACTTTAAGAGACAAGTAGAAGAAATCTTAAAAACTTTTGTCGGCAGTAGTTATGGTTTAAAATTTACCTTTGAAACCCCGGACAACAATAAACTACAGTTCTTGGATATCAGACTGGAACTAAAACTGAATCACGTTTGTTGGTCCTTTCTGCAGCGTTCGGAGAAGCCTTTGCTCAGTTTCCACTCAGGGCATTTCAAGCTGGTAAATTGCGGCATAGCAGTGTCGTGCTTAGGATCAGCAATTGCAAAGTCGTGTGTTCACGCTATGGATAACAGTTTCAAGCAACAGGTCCAGAGGCTGAAGTTAGCAGGTTTCTCTTATGACGTGATCACACTAGCCTGCAATAAACTCCTGAAAAAGCTTAAGTCATTCAGTAAACCCGATTCACCAGAGCCCCCCAGTAACGAGTAAAGAAAGTGTGCAGTAATTTCGTATATTCACAGATTATACCTCCGATTAAAGCTCATAGGCACTAGATATGGGGTAAGGGTACTGTTGTCAGCTCCCAAAAAACTTGAAAAAATTTGCGCTATGGTCGATAGGAGAGCCAGATTAGAAAAAGAAAAGTCAAAAGAAAGTAAAAAAAACAGTGCAATATAAAACATGAGTTGCTGTTTGCACCTTGTGCGAGAGAGTGGTATATGAAGTACCCTTCACATGCGGAAAGAGTTATATAGGCCAAAGTGGTAAATGTATAAACACACGGCTACGACAACATAATTCGTCTTTAAAGGTGGCTCCTTCCTCTAATTTGGCCCTTCATTACAGAGACTGCGAACTTAACCATTCTAACCCGTTGGAAAAAAATGCATGTGTACCTCTGTTCAACAGTAAAAAAATTCTGTACAGGCATTCTAATCAGCTAACAAGAGAATTATCTGAGGCATTTCATATTCACAAAAACTCCGACATGTGCGTCAGCACACCATCTGTTGTCATCCACGATTGCGAAATTCGGTATCTTAATTCAACACAGTGATTCGTTTTGTCATTCTGAGGGTAGGCGCATGCGCTGCTGGCTGCCTTGTGTGAGCTACTTAACCTTATGTGTTTTTTCCAATAAACTTGAGTTGTTAGTAGCGCTTGTCCTTCGTTTTCTTTCTCTTGGTGTCCCCCGTAGCAACGCTTTCGAAAGTTTTAAAATGATGTACCAACTCTCTCAACTGTCCGTGTTACTCCAATGAATGTCTATGGCACAAGGGCAGCTTTGGCCAAAGAGCACCATGGCACAAGATAGTTTTAGTTACACAAGGTGGGGTCAAAGAGTCATTTCGTAAACCCTAAACAAGCCGAGCGCCAGGCAGGGGAAAGCTTGTACCCTTGTATCACCGGTGGGTACCCGCCCGCACTGCGGATCGAACCCCGCATCTCCCGCATACGAGGCGGATGATCAATCGACTACGCCACCGCCGCAGTATGACGGTGAAATAACTAGAAGAATAAGAATGGGTGGAGCTCCTATGAGAGGTTATCTCTGATCACGAATTGCAATTTACCAGCATTAATCAAGAGAAGAGTATACAACAGTTGCATCTTACCGGTACTCACCTATAGGGCAGAAAAGTGGAGGCTAACTTAAAGGGTTCGGTTTAGGTTAAGTACAGCGTAGCGAGGTATGAAAAGAAAAATTATAGGTGTAACGTTAACAGAGAGGAAGCGGGCAGACCGGGTGAGGGAACAAGCGCGAGTTAATAACATTTTAGTCGAAATAAAGATGAAGAAATTGGCTTGGACAGGGCATGTAATGCGAAGACAAAGAAATCGATTGTCGTTAAAAGTAACGGAGTGGATTCCAAGAGAAGGCAAGCGTAGCACGGGGCGGCAGGAAGTTAGGTGGGCGGATGAGATTAAGAATTTTGTGAGGATACGGTGGGGGCAGCTGGCAAAGGACAGGATAAATTGGAAAGAAATAGGAGAGGTCTTTTCCCTGCAGTGGGCGTAGTCACGCTAATGATGATGATGGGATTATGATGATGATCACAATCCCTAATTGTCCCTGATGGGTAAAAAGAGAGAGACTATAATGCAATGGAGCGAAAGACAGGGTGTTTTGGCGATTACAGTGTGTGACTCTAAATCTTTCAGAAAAAGGGGGGAAAGAGGAAAGGGGGCATATGAATACTTTCTACTGGCAATCATATTTCTATATAAGGTATTATATGAAATGGCATGTATGGTATAGCATGCTATATATGGCAGTCAAATGGCATGGTATATATGGTAGGATATATCTGATGTGGTATGGCATATGGTATTCATATGCTGTGTCTATCTAACTATGAAATGAAAGAAGGACATAGTAATCTACCTGTGCACTTGATGTCGTCGCGGATGTCCAATGCACCGAAGTGCACCGACGCAAGGAGGAGCTTAGAGCGCCAAGGCTTCACCAGAGCGGAGTCGGGGTCACTGTTGGCAACCCCGTGGCTGCACTGGGTCACCTGCATCGTGAAGATGGTGGCCATCTCACCCAGGTTGGTAACGTCGACCCGCACCACCGAGCTGGAATCGCTGCTCTGAGCGGACACGACGTTGATTCGGCCCTTCTTCCTGACGCGAAGAGAGAAACCAACATGTCAGAAGAGTCGTGTACCAGTTCTTCATGCATGAAGAAATACTCAACGGCTATAGCTTATAGAAGAGAGCCCAAAGCTCTGCATGCCATTCGACATGAATGGAAGATAATTTCTGGCGGCTTATCATTGCTAAGCACGAAATATTGTTAGAAAGCGAGGCTTTTTGCAGGTACCCACTACCGCCACGTACTATCTGGGATAAAAGTGGTACATTCCACGCAGCGGGAGCCGGACGACCGGAAAACTGCATCGTAACGCCATCTAAAGCAAGAAACATTGAAATGAGTCAAGCGACATGCCTACAGATAATAATGGCCTCCCATTAGCTGTGTCGATCCCAGATGCTGCCTGTAGATGACGTTACGATGCAGTTTTCAGTTTCTCCGAATCCCGCTGCGTGGAGTATACCACTTTTGTCCCCGATAGTACTTATAAGCACTATGGAGGTGTGCACTAGCCGAGGGAGCCAGTTATACGCGTTTACTTTCCTCAAAATCAATGGACTGTAAACCTTAAGTTGTTTTTTTGAGAAAAGCAAAGGCGCATAACTGACTGAATTTGTAGGCGCACGTCACCGACTAGTCGCAGCGCGATTGAGGTGCCCCTTGACCCAGTGCACGCATTCAGAGGCTTCACACAGACACCGCTGAAACTCGGGGAGTGCGACTGCAAGTGCTTTCGCACTGGAAACAGTGCGCCGAATTGTCGGTTGAAGTTACGCACAACACGTATAGGGGTGAAGCAGACGCTAAAAAAATTGTTCTGGAAACTGGTATAACTTGCTACGTTCAGAAGGGAAAACATGCGATCAGTAATTGCTAGTAATCACTAAAAGCCGGCTGTTTTTTGTAGACTCAGGGTAGACAATACCACAAATTTTTCAACTCATAAATCAGCCCTCCTTGCTCGTCTTTGATGAACGAGTACCGCCAGCACTGCGACGCATTCATCTCAAGTTAGGCGGGGCTCAAGAAATGACGAAACGACTCTCTCGCCCTCTCATTCACCAGCGCCGTATAGGTATTGTTTAGGCCTTGGACGGCCCAGAGCGCCTTTGGAACCACAAGTACATGCGACAAAGGAATCATAAATGTAAAACACAGCTGCAGCAGACACGAAGCAGCTTCGCGGCAAATAATGGCAATCTTGAAATGTCGTGGCACCAAGTCGTAAGAAGCTATCGCGCTGTATATAACGAGCAAAGCCTCTTTAACGCCGTCGTGGTATACATATTCTGAAATCAACTGCATCCTATCAATCACATCGCCCATTTTATTTTCTTGACATCACGCTAGAGAAACATTAAGCGATTATTGCATGAGCTTCATTTTTGCTGATAAGCAATTATTCAGCCCATAAAGCACTATTTAAGACCTTATTGAGCGGCGATATCAAAGTCTACCACGTGGTAGACTGATATCGCCGCTCAATCGGGACATTAAGGTCTTAAATTGTGCCTTAGGCCTGAGTTCGCATTTCATGGCGTTGAAACTTGGCCAAATGCTTCGATTTTGATGGTAATTCAACGACCATTTTTGTGCGTTGCTGGCGATCATAAGAAAGCCAGTAGCGATAGGTAAAAATACTGCAAGTAAAGCAGCACTCCTGGAAGCCTGTGCACCTGGCACGAGTGTTTTCTTGCGTAGTTGAAGTAGACTCTTAGATGAACAGCCGGGGAGCGTCTCCAGTGCCTTCCCGTTTGCCTCTTCATTGGCCCTTATTGCAACTACGGTTTATTAGGTAAATAAAGTTGCTGTAAATCTGCCTCTCAGTTGTCCATCGAGGAGTGCGACAGTTACAGCGCCATTTACCTTCCTCAGGAAGCCACTAGTTCCCTTTTTATATTTAAAGTTTGCTATGGACAGCTCTATCGCAGTAGTGTTGTGTAAATTGAGTAGTAGTGTAGTAGTAGTTTCGCAGCAGTGTAATGGAATATGCCGCAGTAAAAATTAGGTTGTATTCCAAAAGAGGCTTACTGTACGCAGCAGGTGGTTATTGACCTAGCGGTCACATGACCATGATTCGCGCTTACTGATCCTCAGCGTGAGCACTTTCAGGGCGGAGAGAGCCGTCGAGCCATCTTCGCCTCCTCACCCCCTAGCACTGCAGCAAGTGCGAATTACTAGTTTGTCAATGCGAGCAGCGAAAAGTCATATAAGCAAAAATATTTTTACTACAAAGGCACTGTTACCGGAATTCCCGTGAAGATCTCTATCTGCACTTGTTTTTAAATTTGTTCCAGTTTAAACAACTTGCTTCGAATCAATTCTTTGCGCCTCTTGTTGAGTAAAAAGAAAAAAATGGAAAGCAAGCCGGTTAACTATTTCGGAGAAATCATAGTTCCTGAAAAAGTTTTAGCCGAAACAAACACAGACCACGACAAAGACTGCACACACGCACAGACAAGCGCTACTCACACGAAGCGCTCCTCGGTTGTCAGTAGCGCTCGTTTGTGTGTGTCGTTTTAAAGCGAAAGCTTTACTCGCCGCGAACTTGCGATTTCGCATTGGCGGTGCTCTAAGGAGGCACATGACGTCACAACGTGCGCCTCGACGGTGATATTTATCTCTCTCTCTCTTTCTCGCTCCCTAGTCTCTACTGCGTATGCGCCACTAGTAGCACCGAGCCACGGGTGTTCCGCCGCTGCGCAGCGCCGCGCCTTTCATCAAAATCCAACTTACAATTTTAAGTTTTCTCTTTCTTCATTCCATCCCTCCTTTATCCCTTTTTTTACGGCGCTGTTCGGGTGCCCACCAAGATATGTGAGATGGTTCCTGTGCCATTTCCTTTCTTTAAAAACCAAACAAAACAAGTGAGCCGACGGCGTTCATAGAGTTCATTGGCACTGACAACTTTGCAAAGGCCGTTCATTTTCCCGAAAGGAAAGGCGCACAACCGGCTCCGTGGGTCAGTGGAAACCTCAACCTCGCTTTCAAGTACGTGGCATTGGTGTCGAACTGCAAAAGCCTGCTTTGATTGCGTTCCGCAAACTGGATAGGCAGCGCGCCCTCCCTGCCACCCTGGGAGGTGGCATGCAGTTAATGGTTGATCGCGAGAGATTGATCACCAAATGAACGCTGCGGCCTAGCTATTGCTGCAGTGCCGCATGTCAGCCACACCGCTGTCAGCGCTAATGCATTCAGGCCACATTTCTCTCTCACCCCTGCCACGTGTAATATCGAAGCACGAGTGAGGCATCCGCATATCCAGGGAGCCAGTTATGCCCCCTTCCTTTGTACAAAGCCACCACAGTCTAGAACATTGTCAACGGCAACACCAATGAACAAAGTGAACGCCGGCATCTTTCGCTTTGTATATCCTGGATTAGCTGAGCTAATCCACATTAATATTTTTATCCTCGTCTGTGTCTGTCTACGCTGAAACTTTTTACAACATCGGTACGAACCAACTCGCCCAAAAAAATATTTATTACCTAATCATAGTTCTTTGTAGTAAGTTGTGCGCCATTAATAATAAATCGTGTTTAAAAATAGCCGTTTTGTTGATGCTTCCTCTAACCACCTGAGAGCAATTTGTGGATGAAAACCTTGTGATTATTTTACTGATTTGAATAGCTGCTACAAACGAAGGCACAATACCCTTGTCTAAGCAGTGCAATGTCGTCGGCGTTTATCTCGAGCAGAATCAGGCTCAGGTGCGGATGATCATAGACAAAACTCAGGAACCGCTCGCCGCTTGTTTCGTTGAACAGGATGGGCGACTCAGGAAGGTTGTCCTTGTAGTAGCTCAGTAGCATTGGAGACGGCGGTTCTCCAGATGCAACCTTTTCCTGCACGAAATATCATTACAAGAAGCCGTGAGGTTGTCGGCACCGTGGCGTTTGTGCATTAAAGGAAGTTATAAATATAGACGCACGCAGCGTGTTAAGGCTCAGAGAACAGCTTTCACGGCAGACCAACCTCAAGAATGTTGTGCATATAGAAAACGCTGATACTACAAAGACATCCTTAAGCGTAGAGAGCTTGTAACAGTTTATGAGCATTCAAACGCTTTCTTGCCAATACTGCGAGATGTTTTTTTTTTTCATTGGGATGCACAACATTCTTTTATCATATAATCGCTTTCCCGGTTTGCTTTGTTTTATTACACTGACACGTCCGCGAGAATTTCCTGTTTTCTCTAGTTGATCACGGTTACGAAAGTATTGTCGGTCTAGTATTACTGACGTTGCTTGCGACAGGAAGTGACGCGCATTTTTCTGTATAAATTGACAGAACAAAACATCTTATTGATGTGATTTGGCACCCAGGAAACACAGCGCGTTGCCTTGGACATATCGGAAATATGTGCACAATCACATGCCACTCATATGCCAGGATTAAGGGGGTGGATTGCAACCGCAAGCACAGGGGAACAAATTTCGTTTTTAGCGCACGTCTCCAGAAAAAAAAATATGTTACACTTTATTATCAACCCCACTTATAACGAATCATTTAATATATTTGTCACATACGGATTCATTGGACGCGACAATGGCAGTCACTCAGGAATGTAATATAGGGTCAGATAAATTCGTCCACGATGAATGTCACTTCGAACGGCGCTCAACATGGAAGGATACACTGAAACATACCTCAAGAAATGAGGGTGTAAAAAAGCAGGAAACTTCAAGAATTATGTCTTATGGGCTGCACAAGGACAGGTGAGCAGTTTACTTCCTTCTTCTATAAAAAAAAAGCGTGTACAGACGAGCGTCCAGTAAATTTAGGATGGTTCGTTGAAGTTCTTCGCACTGCCTCAGATCACTCGAAAGATAGTGATTTGGTTGTAAAGAAGTCGGAAGCGATGATACACATGGTGAATAAATATACTTGGAAAGTTTACAATGACAAAGTCCAAGTTATACAAGGGAAGTAACACAGACAAATGCAAACTCACTTAAACTAAATGATTTCACAGAAACAATATACTACTTACGACAAAATACTAGAAGACCTTGCGTATCGACTGAAGATTTCTGTCAAAACCTCGGCAGTTTAAAGTGCAGTTTTTGTCAAAAGTGTACAGGCCAAGGGTTTTGCTTCTTAGCACTGCAGCGTGGCGCCTCTTGCTTACTCAGGGACCCTAATCTCACAAAGGCGGCAGGAAATGAAGTCCTCAACCATCCCAAGCTCAGGACTGTGAAATGTGTTGAAGAGCCCCGCTACAAGTCTTGGCAGCAAACCCCTTGGGCTGTATATTTTTGACAAAGACTGTACATGCTTGCACTGAGGCTATACTATAAGATTCCAGTAGTCTTGTAGGGGCTGCTGTATCCGGTTTGTTTTTGCGCTTTTGACCATGATTTCGCGAATCAAGAAGCAGAGCGGTCATTCTGTGAGACCCACCTCGCGCTGCGACAAACAAATAAAATTTCAATACAAATTAGCCACTGCCCCTGAAAGTTGGGCCCGCCCCCGGCGTAGTGGCTCAGTGGTTAGGGCGCTCCGCTACTGAGCCGGAGTACCCGGGTTCGAACCGGACCGCGGCGTCCGCGTTTTGAAGAAGTCGAAACGCAAAAAGAATGTCACTGAACGTTAGAGTTCCCCAGGTGGTCGAAATTATTCCGAAGCCCTCCACTACGGCACCTCTTTGTTCCTTTTTTTTCACCCCCACCTTCCTTTCTTCCCTTCTGTAGCGATTCGGGTGTCCACCGAGATATGTGAGACAATTACTGCGCCACTTCTCAAAAATCAATTTTCATTTCAATTTAATATCCCTTGAGCCCAGGCTTTAGCTAAAAAGAATACAATACATTAAAAAAGCATTGAGAACGCCCTTTACGCGTTATGTTCTCTGCCTTTCCATTATATCTGCACGTGCGTCCTTGTATCTGGTGTGCGCGCCCGCAGCTGTGTTCCTCTTCTTGGTGCATGACGTGCCCTTTTTGCTAACTGCTGCAAGCTGACAGGGGCTGCTGCGCTGGAATTACTGCCCACAAACGTATAGGAGGAATTTTGTCTTCCTCTTCGGAAGGCGCTAAAGAGTTGCGTCAAGCTGTTCCGTTATGTTGATGGCGCAGGGTCTACGCTACTGCGATTCAGCTTTCCTTTGGTAGGGTGGCGAACCTATGGTCCAATCAGGAGACGCCATTTTGAATCATGTGCATCGCGCCTACCGCCACAATAGAGAAAAGGTGCTATAAATTTAATTTGAATTAAGACATCAATATTTGGAAGGATCATAGGACGCTCTCATGTACAAAGACACGAAAACATTATTTTTAGCAAAAACACTCTAATGCGGTTTGAATGAGCCTGTGCTTAAAAATGGCAGAGATGTCATCACCCTGCAAAAGAAGCTGCATCGAGCCACCTCAGCAGGGTCTAACTAAGTGGGGACGCCTGCCGACGAGGGACCTTTTTTACGGGCTAAGCTTCTTCCTAGGTCCCGGCAGAGGACCCGCTGTCAGGGTGCTAGGAGGGCTTCTCCCGTCTTACCGAGGACATTAAGTCGATAAGAACCTCGATATGCGCAACTTTTTTGCATATGCTTGAGGGGGTCATGGGTTCAGGGAATTTCAGGAAATCTCAGCTCAGTACGGAGGGGTACAGCGAGCTCAACTGAATGTAATCAGTAAAAAAAGCAAACGAGGCCGTATATAGGCGCCACCTCACACATCCGTTCTTAATAGAGTTCAGTGCACCGCGTTCTAACGACCACAAGCTATTTACTGCGAGCAGCCCCACTGTCTTCGCGTTGTTTAAGAGCTAATGGCTCCCAGTTCTGCAGCCCAAAAGCTATTATTTCTATCAAGTGCAGAATAAAATGCGCAGAATTAAAACAAAACACACAATAGCGACTCTCAGGTATATCACATAATGTGAAATAGTACCCTTCTCATTTCGCAAACAACAAAACTTTGCTACGCAGTAAATTCTCTGCCTGGCTTAACTTAGGAACACTAGTGTTCCCGGCGCCCTCCTTTTCAAGCCTTTTAGTGTCTTGTCAGTAAAGACCCGTAATACACCAAAATTACTACTATTCACACGCTAGAGCTTGCGCTTCTTTAGCATGACACGCTTCGAGAAAGACGAAATGAAAAAAGCAGCACTCACAAGACCTAATTAGCTTTATTATTCCGGAAATTTGGCAGTCATTTATAATTAACAAGAAACCTATTTTGAAATGTATGCGACTCCAACGCTGCCACGAAAACGCCCATACTGTATAGAATAAGGCTTTCAGTTGCCACAAATCCTAAAGCCCATCAAATTCACCCAAATCAAACGGGGAACAGCATGCGTCCCTCACCTCTTCGTCGAGGTAGAGGTCGTATGGCTCTCCTTCTAAACACCTGTAATAGCAAAAATTACAATAAAATAGCCTGTTTGCAATTTATTATAACAGGATGCAGGAATGTTTAATGAATCCTATATGTAACCAGTAGCGAAGGTTTCCATTCCGATCGGAACACCATAGCTCCCAGCCACGTAAGCATAGGAAGAAGGTTGGATCCGGCACTGACGTTTACGAAATTTGCTCTATCAAAGGCGAGGTCAAAAGGTTAGCTTGCGCAGAACGAGCGTTTTAATGTCATATATATCGTTGCTCAGCATAAATACCTTTATTGAAGGCACCACATTTTATTTATTTAAATAATAATAATAATAATATTAATAATAACAATAATAATTAGTTTTTAGGGAAAGGAAATGGCGCAGTATCTGTCTCACATCTCGGCGGACACCCGAATCGCGCCGTAAGGGAAGGTATAAAGGAGGAAGTGAAAGAAGGAAGGAAGAAAGAGGTGCCGTAGTGGAGGGCTCCGGAATAATTTCGACCACCAGGGGATCTTTAACGTGCACTGACATCGCACAGCACACGGGCGCCTTAGCGTTTTTCCTCCATAAAAACGCAGCCGCCGCGGTCGGGTTCGAACCCGGGAACCCCGGATCAGTAGTCGAGCGCCGTAACCACTGAGCCACCGCGGCGGGTTATTTAAATGCCGGTGGTTTTCCTTTTTGGCTGAATGCTGTATCTCTTCCTGTGGTGTTTTAATCACACGAAGCTAAAATCTAGCTCAAGCGCACGCGCGATTCATTTGTTGCTGCCCATCATTTCAGCAACCTTTACTACAAGGACCGCTTATGAGTTGTTCCAATACATTTTATCGTCATACCTGCACAATGACTAAAAATGGGTCCCCAAAGACAACAGACCAGCAGGGTCTCAGATGACTCCAGCTACCCAAAGATTTTATTCCTTTGCAAACTACCTTCTTTGTCGCACATTTACAGGCGTTGCGAGGCTTTTACGTGCTATAATTTAGAGAAATACAATTTAGAAAGTGCGGAGTAATGTAGATTGTCTTAGGATCGTTGAAAACACTGAGCATGTCTAGCCGTCAAAAGTTCTTCGGCCACAGCGCGTGGCAGCGCTTGCACCAGCCGGGCGCTGCAGAGTATTTCACTAGTGCTTGGGCGTTTTCTTTCCAAACCATTCCTAACAGGTTACTCCTGCATAAAGCAACCCACTACAGAACTCTCGGTGACAGGGTAGCCTGTAAGCAGTTTACGGGCTACCCTGTCACCGAGAGTTCTGTAGTGGGTTGCTTTATGCAAGAGTAACCCACTACATAACTCTCGGTGACAGGGTAGCCTGTAAGCAGTTTACGATGCTTATGCATCGATACGCCACGTCCGAAAGCGCACCTTTCTTGTCGCAAGCGCAATACTTGGAATTAACAAAATCGCATTGGGGCATTGCTCTCAGCTCACTGCCTATACCTCTTGTTTGTCGAATGGCAGTGCTCGGACGTGTTGGCCACAGACTTGTTGATGCACTCCATGACGTCTGCGGGTTTTGTCAGGTTGCTGGGAACGAGCATAATATTGTCGGATCCTTTCTGCGAAGAGCCCAAAGGATAGAGCACTACGTTTGCAACATAGCTGCTAGAAAAACAATAATCCCAACATCGGCGGACACAAGCAAGGAAAAGGGAAAAAGCTTTTACCAGCGTTTGCTTTGGGGCTAGTGGGGTCATGATCATAGACGGAGTAATAGAAACGGAAGGGGCAGCGCTCGTCTCGTCTATCTTTATTGTTTGTTTGAGCTAATAAGTAATCGGTCTCAAATAAGTTTTTAAGGGGCAAAATGCTTTATACTTCAATAACGTTGCAGCTAGGCCGTGTTGGTATGACATGGCATGAAAGTTTCAGCGCACAACCTGACGAGGACGATGAAGAAAGACAGGATCACACGAGCGCTAACGAGCAAGTTTATTATGAACCGCAGAGCGAAACATAGAGGCAAGTCGTGGCCTCACATCAAACATTGGAAGCCAGCAAAATAAGCAGTCATAACTAGGGGTGTGCGAATTTTCGAAATTTTCGAATATCAACCGAATATTATATTTTTAGTATTCGTATTCGATTCGAAAACCAAGTATTCGAGTTGTTTCGAATAATCGATCCGACGCGAATATTCGTATTTAGCCGAATATTTTACTGCGAGCACCGTCGTTCGTTTCTGTCTGCAAGTCCTATCGACATCGACATAGCAATATGGCGGCGCTCAGAGTCATGCGTAACGTCGGGCCATGCCGTAGCTGATTGTGCTGGTGAGCTTCTTTGTGGCTATACCTGCGACGGCGCATCAGACTCTGATTCGTGCCACGGCGAACCAAGGTTGTGGAAACCGAAAAGGAAAGAGCGCCGTATGGAAATACTTTGTGAAGACATCGCCATCGACGGCGGAGTGCACCATGTGCAGCAAAGTGCTTCGAACGCCTTCAGGTACGACAATGCCGCTTGTCAACCATTTGAAGCTGCATGCGGACCAGATGAGAGTCTCGAAAGATGGCTGCAGGTGCGCCGGAGAACGATCAGCCGACCATGACCTACTTTGTGCGCCCGACGGAGCCGCTTTCTGAAAAGATGACGCAAGCACTAAACAGCAAGGTCGCTGCCATGGTGGCGCTTGATTTGCAGCCCTACAGCGTCGTTGAAGGCCGCGGGTTTAAAGAGCTGTTGGCAACTGCTGTTCCAAACTATCGCCTACCGTCGCGCTCTACACTTTCGCGGGTGCTTGTTCCGCGCATGTATGACGATACGCGGAAGGTGAAAATGGAGCTCAGCAACGCTTTTGAAGGCGGAACTGCAGCTGTCGCCTTTACCAGCGACATGTGGAGATCGCGAGCGAACGAAAGCTACGTAAGCGTCTCTTGCTATCTCCTAGCTCCTAATTTTCAAATCCAGCGGTTCACGCTTAACACGCGTCATATGGCTGACAGTCACCGTGCTGAAAACATCGCAGCTATGCTGGACGAGATGTGCAGCGAGTGGGGGATGCCCGACAACTGTGAAAAATACATCGTGACAGATAATGGGCGCCACATCCGTGCCGCTGTCAGGAGGCTCCCGTGGACTGAGCGATCGTGTTTCGCCCACACCCTGCAGCTAGCCCTTAACGACGCAAGATCTCGTACGCCGCCCATTGATCGCCTGTGCAAGAAGGCCAAACACATTGTTTGTCACTATAAGCACAGCTTATCGGCACAAAAAAGGCTAGAAGAATACAAAAAAAAACAAGCAAAGATCATCTCCGTCTGGTGCAAGACATAGAAACCAGATGGAACAGCCAGTACCTAATGCTGTCTCGTCTCTTGGAACTAAAGGAGGCAGTCACTGTGGACCTTGCCACTTCAGACAACAGCACTGATGGGCTCAGTTTACAGGAATGGAAAGAGGCTTCTGAATATGTAGAAACGCTCAAGCCATTCTTTGAAGCCACTGTTATCGCCAGTACAGAAACGTGTCCATTACTTTCAGCTCAAATACCACTCATTTTTGGAATGCTGCATTATCTTGCAAACTTCGCTGGTACTACTGGATTTCATACAGCCCTGGCAAGCTCGGTCAGATCAAGGTTCCGCCTGTATGCAGAGGACAAGGAGGCATGCCTGGCCATGTTTTTGGACCCACGCTCCAAATCCACCATATTCAGAGCCGACAAAGAAAAGATATGGCTAAAAGATTTGGTGCTACGAAATCTCTCCCTGTGTGCTCCTGACCCAGAAGCTAAGAAACAGAGGCCAGAACTCTGTGCACAGCAGTCTTCTAATGTCTGGAATGCATTTGACAATTTAGTGAGGAATGCTGTGGAAACTGAAGCAGTGTCTGCTGTAGGATGGGAGTTTGCTGCTTACTCAGAGGAGGCATTGTTGAAACGAGACAGTGACCCATGCGACTGGTGGCGGACCGCGGGTTCTTTCAGATACCCTAGTCTGTCAAAGCTGTGCACGAAGTACCTCGCAATACCCGCCACTTCAGTGCCAAGTGAGAGGGCATTTTCTGTGGCTGGAGAAGTCGTTTCAGCTAGAAGGGACCATGTGGAGCAGCTGGTTTTCCTTCACGACAACCTTTAATGTTCATCCCAGCAATGCGCTTTTGTGCTTATGGCAAGATATCCTTAATCAGTGCTGTGTACTAGCCATTTTCTGTGATATTTCCACTCTTCTAAGAATAAAGTTCTAGACTTTGATGCTTTTTGTGCAGCCGCACACACCTTTTGTGTTCATTTACTCATTGATAGTTGAACTGTGATGCTCTTGAATGCTGAAATAAATGTTTTGTAGTGGTTAAATGCGTGTGTCCTAGATTATCCGATATTCGATTCGATATTCGGAACTAATTATTCGTATTCGATTTCTATTCGAAAAATTTTATATTCGCACACCCCTAGTCATAACGCAAATATTGCAGTTATAACGCAAATATTAAAGACAACGCTACAGAGGGCTTGGACACACAGATACACCCTAAACGGTCAGACAACTCCACCTCGATGCATTCGCGCGTCATTTGTCAGCTGATTTTGGGGATGATGTTTAATCCTGACAGATTAGTGAACAGTTCGATGTCGTACTAGATTCTTCCCTTGGGCCAAAACAGGGTACTGCTCTAGGAACTGCACCTGATTCACATTTCCTACAGTGCACATCGAGGAAACCCCTCCGCACCTGCCCCTCACATTTTCGCGGAGTTCCCGGAGGCGATCAGTCACACACACCCCACTCTGGCCTACGTACATCCTTCCACAAGAAATCAGTGCGCTGTAAACGACTGATTCCGCACATATGACGAACTTGTCCTGCTTGTCGTTTTGCACCCAAGCTTGTGAGAGGCGCCAAAATTCGTCAATCTGCACGGTTTTTGGAGCTTCTGTTGGGCGGAAACCACTTCCACATCAGCCTTTCGCCCAATCTTTTTTAGTCGATGTGGCAAACCGTGAATGTGCGGAATGTCCGCGATTTTTTTGCTTCCTAGCACAAGCGTGGAAGGCGCGTTCAGCTGTTTCGATGACTTTCGCCTTAGGCTTGGCTTAAGCTTAAGGGGTTTCACGTCTCAAAGCAACTCAGGCTATGAGGGACGCCGTAGTGGAGGGCTCCGGAAATTTCGACCACCCGGGGTTCTTTAACGTGCACTGCCATTGCACAGTACACGGGCCCCTAGAATTCCGCCTGCATCGAAATTTGACCGCCGCGGCCGGGATTCAACCCGCGTCTTTTGGGTCAGCAGCCGAGCACCATAACCCCTGAGCAAACCGCGGCGGCCCCTTTCGTCTGAGGATGCTTTCGGCGACACTAACCAAGACATGAATAAGGTACCCAGAAGTAGTCAGTCGGAAGATTTGTTCACTAAAGCTACCAGCCATTAGTTCTGAGCACGGCTTGTGTATAGCTTTAGAAGGACGTACGTTTACGAAGCTCGCCTTTAAAAGTTTAGAATGAGCAGATTCATACGGCCACGACTTGTTTTCATATTCCGTTCTGCGGGTCATAATAAATTGTGTCGAGTAAGCACTCGTGTGTGCCTGCCTTTCTACACCGTCCGCGCCTGTTTGTGCGCTGGATCTTTCACGTCAAGCTTGTTAGTGTATTCCCCTTGTTTTCACATCATCTCGTGACTCAGTAAAAACGCTATAGTTCAAAACATCAGCGTTATCTGCTGCCAAACTAAAGAAACTGTAAAATGACGTGAGAGAAACCAAGACTTCCATGCGCTAAAATCAGGTGTGAAGCTCGATTAAAACCTCCGATTTCTTGTAGAAGATAAATGAGCACCGGAAGAAATAAAAAGCGCCATAGTCATCAAAAACAGTGAATATTACTTAGTGGCACCAGGTTCAGAAATCTTGCCCTGGCTGCAGGTCTGCAGGAAGTAGCCTAAATGTACGGACTAGCCAAATGCAACATTAACAGAACAGACAGAAGAGGTTGCAAAATGACGAGAAAAGTATTTTGCGTTTC
The DNA here is from genome assembly GCF_052857255.1 of Amblyomma americanum. Classification (NCBI taxonomy): domain Eukaryota; kingdom Metazoa; phylum Arthropoda; class Arachnida; order Ixodida; family Ixodidae; genus Amblyomma; species Amblyomma americanum. Next base: position 133,630,337 of record NC_135501.1, read on the forward strand.
CATGACCGGTCGAGAACTTTTGATTACAATTATTGCGTGGTAAAAACTCTTGTGAAAACTACATCGGCACTAAATAAGTGTGTAAATAATTCAAGCGACACAAAATAGAGCTCACTGAGTAGACAGAAGGAAGGTTCACGGCGGGAATTCCCATCGGCGGGAATGGAACGAGCACTCGCAGCTTCTTGTAGTTCTTTAGTACAAATGCAGCCGGTGCTGCTTTCTCGGACAAGAATGTGGCCGTCACCTGCGAGACAAAAGCGTGAGCATAACGTAGCAATCGAATGGAGGAAAGAGCATAGAGAGGACTAAGCCTGCAAGGCTTCTCTATATGTAAGCTACCACAATTTTACCCTTTTCCTGCATGTCAAGCCTTTTTCTGCGGCACCCATGGCGCTACATTTGGAGGAGTATAAATTCTTAGCTCCACCAAATGTCAAGCATGCCTCGCTCAGCTACCACCAAAAAAAAAAAAAAGAGTTGGTTACAGGAGCGTTAAGATATACATATAAAAGAGGGCCAAAATCACTGAAACCATAAAAAGAAAAGCCGAATGTTTTTTTTTTAAATAGCAGTGCTTGCTATAGTAAGAAATTAAGGGTGGAATCAATGTTAGAAATAACTGCACAGAAATTAGAAGAAAAGACAAGCCTAACGCCGCGGGCCGGGTAAACCCTATTCTTCCGCACGTCGCGTGCTTTCTTCAACCAACTGGGCTATGGTTTCGACACTATAACGTTCTAGTTTGAGATGTATACATGTTACGTCAATGGTTGGGATTCATATAAGAGAAACATTGCTCTGCACACATAATGAGGCACAGATAGTATGTATTGTAAAGCTTTCATGCTGCCACAGTGTTCGACCTGCTCTGAATCGGTGGGAGTGCGTACCGTGTTCTCGCTGTTGACGTCTTCGGGGTGTTCGACGCTGAGAACCAGTTCTTCAGGGTGTTTGGTGAAGCTCCGCCAGCGCTCAGGAAGGGAGGCGTGCTCTGTTTGCATGAACAGTTGCACGTACGTCTCCTGCTTGATGAAAGGAGGGCCCAGAAGCGACATGGTGTACCTTCGTGCAAGCAGGAAGGCGTAAGAAAAGCCACCTTCAGACAATCAGCTGACGCAACAGAACTGTCGAACATCATCTGTAGTGCGCCGATAAGTATGTAGCGGAGTTTTTTTTTTTATATAGGAAACAGAGTAGTTTTCGGTGTGGCAGAATCATAATAGTGGTCGGCTACATATCGGCGGGCCATCAGTTATTCACTTTTATTGTCACAAGATTAGGGCAATCACCCAAGGAGCAGTAGATTTGTGAGTGAAAAGGGTGAAAAATTCGTCCTGGCCTGAGCTTCAAGCTCAGGACCACCGCTCCACAGGAGCAGTCGCTCTATCAACTGAGCTAACCGAGACGGCAAGCTTACGATAGGGCGAGAGCGATTTAATATTTAACGGGAGGTGAGAACAGTACTGTTCAAAATGCCAATGAGTAATTATATCCTTATTCAGTTTTGTCAGGTATTTTGTCTGTCATTGAATTGATTATTATGTTAGGAGTAATTAAAAATTGCAGCATTTGCTTTTCCATCAGTTAAAAGAAATATGACTTACATTCTTTATGACAAGCTCATCGTATAAATCTTCTGATTTCAAGACACAAGGCATTCTCGCTTATATCACAAACAGCAACGTGACTCAAAGCCACTGCTTTCTTCTTGAGAAAGAACCAAACGTTTACGCATACTCATTTGCTTAGTCGCTCGTAGAGCTCATGTTCCCTCAAAACCCCACTGGTCCTAACAGATGCGACCACCGAACCTATAGCAGCACGTACCACAGGGGGCTGTACTTTAAGCAGTGAACGGTGCAGTTCTGGCCAGGTTTGCAGTTGCAGCAGTATCCCTGAAAAATAATGCGCGCTATTGGCACTTGTTCAAGAGCTTCGCGACAGCAAAATTTCTCGAGAGAGTGACCTTGCCTTCGGCTCCTTTTTCCTTCCGCTCTCTGCGCACACGGTCAACTCGCACGAATTTTGAGGAACCACTGTTTCAGTTACTTTTCCGTTGACTATCTGTAAGAAATTAATCATTTATTTTTTGGAGAACGCATGAGCGTAAGTAATTTTAATGTGCGCCCTTAGGTTTAAGATCCCCTAATTTTTTTTTCTCTATAGAAGAAAATTGAACGATTTATATTTTTATTTTCTTCCTGAAACCTTCATAGTATGCAGTGCACTATTGGCAGCAGGCATATAGGCAATTCGTGGACTCCTTTTTTACAGGCGGGAAAGGGAAGTGCTACATACCCTAAATTTGGCGCAATAGTGCTATGCAAGGAAGGGATCGAGCAATCGAAAAAAAAAACCAGATTGCTAATTTATTCAACAATATTTTCAAAGACTCCTCACTTGCAGTATACTGCGGGTTGGAACGGCCAAATTCATTTTTTTTTCAAATTTGGATTGTATGAATAGGTGATTCAAGAACGCGCCATTGTAAAATCAAAATAATTGAAACGCAAAAAATTAAACTGAAGAAAAAGTGAAAGAAAACGACATAGAAACAATTGAAAAAAAGAAACACTGCCGAAACACTGCTGAGAAGACAGTTTTTGCGTACTGAACTGACCTGCGCTGGCAACAAACTACAACCGTGTTTTTGCGATCTTCAGAGATCGTGTGTTAGCATTTATTTGGCAATCCAACCGCCTGCAGTTGACAGAAATTAAAAAATTACCGATTGCCATAACACTAATCACGTGCTCTGAATGCGAAAGCTTTATCCCCTCCTGAGCACCGTTCCAAGGTCATTATAGATTACTTTTTAATGAGACACCTACACATTAGCATACAGATGTAATGAAACGCGTACACTAGGTTTGCCTTCATGCGCCAGGAAGCAACAGGGTTTGTGGTCCACATAAAACCCAATCTCCGCTGCTGATGCAGTGTCTGTCTTTGTCGCCCATTTATCTGTGTTCCTTTTTGTCAAGCTATTTTGTCAAGCGTGCTTTGTAAATAGCCTGTATATAGGTCCTTTCAGTACATACTTAATCTCGTGTAGGGAATGCCACAATGCCACGTTGGAAAAAAGAAAGCGGTTTTCTGGCCGAAGATTTGGCATGCTTGCTTCGCAATCTCAAGATCCTGGGTTCAATTTGCTGCCCATTACGAAGACCATCATTTTTCTTTGCTGCAGATGTCACTCTTTTATATTCTACTGCCGACGTCATACGAGACAATGTTGACATCACTGGGGGTCTTTCCGACCGCTACTGTTCAATTTCCTTAGAAAAACTTCTTTAGGCAGTGTACAGACTGTCCATAAACTTCTCTTTATAAAGTCTACAGACTCTCTATAGACAATGACTGCAGAACAGTCTATAGGCAATAGAAAACCTATGAACAGACTGTAGACAATCTATAGATTTATGGCTATACACTTTTTGTAGAATTCTTTCTATACTATGAACATGAACAGACAAAAAATATTTATATGAGCTATACTTTTCCAATGGTAACGCCACCGGTTTTCGTCGCCGATCAGTCATATAATGCCGTCACATTAAGAAAAATATGTATGGTATCAGTACCTTAATAAAAAAAAATATCCTAAGGTAGTAATGTACCTTTCTCGTGACCAAAGTTCTGGAGTGCATGCAAAAGAGATGGCACACAACAGGGCTGGCATACAGGCATAAAACACAGAAACGTTCTGGAGTTCTCCACTCACCCCGACGAATCTCATGGGGTAGGCCAAGAGGAGCTCTTCCTGTCTGAGCCGAATGACGATGGTGTTGAAAAGGCGTGACGTGGTCTTCATTTCTGGCTCAAACACTTCCGTCAGGTGAACGTAGCCATTTCCTTTGTTGCCCTAGATACGAAAACTACGTGGGAATTTGCATCACTTGAAGTAAGCGCGTCATGATTAGTATTGACAGGTGTTCTAGTGAGTGTACTGCAGTAGGGCCCCAAGTTCACTCTACAGCTAAATTGTTCTTCCCAAAGGTTGAAAGAAACACTGCACTCCGGCAGCTCGATTGCTTTTGGCATACCTGAAGTGCTTAGATTGATCTCCTCGAGTTTATCACTATAGTGCTGAGCAGCAAGTGCTGCATACGGACACTATTTTCGTATAGGCGATTTCCTCTCGGTTAGTTTTCCACTCACGACTGCAAATCAGCTGTCAAGTTTTTCAAGGTATGCTGTTAATTGCAGCGGCTATTTTAATTCCAATTTTGCCCTCCCTGTGTATTCAAGTAAATGAGCATCTCGAGGTATTGCTGCATGTTTCAAAAAGCATAAAGGCTTGTAGCACAGAATGCCAAAAATAGGCCACATTGCATGTAAACATAGTTGCGAAAAAGTTAATTTGATTATGCCTAAAGTGCATGTGAACGCATACGAAAGCTCCAGTGAAACACAGCTTCATAGATGTAGTGTTACGATTGGATACCCCAAATACCGCCGTTACCTACCGCTAAGACATGGCTACATTGGTAGCGAATGCGTTTTCTGCGGCATAGAGGTTGTACTGGGGCAGTGCTGCTCTGCGAGGAAATTTGTGCTAATAAAAACAGTTTTCCGTGTCCCGTGAACTCAGGAAGTAAATCATACGTGTGCCATATTATCGAACGCAGTGACGTTCCTTTTGCTTAAAAATTCAGTGCTGCCATCTAGTCGCTAACGTGGAAGTCACCGCCGGAAGAAGTTCAAATTACAGGTAGGTGTGGGCAGCGGCAGGAAAAATGCCGTTGCAGTGTATCTTCTGCCAGTATATCAAAAGCAATCATCATCGCTTCGGTGCAGACGGTAGCAGCGCACGCCTTCAACTTCATCTCTGACCACCTGATTCTCTCAACTGTCCTCTGTCAGAACGAGACGGTGGTAGTAGCCGTTTGACGCAAGTGGATAGCCCCGTGCACACTCTTCTTTCTCCTCACCCCCCCCCCCATAAGCACAATGAACAGCGCCGATTGCTAACCGCCTCCTCCCACTGTCCCTCACGTTCTACTGCTCCCATCAGCCACTGCACTGCAAGGTATAAGGCATAAAAGCATGAGGTTCTGCGTGTGGCCTATTCGGTAACTCGATCATTCCGAAACAAAATACACGCCGTTATCCTGCCTTACATTTTCTCATCATTATCATCACTTCGATAAACACACCGGCACCTAAAGCCAGGCGCAGTACCAACGTCTCTTTCAATACCTTTTTGTGGGCTTGCCGCGCACCACACGTTGCCACCATACCCGAGGAAGGTCCATGACCTAATCACTCCATTTAATTTTGGGCCGCCCAGGGCTGTGCTTTGGTTTTCATGATATCATTCTGTGTGCGGAAGAAACCCCTGAATGCCCTCTCCCTGCAGCAACGCACTGCTTTCATGCAAAACGGAGATTCCTCCTCTTGTTTTAGCCAAATTAATCGCTTATGCTTGTTTCCTGATCAATGCTTCTCTCCTGTTTTCCACGATACTCCTATCCTTTTCTTTTTAGTTCTTCACCGCATTAATCTTAGAGTCACATCACACTTTTCGGGTCTCCACATTAGTCATGTCATGGTTACTGTGGAGCTCAGAGCTATGTCTGTGTGCCTGCACGTTAAGGGTGTGAACACGAGCCTGATACGGGGGTAAAGCTACTGGCTCAAATGGCGCTCAGTTCCGACAAATGAAACAAAATGGTCCACTTACTCCCGGCGTATTGTTCACCAGGAGCGTGACCTGCATCTTCTTCTTGCACCCTGTAATGCCATTTCGAACCTCCGCCGACTCGTACGCTTCGTTGTCGCAGGGAACGAGCAGGGCTTTCATGCGGACATCAGCGAAAGCCAGGACTCCTGAGGACATCACTGCCAAGGCAACGGTTGCTGCTAAAAGCACCTTCATGGCTAGTTACGAGAATCGCCTACGTTCTAAATCCATTATCACCGCGCCGACCCGCCACTCTTCCGGGTCTTCGAGCCCACCGTTCGGCGCCGGCGCTCCACGGCATCAACGCAATATGGCACCGCTTGTTGTTGTTTACCTGATCAGTAAACATGGCGCATACCCACGCGGGAGGATTTACGAAGGTATAGCGGTGAATGCGAATGAAAATCATGTAGTTATTGAGCGGGAAAATAAGGCATGAAGCGGAGAAGTAGAATGCAGGAATTACTGCAACAAGAAAAAATAATAATTGTTGTAAATTTAAAAAACAACAAATGTGAACTACCAGCAATAGCTTGCACCAGATTGCTCTAGAGCCTAGTGCTGGTTTTGCCTTCGGATTAGTCTGCAACTTATTTTCTTACTGGCTCATGAATTCCGACTCCTCCAGGAGTTTTCAAACGATTATGTTCATGATAACCGTGTTCACTTCTGATATTGGTAAGAATACCTTGTTATAAATCTAAAACAGTGCCTAAGACAGAGCCGAAATCTTGATGATGACATCACTCTAAGAAAAGTAAAAAAGCGGAAGAGTTATTTGGGTCGATTTTGAAGAGCCGGGGATGGAGGGAACACTCTAAACAGCCATTCCATTTACAGTAGCAGAACAGGTATTGTGTTTACTTCCAGAAAAGTGGGGAAGACGCCATCCTAGGACAGTGTTGGACGCTGTTTGCGTTTTTCTGACACCCGTCATTATTATCATTCTTGCGATGGTAGGAGGACCACCTACCGTTTATCTAGTTGAAAACGAAGAAGAAGAAGAATGTGAGCCGCCAGATAAGGCTGGTGAGCGCGCCATTCGTATAGTCATTTCAAAATTGGCCCTACCGGGCTCCTCTGATGGGCTTCACAGCGTCGTGAGGCTCCAGAGGAATTTGCAGAGCTACGAACGCCGTAGCAGCAGCAACCATGAGCCAAGCGATGCTAACGCCTTCAGGCCGGCGAGGTTCCGACATGGTGGTGGTAGTGACGACGTCCCACATGAAGATGTGCGGCCCTGAGGCGGCGGCTGAGCATGAGCGGCAAGCAATCGCTGGCGGCCTCGTAAATGCAACAGGATCACTCCGGAGGTCGTCGTACGCGGCAGAGCACGAGCGGCAAGCAGCCGGGTTCGCGAGTGCATCAGGATCACTCCGGAGGTCATCATACGTCCGAGGCCAGCAGCCACAGGTGAGCTGAGCCGAGTCTCAAATTCTCCCGGCTGGAGATCGCATGGCTTCTTGGGGGATATCTTTGATTAGTAGTAGCTGGCAGGCCTTTTTGTTTTCTTAAAAAGTCACCAAAGTTTTCCTACATAATAGAGGGCAAATTCGAAAATCTCGATGAGCGATTGCATGTTGGATCATGCGAATGCACAGGGCATAATTATCCACCGCGTCCGCTCCATCACCGATGATAGCAGTTTATTGTCCAGAAAAAATGCGCAGGAGTCTACTGTGACCGAACACTACGACGATGAAACTTTTGCCGACGGCCACGTAGTTTACCTAACCGGTACTTCCACGTCTATGTTGTTCTGAAATAAAAAGTATCTTGGGGGTCACCCTGCCCTACGGCGGAAAAGTCACATATATGCGTATACATCAGCGCAAGCTGTGCCCCGATGCCTTTCACCATTTCCGCGGTGCTTTCGCTCCAGACCAGCAGTAGATTATTGCACATCTCCGATTCCCAGGTTAACATCTCGCCTAATGCTGAGGCGCACTTGCTCTACGCTGTCTTGGGGCATCGATATCAAACCTCTTAACCTCTTGGTTTCTAATGCACACAGACTAGAGTATGTAACTTAACTGTGGGGAATAAAAAAGTATAGCTTAAACGGGAATCGTAGCGTAATCCGCATTTTCCTGCTCTTACGCCATTCAGTATTCTCTTCTGTGGGCGGACACTTGAAAAGGACTAAGAAACAAGACACGGGACACGCGCTTTTCTTGCAACTGGTATATTGGGAAAGAAACAGACACTTAAGTGCGATTTAAAAACGACAGCAATAAAAACTAACAGTTATCAATCCAAGCCCACCAAGAAAACAATATTGGAAAGGTCCGATACCAGCCTATTTGTGTTTCGACAGCAATTGCAATGGCTTCCTAACATATTTTCCACACCAGGCGATGTGGGATGCATGCATTATCCCTCTGGTGTGCCGTGACGGGTGCCGAAAGAAGACCTGAGTTTTCTCGAAGACAGTCCGTCAATTTCCGCATTCACGGCAGTGTTCACCTGCCCAGAAAGAGGTGTCACTGCTATGCTCTCTCAGTCAAATGTTCAAGCACTACTCAGTCTGGCCTACGTGCGCGAGTCCGCAATGGTAGGGAATCCTGTAAACAACACCAGATTGACAGCGTACAAACTTCATCTTGTGTTTCATTTCCGAGGAGTGGGAAACGCGCCCTTCTACTTCCGCATTCCATTGAACCAAAGTGCAAGATCTTGCTAACACTGTAGGGGTGGACGGAGCTCCTCAGATTTCGTTTCTTTTGGCCACGCGCCACAATCTGCGCGACGATCAGTTCAATTATGGGATAACAGCAATGTTATGTCGTGTTGGCTTGGTAAAGTCATGTGTAAATTTCATGGCATTTTTTTTCAAGATAATAAAAATGTATCTCTAACCCAAGCCAACTCGAGCAAATACGCTGTCATCTCAAAAATACACGACTGTCGTAGGGTATAAGAGACACTGCAAAAAAATGCGAGGTCAGAGTAGTCCCCTCGGCCCCACAATTACATGAATATCATGCCCTGTGGTACGGATGAAGGCGGAAAATGAAGACCGCGTCTCCCGCTCCGTTTGGATAAAATGCGAGGCGGAGTTCATGTGCTGTGAGTCTGGTGTCGGTTACAAGATTCCGTACTTGGGCGGACACACCTACATAGGTCAAACTGGACGTTTTTTAAACGTTCCTCCAGAAGAGCACAATAACGACACCTTTTTCGAGATGTTTGAAAATTGCCGGGAATGTATAAAATATTAGCCTATCTTCGAGCAAGAACATGCCGTGTTTCGGTATCCGCAACAGCACACCAGTGAGATGATGGAAGCATACTACGTCACCTCCAGTGGAAAATGTGTCAGCAAGCCATCGCTCTCTCTGTAAAAGAAAGAATTAGGCTATCTTCGAAGATTCCAAGTTTGTTTTCTTCGTGAGCTTGAATTGATAACTCCTAGTTTGTGTTCTTGTCGTTATATCGTATTAAAGTATCAGTTTGCATTACAATAAGCGAGTTGTGAGAACAGCGCGCGTCGTTTGTTTTCTTTGCTCGTCGTTTAAATGTTTTCGCCTTCAAAACATCATGAACAGCTTACAACTCGCCCAGCTTTTTATGCAGTGTACTCTCAATTTCCGATAGTAGGTGTGGTTTGGTTTATGGGAATTTAACGTCCCAAAGTGACTCAGGCTGTGAGAGACGCCGTAGTGAAGGGCTCCAGCAATTTCGACCACCTGGAGTTCTTTAACGTGCTCTAACATCGCACAGTACACGAGCCTCTAGAATTTCGCCTCCATCGAAATTCGACCGCCGCGGCCGGGATCGAACCCGCGACTTTCGGGCCAGCAGCCGAGGGCCATAACCACTCAGCCACCGCGGCGGCTCCGATAGTAGGATTCCATCGTCCTCAGTACATTCACCTCGTAGCACAAGTACTCACGCGTCTTGGAAATGCTGTGTGTCGTTGGTCTCCCGCAAAATGTGTAGGAGTGAATTCACTCTGCTAACTTTAAATTTTTATTGATTGCCACAGGATTGTAAACGTGCTAATGAACCGACTCAATCACCGAGGCGAAAACTTGGGCAAGGTCTCTTGAGGGTTACTCACAATAGTCCTATTAGGTTCTCGTTATTGTTTAAATCTGACTGCTGGGTTTCCGGGCTACACCTTTTTGACTAATGCTTTAGCGGATGCCGCCTGCGGTTATATTTGTGTTCACATTCGGTATCCATTTCAAGCTTTTAGAATTTCGTTTTCTTTTAGAGTAGCCCTTTGGAAGTTAGAACGTGTTATACCTAAATCTAAAGGAACCAGAATTTATCCAGTCCGTCTCTTTATTATATTTTGCTGCAGATTTCCAGACTTGAGGAACCGACAGACGGCCAGGACATTACGTGCGACGTCAGCCTTTCCTACGATGAAGAAAGCCGTTCGCCCATTGTTCGCGTCATCCACCACGGGAACAAAACTTACCTGGAACAAATTGTTCTAGATGCGCCACCTAGCTCTGGAGGTGGCACTCGTCCATTGTCCTACCAGACTTCACGCGCTCTGAGCCGCTCGCCATCGCCGGGGAGTCGACCCTCGTCACCACTTTCCCGACCGCCAACTCCCATCGCACGGCCTTCGTCGCCAAAGTTTCGGGCCATGTCGCCTCTCCAGGCAGCTCGGTTATCTTCATACAGGAGGACCTCACCAAGGTACGAGGTGACTGCAAAGTTTTTATGCGAAGCATATTATCAGCGTTTCACTTCGGCGCTCGCTACTGTTACACGCCGGCTTCGACCTTGAGCTATACCACGTGACACCATGACGTCACGACCGAGGAGAGGCAGGCTGCATCTTGCGCCGTCGCGACGGTTGCGCGCCGGGCGACCACGTGACACCATGACGTCACGACCGAGGAGAGGCAGAGCCGCATCTTGCGCCGTCGCGACGGTTGCGTGCCGGGCGACCACGTGACACCATGCCGTCACGACCGAGGAGAGGCAGAGCCGCATCTTGCGCCGTCGCGACGGTTGCGCGCCGGGTGACCACATGGTACCACGTGACGCTACGGCGACGGTATATAAGGGAGGCTGCGCTTGCCTTCGATAGACACTCGTTGCGATGGCTCCTGGAGGCGCGGCTCCGCTCCTCCCGCTAGGGCCGCTGCAGCCGATCACGTGGTCTAACGTCACGCCAGCTGAGGAGAGACGGGGCTCAACTCGCGCGGTCACCGCGCGGCCGCGACCACCAAGGCTAACTCCCGCTCCTCCAGGAGATTGCTAAACAACGAAGAGATTAGCCTGACTTACGGGCAGGCGATACCGAATCCCTTTCACAAATCTATTATGCTTCGCATCCTAGGCTTAACCTTAGCTAAGCCAGGCCATTTTTGCGTTTTTACTACCCTTATCCCTACCGTGGTGCAGCTGTGGCTATGACACTCTAGTTCAGAGCTCCAGGGCCAATGCCTGGAACGACTGATTTAGTTTTCATGTCATTAGGTCGTGACGTCCACCTTGGCGTAAGCGATAGCCAGTGGGCATACAATCCAGCAATTACAGATGGAGCCGGTCCATTCGCAGCACCTCTGCTAGCCGCTCTACTACCGCCGCATCAAGTCAGCCTTGTTACAGAGACCATGTTACCTCAATTGCGCCGACACCCACCAAACACTTCCCGATATGTTATAAGCGCCTATAAAATTCGTGAGGCGTGCTAAACACGTCGCAATGTTTCGTAATTGGCCGGCAACGGTGTCCTTCTGCCAATGCAGCATGGCCGTCAGACTCGTTTCTGCCAGTACGTGGCAACAAGGCGGTGTTTCTGTCACAACGAGCATGGCGTCATCCGATTGTCCTGCGTGAGGGGGAGCTGTGACTTCAGGCAAGACAAAATAAAACGAAAACTAAAAGAATAATTGGAAAATACGAGTCCCGCCTATGCTGTCGTATCCACGTTGTGGCATTCGCATTTCCATTAGGGTTAAAATGGAAGAGCGTTCCCTGTGCTCGTAAATGTCAGTGCGTGCTAAAAAGCCATATTTGGTCGAATTCAATGACAGGCGCTTGATAATGTCGTTTAAGTATGCGGCGTGCTGCTTGGGGACGTTCAACACCATACCACCGACCACAAAAACAAAGTGAACAAGGAAGGGGAGGGGGGACCTCGGGGTGCTTTGCCACTAGAAGCGAGACCAACCAAATTTTAGATGCCCGTACAAATGTACACCGCACACACAAATACACGCACACGCACACACACGCTCAGACCATGGTTCCTGCGCCGAAGGGGGTGGACATTCAATTGCCATCTAAGACGACGTTTATGCTAGGAGGCAATGCGTCAATACTGGTGTAGCAAGCGTCACCGCTAAGCAGCCCCCGGCTACGAGTAAAATTCGCTAGCAATGAGAGCTTTCACCGAATCATTTAACTAAGCTATAGCATACTTTCTGCGATAATTTTTCTGCTCTTCTGTTTCTTTTCTTTTTTTAGGCAAGGCGAATTTGTTCCTAAACGACGAAGTTCCACAATGATCCCGAAGGTTTGTGTGCTTTTTAAGAGCGCAACTCTTAAGCACCCGTTCCTGCGTTCCGCGTCGTCGTTAACGTAGTCGTTGTCGATGTAGCCGGTTGTCGAATTAGCAGAGCGAAGCGCCACATGGAAGGTGGCTGCCACGGCAAGATTGCGGAGGCTGGCAAACAGCATAACAAGCCACCTGCCGCTACGCATCGCCGTAGTCGACGTACTCGGCGTAACACGCCCTGTAGCAGGTCAGAGGTCGCCCTGTCACCTGACAGGTGGCAGGTAGTAGCGCAGCGAAGCACCACTAGCAACATTCGAAAAGTAGGAATGGACGGCTTGAAGATTGCTGACATGGGAATTTGCGGATGAGTGCCTAGTAGAGTCCGTGGCTCTAGTGGCTAGCAGCGTTACACGCCATCTGCTAGTGGTGTCAGGTGACGTGTGAAGAGTTGCGCTCAAACTTTGCATCACCGAATATCGTAATCGTCTGCAAAATTGTGTACCGATAGCTACATTACGCTAGCATTTCGAGCCTTCAGCGTGGCGACGCTGCCACGTGGTCACGTGGTTGGTCACGTGGTGCGTGGTCGGTCACGCGGTTGGTCACGTGGTGCAGAGCAGCTACCGGTGGCGCGGAGTGTAGAGAAAGAGAGGGGGGAGGGTGAACCACGTCCAGGGACGAAGACGAAGGAGCAACCCCTAGCGAAACGGAGAGGCGAAAGACTGACTTTGCAATTCGGCTGAGCGAGTTCCACTGTGCCAGCTGTTGCTATCGCGGCACTCCAGGTTAACAAGAGCTAAACTACAGCCAATTTTTTTTCCAATCCTTTCACCAGCATTTTTCGCATGTTCCATTCCATTTGACTACAATTATGACACCTCAAGTTCCAGTGGCTTTCACATTTCTGAAATGTAGGTTTGTTTAATTGCACACTGAAGACAGATTTTAATTGACGTCTTCAATTGACTACAGCGTTCTCTCAACGCTATAAACGAAGAATTTATCACCAACGAAAGGGGAGATTATAAGATCCAGGTCCCGGAAGCCCTAGCAGCCACTTTCAGCAAAATGCAGTCCGTCAAGAGAGCATTTTTCTTCCGGAAGAAAAAAAAAACCCAAGCTAAACTGTCGTTCATTTAGGTCTAGACGTCACGAATTTGAATCCAGTGGGGGAAAGCTCTTAAATCAAGTTACCCTCGCGACAAATCTAAGTCCACGAAAAGGACAAAGAAGCCAACAAAAATACGCCAAATTGATTTGTAGTTTTTTTTTCGTAACGGCAGACTTCTCTCTTTTTTTTGCATTATTGTACTCCGCTACTTTTCTGTAGTCCGTAATTCTGTAGTGCTTCTCAGTGGCAACTACGCAGAAATATGATGTATGACAAGATATTTCTTTGTTACTACAAGCTTTTCGTTCAAAATTTTACAGAAAATTTGTTCTGACCACAGAAACATTTCTTGTGTGTTTTTGGATTGGGTTGTTTTATAGTTGTCGAGTAAAGCCAAATGTGCTAGAAATGACCATAAGTTTTCTTGCAAGCAGCGAAAGTTAAGTGGTTTTGACATAAGCGAGTTTGTTCTTTGCGGTCATTCAAAATCTTAACGTAAGTGAAGCTGCCATTCTGCGTTAAAGCTCAGCTCACACAGTTGTGCCCTTTTCAGTTGCGCGAGTGGCGCCATTAGTCCAAGGCTGTCGGCGGAATGTCGCTACTCGAAGAGGCGCAGCCGAACAGGCACGTGGCCGTCGGCCCGGTTCCCGCCTTCGTCCCGTCGCGGTTCTACAAGCACGATGCTCAAGATTGTGGAGACGTGCGATCGGTGCACGGATATTGCCGAAGCACTCAGGAATGAAGCGGACGACTGCGTCGCAGTACAGGTAGATTTATTTTTCCATTTTAGCCCTCCCTGGTGGTCCTGTGGCTTTGACGCTCCACTATACGGACTTTAATACACCACGATGGAATCCTGGCCCCGAAGGCCGCGATTTTTGGTTAAATGTGACAACGCCCGTTCACTCTGCCCGGTCAGTACATGTGAAACATTTGCAGGCGCTCAAAATTTATGCGGAGCCGTCGACTGCAGCACCTTTTTCTTTGCCTGTTTTCACTTCCTCCTTAGCCCATCTCTAACAGTCTGGTCGAAGCGTCCACCGAAAGTCATGCAGTATTCGGTTTCTCGGTAATTAAATTGCTTGCTTGAGGCAGGTCACCTTGCGACGTCATCACAGCCTTCCCTGATGGGCCACCCTGACAGGTCCAGAGAGGTCACGTGACTTCGTAATGTGATCCCAACTTGCTCACCATGACAGGTGCAGCCCCACAATTTTTAATTTGGCCAACTCCTCAAATGTCGCAAGGGACCTCAAAATTTTCGAAGCGCAGTCCAGAAGAAGAATTAAGTTGGATTAGTGGGTGCATTAAGGTTGATTTATGGTGGCATTAGTATAAATTCATAAGATAATCTTATGTAACGTACTCGAACATCTCAGAAGGCGATGACTCATGCATATCACTTGAGGTCAATGGAACCGGTTCCAAGTGTACTTCTGGCATGAAAATCGTAAGAAGGACGTTAGACATTCGTTGTAGACACCATAGTAGGAAACCTTAACGGCTATTGATCTTTCTTTTCAAAGGCATAAGCTTTTCTTTGGTCATGAGTGGCCTGGACGGAAGTTGTCCGCACGAACTGTCCATCATAACTTGTACGGTAATAAAACAAAAATGTTAAAGTTGATTAGGCAACATTTCATAAGCAACATATACGTAATGAAATAAAGAACCAGGAATGAAAAATAAAATCGAAAAAGTAAAAAATAAGTATAAATAAAAATATCTTCTTTAATTGAAAAATAAAGTAAATGGCATGATTGAAAATAAAAAGAAAACAAAGGAGAAAATAAAAATTGGAGAAAATAAAAGAAAATGATAAATTAACTGAAAAAAGAGGACAGAGAAAGACTTTCACATCTGTGCGCATAAGCAGATTGAAGTGCAATGATGTAATGTTTTAAGAATGTGGTTAAGAAGGCCCTTCAAGTTTCCTCGCCTTCCTTTCCATTTAAAATGCTTGAACATTGCTCACTTTCCTAAAAAACATGCCGTTCGCAAAATGGTCATTTCAGCACGTTCCAGGCATGGATTAAGAAAAATGAATCGCGCATTTAAAATGGAAGGTGATAAAATAAGCACGATATGAGTACAATATTATTCAACGCAAAAGGTGAAATCATGAATCGCAGAAAACATGACTGAGTGCAAAAAAAATCGTTCAGGCAGTGGTAGTTCTTATCTGAAACTTGCATAAAATTGTGCAGCAGTACGACAAATTATTTGTCGTTTCCGGCTTTAAAGAGATGAGAGAATCAATAATGCGCTCCCTTTGACCACTGCCCTGAAAGGAGTAACCACAACCGCGTCACTGAGTTAGCTGAAATAATCCGTTTTTTCTATTTATTTCTGCAGCCCAATTGCCCTCAGCGGGCATTTTTATTTGGTCGGGGGGGGGGGGGGGGGAAGATGGGGTATGGGAGGGCGGAGCAAGCAATAGTGAAACATGCAAATCTTTATGCAAGATCTGTACGCACACACATCACCGGTATCAACAAACAACGCACATATAAAAACTTTGAGATTGACCTAGCTGTCCTTAAGAGAAACCAGTTGTTAATATGGTAACATTTCGTGGGGGGGCATGAACAACCCTTCATCGCAGCGAACACAACGCTCCAAGAGTGTTAAAAAGACGAGCGGTCTAAGATCGTCCAGAAGCGTGAATTGCTGGGCGAGTTGGTACATGTTCGAGAGAAAAACACACAGCGAGAAAAAGACGCAGGACCAAAAGAAGACACACACAGACTTTCACCGGACTTTCAACTGATTTATTATTGGTTCCATCGCACATTTAAAGCCACTACTTGCGCAAGCGCATATACATGCCACTTTCAACAAAGTCCGGATGAATGTGGCACTGACTCACTGACAAAGAGTGGCATTTTTTATCTGGTTTGTAATGACGTCCAGACATCGATTAATGTGGCATCTATGTGCGCTTGCGCAAGTAGTGACTTTAAATACGGGATGGAACCGATAATACATCCGTTGAAAGTCCTCCGATCTGTGTGTGCCTTCTCCTGAACCTGCCTCTTTTTTTCGCTGTTTTTTTTTTGTCTTGTCTAAGATCGTATGTGCCTTTTTAGTCAAGCCGTTTCAATGAGAAATAGCAGGGAGGTGTTGCGAATAATTAAAATTGTTTGTGTGTGGAGCGATAGTGTGTAATCTTGTAAACATGAACCAGCTTTGATTATACCCGATATCCTGGGCCGAAAAGCCTTTATCTGAAGGAAAAGTAACCATCATAAGGTTTATGCATTAAAGACTGGCGCACATTCCGCCTCCTGGTACAAAGGGGTACTAAATTTAGTCTATGTTTCAAGCTTGCCTTGGGGAGTGAATGTAACTGCTTCGTTTTGATGTGATTCATTGAGATCGTTTAAAAAAGCTTGATGAGAATGTAAAATGAAGGATGCATGCTCCAGTTGAAATGTTAGAAACGTGGCGTAAGCAGGAAATTTATTTGGGGTGTTGGCTTGGTGGAGGGTATTTGTGCAGGTTACGTGAGAACAATTCAGTGCGACGGTTTAGACAAGGCATAGCGGCTGCATCACTGGATTGCGGTAGTGCCTCTTTTTGTCGCGCACATAGTCGCCCGCATACTTATATATCGTGTGTATACGCAGCTATTACCTCAACTTATCGGAGCGAAAGCGAGGGACAAACCTCTATTCCAAGACTAGTACTCAAGACGCACAGTCTACGATGTTATCCTGCTTAATTCACTCGCCGGCGTAACCGTCTCGTCGTTTCAGAGTAACGGTAGCCTTCCGCTCATTTCAGCATTTGTGGTTTCCTTGCCGCGCCATTGCAAGATCACGACTTTCCAGCAAGCTCCTTTTCACTTTATCTCTCGCTGTAACTCCAGCCGAAAGATACAAACGTCTTTACATGCCAAGGTCGCTTCTTTTTGGTGGGGTATGGCCAGAAACGGGGCATTGTCTTATCCCGTGCGAAATCGACCGCTAGATGGCTCCATGCTGAATTGAAACTCAGAGCTTCTCAATAGCGCAAGGACCTCTAACTTTTGCTTTCAAGTGGAGGCAACACGAATGATCTCATTGCTTCTGAGCAGGGGCGGACAGAGATCATAGACCAAGTGCCTTCCCGTTGCGGCTCATCGGCGACAGCGGCCATCGTGGCGGCAGCCGCTTCGGCAGCCGGATTCCAGCTGAAAGCGAACGGCACCGAGCTTAAGCCGTGCCTCGACTGCCTCGAGGAGTTCGTTCGCCGCAAGCGAGTCGAAAAGCGCGAATCTCACGAAGCGTATGTGGGTGAAGTGGAAAACGAAGAGACCGAGGTAAAGATACAATTTACATTAGGCAGTTTTAGCGCAGCGTTATTTGATAAGCCTACCGCGAGCTACAAAGAACGCATGAGCTCTTGGTGTTTGGCAGTAGAGATGTATGGGAACGCTAGGCATAACTGAAGTGTTTTATTATTGCATTGCCGCGTGCTCACCATTCGTAGAGCGCATGCGCAGAGGAAACAAAAGGATTTGGGGGTGAGGCGCATGTGCACAAGACATCCTGAAGACAATCTGCGCATGTGCTGTTGTCGCCTCTCGGAGGCCGTCTATGCTGGCGGGACAGGGTAATGCCAACTAAACCACTCTAGGGCTTATGTTCGCATTTCCCCAATTCAACCTGACGTTGGTAAGGTGGCCTAAGCAGAGCTTTAAAGTATCCCATGACGCCTACGGTGCACCCGAGGTTCGTGTGATCATCAAGTTGTGAAATATATAGCTGGAGAGAAAGGAAACATAGATGTACAGTGGTGAGCAGCATTGTCTAGATCGCGCCGACGGTGCTCGGCGGAGTAAGTCAGAGCCATCCAACGTTAGGCTCTGGTTTTGAGTTGTGTGTCCCGTGCGCATGCGCGGCCAAAATAAAGCGGTGCTTGTTCGTGGATTCTCGGCCTCATTCCCTCTCAGTGCTTGCGCTTCACGCCGCCAGGGCCGCGCTGAATATTATGTAACAGCGGCCGGAAAACCAACGCGTTTCGCGTGAATTGCATGGCGCCTACGCAAGCAAGTGCAAATGATATCCGGTAATTTCGCGTTTCAAACACGCACCAGTATAAGAGTGCAAGAAAGGGGCTTCGTTGGTTGTTTGTTGTCCGTTTTCGTTTTGTCCGTATAAGGTTAGCGTGCTACAACCACGCACCATGCTTTGCAGGCGTATTGTTTAATGGCCTGCCTTTGCGCTGTGCTATCAGCTATAGGGACACCGCATTTGTCATCCGCACAGATCTAGGAACTTGAATGCAGAAACGCACGATCAACCGCTATCACTCGCGCTTGCTTTCCTGGCTGTCTGGTTACACTCGTGAAACACGGGGGCACGGCGACGCCCTGGCCACCGTCACAGCGTTATAAAAGCAGGCAGCACGTCCTTGGCGGCACAGAACGAACTCGTAAGGTGGGGTTGGACAAGGAAGCGATGAGCAGGCACCCCTCTGTTTTTTGCCGCGCATGCGCACGGGACGCATAACTCAAACCCAGAGCTTAACATTAGATGGCGCTGACTTGCTCCGCAGAGCAACGTCGGCGAGCTCTAGACAAAGTTGCTCACCACTGTACATTCGTGCAAGCAATTAATTCCATCGGGTGCGCCATCGTGTCTTCTCATAAGTGGAAAGCTTGGTTCGATGCATCCATTAGAAACGCATTACGAGCTTTCATGCCACATCATTCGATGCTTGTTGCAAAACCAGCGCCTTAAATTAGCACGGAAAGAGCAACGTTACTAGAACAAACTTTAGGCCAGAGTGGAAATGATGAGAAGCTCAACTTTAGAAACCAAACCAATTCGTTTCTTAATTGCACCATGTGACCGTTCATAAGTTACCGGGGCTCGACTAGGCACCGAAGCGCCGAAGAATAAGGAGCCAAGACGACTACCCGAAAAGGTATTAAAACAGTTTGTGATGAACACTGCTATTTGAGAAGATAATAATAAACACTGTCGTCAATTATTCATTGTCGCTCATATCTTACCAAACTGTGCGCTTATTTTAGGCGACACTGACGAATACATTGTCAATTCAGGGTTGGAGTTGGCATAAAGCAGCCATACACTTAAATATCGTTTGCGGCCTCCGAGGAGTTATGAACGAGACTACATTTGTGTTTTGCAGGTGATAACAGCGGCCACTACCACTACGCGCTTGTCCACCACGGAGATAACAGTGCCTAAGCGGCGCAGCTACATATATGGCGCTGCTGGTGGCAGCAAAGCCACGAGCGCGGCCTCTGATTTTGCCAAATCTTCAACACGCCGTGACTCTTTCTCGATATCGCCGCAGTCACCTTCGCCCTATCGATGTCCGATGTGCAACGCCTGCAAGTCGTGCGGTCACACCCCGCCGCCTGGAAGGAAGTGAACAAAAAAAGAAGTTCAAAGCTCCGCTTTGGGCCAGGGGAACTTCTGTAAGCGTGTTCTCTTCTACAGAACAACTTCCTGCAGCCTTCGTAATAGCTCCGCGCTTCCTGGTAAGCCTGTCGATCCGGACACGAAATTAAAGGCAACAATCCCGTGGTGGAAACCGCGGATAAACGAGATCACGCATTGCGAAATTATTTCCTGTCTTTGCCACCCATGTCTCGTGATATCGACTCAAGGTACAATGGAGCCCGAATCATCAGCTGTTCGAGGCTTGTTAAGCAGGTATCGCATCGTTCACAGGAAATGGGGGCGTTTTCTCGTCGCCATTAAAAGTGGCGTCATCATGAGTCCTACACCCAGTGGGTAACTTGACCGTGGGGTAGTGTGCCTCACAGTCTCGGTCAAATGACAGATGCTCGTTAATGAATGATTCACGGGTTCATTTAAATCCCGTATATATGAAAACCACTCCCATTACAAATATATCCCTCCCCTGACGATTATGCACAACATGACGCCATTAACGGCTCACGTTCAAGTCATGTCACATTATTTGACCACGCCTGCAATTTTTTTATTGCGAGCGGGAATTCTTCAAAATTACGGGTCTGCGAGTCGACATCGCTTTCATTTCTTTGCATCCTATTGAAAAACATGTTAGCTGTTCCTGCATAGTTTACGCGCTTGTTCTCGTATTCATTACAGCCTGAACTTCAGCACCGCAGTCATCTAACGCGCTATTAGAGTTCTCACCACGCGCGTTCTTTTAACTGGTTTCGCTTCCTGAACTCCGAAACTATGAATTTAAACAACACTGCTATTCGCGAGTGCTATTCCTGCTCATTTCCGTACGTCACGGAGTGACTAATTTGATTTCCGTCGCTTTGCACCCTCCCCCCAGCCCGCGGTTTTCGAATGATGTGAAAAAGGGCACAAATTAGTTGAGCCACAGCGGCGAGGGCAGTCACGTTTTCGAAATTCTAAAAACTGATATAACTGTTACTAATGGCCGGCTACAAAACAATAATTGCGAGCTGGCGCCTCTCGGTAAAAGTTACCGATTAGAATTTAGTTAACTTTTCTAGTTAACATGATTCGCCTGTTTTTGACGTCAGCCAACACTGGTAATAATCTTGCTCAAAGAGCTTACCTTTGCCTCAGAGACCGTATTTAAAAAAAATTCCAAGGACGATTAGTATACTCATTAACGCGAAATATCAGCGCAGCCCTATAGGTGTCCAGATTTTGCGGTGTATTGAGGTAAAGAATTTGAGAGATGCATCTACATGCAGCTAGAAGACACCTTTTAATTTTCCACAAACACTCACTCTTCAATTACGGCTCCTGTCCTAGTCTTTGCTTGTCATGAAGGTGGGGTTTGTGGGGGGGGGGGGGGGGGGGGGGCTGGATGGTGACATCGTCCACCTGCTGCACAAATGCCTGGTTCTCTAAGACGAGGTCGACACAAGTATTTCGTGAGGTCGTTGCAGTACTGAGAGGAGCATCGAGGGAGACGAACAGGGTAGGGTCGCATAGATAAGCAGCCTGTTTGCACAAGGAAAACAACGCTGTGAGTTGCGTTGCCGACGCTGACAAAGAAGCGGAGCGTGGCGCCATTGCTAGGAGGCAGCGCGTGCCGCTGCAGACGGACCTCCCTTCACCTATCCACCCTACCACCGTTCATCTAACAGCGATGAATGACGGTATGCATCACTATGGCGCCATCTACGAGCGAGCGGAGGTACTCACGTTTGCTCAGTTACACCGACGGCCGCGGTGGCGACGCGGCTCAACTCACGAACGGTCGCTTAGAGCTGAGCTCTAAAAATGAGTGGCAGGCTTCCGCGAAACGTCTGGCAGACAGAAATTTTTAATTCATTCAGTAGACACGGCAGGACGCCAACAAATCAACAACACGGCTACCTACTCCATAATGCATTGTACCCAGCACAAGAAACGCAGTTTTTCCTTCACTTCCAAAGCAATACAATTTAGCACAAATCAATCTAAACGAGTAGGAAAGCGGTGATCGCAACTTGGTGAAAAAGCCAACTGCCACTGAGATCCAGAGAGCTGTATGAGTACTCTTAAAGACAGGTAGTGTAGTGTGTGGAAGTGTATTATGAGGTGGGTACTTTGCTTGACTGGAAAGGGTCATATAGAAATCAGCCTCTTGAATGCAACCGAACTGGTGGTCGGTGACTGGGTGAGGTTTTGTGGGCAAACATCGTCAATATTATCTTGATAAATCTGCTTTACTTATTAATTCTGCTATCCTTGAGTACTGTTTTTTAAGCCCACTATACCAGACATGTTGCGTAAACCGTTTGGCACGCAGTACAAATTTTTTTACCATAAACCAAACTATCTGTGGGAAATATGAGGTTCTTCACTTTAGTGAATTATAGTGAAGAATCGCCCTGGTTTTAGTGAAATTTGCCAAATTTTGCCAAATCGCCCAAAGTTTTAGTGAAAATGTTTTGCATGCAAATAAAACACAATGCGACATCTCCAATAAAGAAATGAAGAAATATTGAATGCTGATAACATTTATCACATATTTTAAATGTCTCCTCATTTAAATGAATTGTTAAAACTTGTTCCACTTCGATAGAGAAACCGGCCATCTGAAAAGGACTAGATATGAACAAGTGAAGCCCGTGACAGATGTTTCTGCACAGAAACACATTTGCGAATCTGCCCGTATAAAGCACTATCCACTCACAGTTGTCTCTCGGGCGGCAAATCGATCGTCCAGCGCTGTTCCCAATTTCACTGAGTTGCACGGGAAAGCCACCACACACCACGACACCACATGCATCATACGAGCAGTGGGAGGCAGCCGTGTCAAGCCACCACTTCAACGATCGGTGCAAGCTAATCAGAGGGGTACGCGAAGCAGCGCAAGCCACCGGCGTCCGTAAATTAGGACGCCACCCATTTGACTCGAGACTTCCTTTGTTGTTTAATAAAAATTTATTTCTCTCTCTCTTGCACATGAGCATGAGCAGTCGTTATGTCTTCTTCGTTCAGGCTCACTACTCAGGGCAACCTAACGAGGCGGGCACTAACTTTCCACTCCAGGTCAGCAGTTGTTTGCACATACGGCGCGGCCGCCGTAAATACCAAACCCTGTAGGGGATATTGCGTTTGAGATATTGTGATTTATTTCTTTGAGAGCGCTTGAAGAGCGCCCCCGACTTATGGCAGTTATTTTATTTCGCGATATATTGGCTAAATCCTGTAAAAGAGATTAAAGACATACGTATATCGTAACTTCTAAAAACACATCAGATGGCAGTTTTTTTCCAGGAGATCTGCAACTATCCCTTGGACATTGGGTTCGTGAAGCCTGAAGTTGTGAAAACTTCAAGTGGGTGGCATGAAAAAAAAAACATATCGGACTATGTCTGGTGAGTTCCGACGACAATCAGTTTGATTCGTGCAGGAGAGTTCCTTATTAAAACCTTAATTTTATTTAAAGGTGGCCCCCCGGAGTTTGCAGTGGCGCATTTCTTCCTAAACAATATTGCCGTCATGCTTGACACCTTTGCTGCCATCCGCATAAGGGGGGATGTAACGCTGGCAAAATCGACAGTTTATTGCATAAGAATGAGATCAGCAGTGTACAGAAATTTTCTACCGTTCACATCCCTCCAATTGGTTCTCCCTTTTTAAGCCCATTCTTCATGTCTTCAAAATATTGTTTGTAACGAAGGAATAAATGTGTCACCCAACCGCAATTCTTGAAGCCGGTTTTAGAAATTTCTAGCAGAACATAAAAATCATGGCTCAGTTATCTGCTACCGTATATACAAGTTGAAAGAATTGCCTAGAACTAGTGCATGGATTGGCTCGTTTGTCAGAATGCTTAGACAAATCTTGAATACTTTAATTCAAATTTTGATGCTCAGGCTGTACACAGCACACATCAGCAGTTCAGCATTACCTATTGTGCGGTGATATATATTTCATTCCTCCGGGCTCGTACAGATGCGAGGGAAAAGCTAATGTTTTATAGCTGGTATGCGGCCGGCACGTGTCACTGGAATTAGTTCCTGTAGTAACAACTCACTGGCCGTTCTGATGCATTTCTGTCTTCGCAATGTCATAGTAATAGTCTGAACTTCTGTTAGATAAACAATAAAAAATTACAACGTTATAAAGTTCTAAATTATCCAGATACATTTTAAGCGAAGGCCCTGTAAAGGCCTTGCAAAACATTTATAAAAATTCTGTTCGGCAATAAATCCAGCTAGTTTATCGTGACAAACTACGGAACCAGTATATCTCACATTTAATAGGGGGAGAAGTGTATACAATATTTACAATCTCGAGCGAGTATACTGCATACACAAGTTTTAAGGGTCCAAAATCAAGCCGCATCCTTGACAAGAAAGCCACATATGCACCGCTGTTTCTACACGCATCGCAACTAATCCCTTGCCCTTCAGCCGTACCATGCATACAACGCAGAGTGGGTACCCTCCCTCACCGATAAGTGAACAAAACAGAACGCATTAAATAAGCTTTGCACTTTTTTGTCTGCGTTCAATATAATGTTGGGCCGATCAGCTTGTGGTCATATCTGAAAAGCAACCACATCAAAACTTCCGTCGCACCCCCCCCCCCCCCCCCCACACACACACACACACACACAGCAACTCAGTGTCTGAAAACCATTTCAGCGGTCGGGTGAAATACCCCGTGTGGACGTTTTACCTTTCCAGAGTGCCTGCAGACAAAATAAAAGAAATAACCTGCGAGGCGACAAACCTGTTTCCTGAGGGCTCCGAGCATCAGAGTTAACCTCGGCTACCACGAGACATTGACATACGGTGAGCTCTCTCTCTACGTTAAAGAACAAATTGGCGAGCCAACAGTCCCAGGTAAGTTTTAAATTCATGCATAGAAGTTTGTAGGATGCGGGTCGACGGAAAAACGTTTAATCTTGTGAAGTTGAGCAAAAGGAAGTAAATGAAAAAGATTACAGCAGTAACAGCGCGAAGGCACAGGCGCCCTTTGTCTTTAGAAAAAAAAAAAGACAGGTGACTGAGCGGGGCAAAGCAGAAACAAGTTTTTTCCACGAATCTCCATCCTGCAAACTTCCGTCCATTACTAGACGCTTGCATTAGGGGCTCCGTACAGGGTGCCTGTTTGTCACCAACCTCGTCCTAAGCTGGCGTTAGGCTCCCTTCGGTGTATTATCATGTCCAGCGTTTTATGACAGCGCCTACATATTACAGTAGGCTCATTTCATTTTTTTTTTTCATTCTAAAACTGAAGGGAAACTCCATAGAATGCTACTTAAAGGAACACTACGGAAAAGCCAATCCAAATTTTTCTTAGTACCAACTGATTCTAATGTTCACTTTGGCTAAGCAGATGTTTGTATGGCTGCAATGCTCAATTACTGTGCAAAAAAATGTTTTAAATATTTCCTCGCCACTCAATGAAACCTCTTGACATCAGGACCCTAAAAGACCCCCTGATGACCGTTTAGAAATGAACAGTGGTGTAGCCAATCGTGGGCGATCCGCGCGGTGTGAACTTTCTAGGCACCGCCATAGGTTGCTTGAGAAATCAGCAGGTGGTGGTGCTGCCTGTATTTAGTTTTTTAATCTTTTATAGCCTATGAATTTTAAAGGCTGTTTTCAGTGAGGTGGCCTCTTTGTCTCTTGAACGCGGTAATCTATCGATACAGGGAAACTTCACTTTGTCCTCACGGTTTTTTCAAAAGCTGCTTTTGAAAGCAGCAACTTTGGAGAATGAGTCCTGAAGGGCAAGGCGGTGGTAAATAAAACAAACTTGATGACAAATTCTCAGCTCTTTCATGCCCAGCGTCTAAAGATTTCTTGGCAAGCATTGTGTTCTTTTTTGTTGAGCCACAGCACAAAACAATGATCTTAAACTGATAAACTGACGCCTTCACATTTGTGTTCGATCATGCGATAGGGTGCACTGTGGAACTGCCTACCCATAGAGATGAGCGAACATTGCACAGAGCTCCGGCATTTAGAGTTTCGCTCTTCACCTCATCTGTCTCTGTGGAAGCTTGCGCCATACCACCCTGAAGCTGATTGCCACATTGCCATAATTACAAGTTATGTTCATCTAATCTGCATTTTTGCTCATAATGCAATTTATGAACACTAAAATAAAATCAACGTCATGTTAGCACATCGCTTGCTTACGCGAGTGAGGCATAAATTAACGTTTTAATTGATTTGTCGCTTTTAAAAAGAAGCCACTCGCTCTCGTGTCGTCCCCACCTATAGCTTTAAATATTGCTGAAGACTGCAGGAAACACACAAAACAATTGCCCTGAGTGGAATTGAATACAGTTACAGATCTTTTGCTTCATTTAAAGCAAGAAGAATACACAAATGTGTATAGCGCTTGAAAGAGTTGCCGGGGTTCACCTTCAAGCGCGAGAAATTGGAGCTGAGATGAGTTGCCAGTTTTGCAAGGGTATCAGACAGCTTAATTTTAGAAGGACTAAAACAAAAAAAAGACAGAAAAGCAAGAAATTGGTTTTTCTCACAGGTGAAAAATACCAGTAGTCGTTAAATGAGTTGGTAAGTCATGTTTCCACTGGAAGTGTGCTCATATATGAATGAGGAGATGATAAAACATATGATGTCTCTTTTCGAAGGAGGACCGCTTGCGGTTAATCACGCGGAGGCTGGGAGTTGTTTGGGCGCGAATAGTTTCGCGTTTCTTCAAGTTGTGGTTCGCTGTATGTCCCACCTGGGGTCAATGTATGGAATTAGGATCTTGCATCTTTCCGACATCATAGGCCCTGCACTTCTGCTTTTTTTTCGTTTCAGCCAAGATGAATACAAAGTACATAGCGCTGACTCTTCTGGTTGCCTTCTTAGCTCCTGCGTTTACAGGCAAGTGTTCATTTGTTGCAACGGTCTTCTCCTGGGCGCTTAATCCATCAAGTAATTTCGCATATCACATTAAAATTTTATTCCATTCACGAACGATATACGCAAAAAATTGCGTTCATTATTTGCTTCCTTTCAAAAAAGGCTCTTGTTCAGAGTAAGTAAGAAAATAAAGATTTATCAGGATTTAGCATCCGAAAGCGACTCAGTATGAAGGACGGCGTAGTCAGCTGTTCAAAAAATTTTGACCACCTGGGGCTCTTTAACGTGCGCTGACATCGCACAGTACAGGGGCCTCTAGAATATCGCCTCTATCGAAATTAGACTGCCACGGCCGGGATCAAGCCCGCGCCTTTCAGGTCAGCAGCCGAGCGCTTAACCAGTGAGGCACTGTGACAGTGGACTGAGAAAATAAACTTATAAACTGATAATCGCGGTAGCTCAGTCATTAAGGCGCTCGTCCACTGATCCGGAATACACGAGTTCGAAACTGACCGTGGCCACTACATAAATTCGGCTGTAGACAATTGCTGCATCGGCACTCTTAGCGGCTATATATGAGAACGACTGGTTTCCATTATTCTTCCTTACTCCGGCATCCCTGTCTAAATCCACGCATCTAGGCTAACTTAAAGGACAAAAATGCTGGCCACAAGTAATGTTGTACGACATTCGAAATCCGCTCCAATGTCGTTGCACGTGTAACGACATTGGAGCGGATTTCAATTTTTCTCTCTCAGAATGCGTCCAGTTCTAAGTTTGTGGCTAAAAATATATCTTTTTAACGTTTTGTTTTGTTTCTTTTCAGCGGAGCCTGCTTGCCCTCAGCTGGAATGCCCTCCACCTAATTCTAATGTCGCGTGCTTCATTGGAAACCAGAACTGTCAATGCAGATGCGGTGAGCATAGCGGTGCTCTTGAGCTTCATGAGCCCAAACGCAAACCTTGCGTGGGGCAAGATGCCTCATTTGAGACACGCACTTCATTCTCCAAGGCCTTGATATGGCGTCTTGTAAGGTAGCGACCTACTTTCGCAAACAATGAGGTTGTTGAAACATTGAATTCCTATGAAGGAGTAAGAGAGGCCGTCAATATATGATCAGGGAATAGAAATTGCACTAACTTGCAGCGTATAATCGCTCGTCTTGCGCGCTACTATACCTTAGGAGTGGAAAGCAAGAAGCTTTCTCTGGATTCAGGCAATGAAAATTTATTCGTCCTTGTTCTTTCATGAAGCCCTAAACTGTTGCATCACTAAGAGACCAATTGGCAGTTGGAGTAGAGATATTGTATCAAGAAATAGACCACTACTTAGAAATAATGCTTCAAATCTCTATTAGAGAATTAAGAACAGAATTTTTTGTCTTTGAATCGTTTGTACCTTCCAGTCGGCGACCGAGACCCTTGTGCATCTCTCTTGCACCGCCACTGCCGCCGGGGGCATGGCCTCAGCTGCAAGAGGAATGGCTATGAATGCACCTGCCGATGCGGTGCGTACAGTCCATTCACATACAGCAGAAGCCGTTGAGTGTCGCATTAGTTTTCTTTTTTGATGTGCCACTTGGCAATTATTTTACTTTACAGTTCCGAAGTGAGCGACACCGGTTTTATGAAGATTTTCCAAGGCTTTCTCTTCATCTTGAAAGCTTACCGCTAGCAGCCTTCTTTTGAACAAGTGTCGGAGTGCCAAAACTAGCAATAAACTTTCATCCTTGAAAAATTAGTATTCATTATTCTTGGTTCTCTTTTTTGTCTAAATTACAAGAGAGAGAGAAAACTTTTCGAGCCCGGCTCAGATCCCAATCGTTGCCTGGGGAAAGCTCACGAGGTATGCATCTCAACTTCCCTCTCTACCATCTGTCCGCTCTTCATCGCTTCCTCACAGTGCGACGAAATGTTTACCATGTGTGCGACAGTTATTACATCTTTACTTTCCAGCACCAGCACTGCAATGAATACTGGTTATTGATGTTGTGCAAGCGCTAAGGTCGCAATATACAAGCAATCGTTATTTATTGACTGATGGAATATATTTGCTTTTGCAACTTATATTCGTTGCAACTTATATATATTAAACTTCAAACTTCGTTTAAAATCGTCCTGCGCTACTTCTTGATTGTCTTTTTGTCTTTTAGTGGAATAAATAAGGACTTGAGGCAACCGCAACAAGTATACTTCTAGTAAATAAACGCGTGCAAAAAAAGTTTTCCTCCAGAGCAGGAAGTAGTTGTACAGGCTTTAAATTGCAAATGAATGAAAAGCATGCGCACATATGCACGCATATGCGCGCATGTCCGACGTAGATCGCCCCCCTGTACTGAATCTTACGTTCGTGGAAAATGAATGACTGGTGAAGCTTTCGCTTTTTTACACTAATCTGCCCCCACAAAAGGTCAGCAATTAAACACCACATACTATTATATTTGTGGTGCATTTAAAGACTGGCAATATCATCGGTGGCGCGTTATTCAGATGCTTCAAATTTACACGAGAAAACGTGAGTTGTTCCAAAACAGTAATCCACTGAGATTTAAACACATCATATCGTTTTCCTTTACAGCTAGAGCGCATGAAAGTCTCCTAATTTTCAGCCCTAATTAGAGACTTCTTGACGAAGATTGCTATAATTGGCATGTTGATATTATTAACATGACGCGACTGCAGTCTGTGTCCACGAATATATTTCCGTGCAGTTATTTCTGTCTTCTCTTCGGAGGCCCACAATGTGGGCTACTGACACGTTTTTCGTTGAGCTTCGGCTTTGGCGGTGTGTTTGGACGCAGTTTCGAGAACTGAAGGGCCGCGGTCATCCATTTCACACAGCCAGAGTAGAACAGACCAACCATGCAGTGTCAGCTCCTTTTATACTTTTTTTTTCTCTCTTCTATATTCCATACTCTGTGATTTAGTCCAGAGAAAGCTATGCGAACAGCCCCACGGTGAATGGCACGAGTATACGTTCGCCCTTCCACGCACAGATGAAATCAGGAATCCGGGAACCGCCTCTTGTTTTTCCTGTTCTTATTCTTTGCACAAATTCTCGTCACGCCGCCAATGACGGCGCACACAACGCAGAATTAGAAAATGTGCCCTGAGATACCCTCACTGTAAAACTGACTTCTGTCACTGGCTGTACTTTGGAATAATAAAAAAGGACCAAAGGGACTCCTATTAAGGGATGATCCGTGCTTCGTAATGAACAAAATTTGAGCAGCGTTTTCATGGGCTCATGCCGAACGAGAATTCGCAGCAGCTGTCTGCCTCAGAGGAAAAGATTTGTTCTCCAGTAGTGATTCTTTTGTGGCTCGTTGAACGACAAGTGGCCGCAAATGAGAATGCCGTGGTACTGGAGGGTTTTTTTCTTGTGGTGAACATACCCTGATTTGCACAGAGGCAGCGTTTTCTCATCTCCAAAAGACACCGAACGCCAAGGCAAGTGGGGATGTTGGCACGTGTATACGGACTGTTCTTCGCAGTGAACTGGCGCCAAGAAAGTAATAGTATGTAAACAGCACAGCTGTCGAGTATATACTTCGGCGCTTCATGAGGCAAAAAGATATTGGAAACTGGTTTATAGGTTTATTAGGATTAACGTACAAAAGCGACTCAGGCTATGAGGGACGCAAATATTGGAAACTGAAGGAGAGATTGCGGTTGCAATTCCGAACTAGATATGAAACCCACATACCAAAGCGTGTGCTGAGCTGAGAATCTGAACGAATGAAGGTTTTTTTCTGTGCTGTTAATGAATGAGGTGAATATTTATTCAACGTGGTGGTCTATATGGCGTATCACTTATTTAAAAATTCTCCGAGAGAACGTTTTCAACAGCAAACTTCTGAATTTCATGAAAATCAGGCTTAAATTCCTATCTATGTCGACATTTATATTTGTTTACTTGTCCAGTGCTAGTTTCCCACCCACTAAACAGACATAGTAGAACACTGATAGGCGACGTGCTGCGGCACATAGTGGCATAATGCTTGAGGTCTTAGTGCATGAAACTCGAACCATACTAGGGATTCACATAATGCAAACAATGAGTTCCATAAGGCCATGCCGCACTTAAAGAGAACCAATGCGCGTATGCTTCATTTCATGATTTTCTTGAAATTCACACACAAACACACACACACACAGAAAGAAAAAGTAACGCAAGATAATACAACAGCTAATATGATAACAGCTCAGAAACAGTAATCTGAATTAAATTAAGGTCATGATGGCAACAATAGCGCAAATCTCTTCGCCGAATGTACGCACTATCGTATTGTGGTCTTGCAAAATGTGGCCAACATCAGCTCTTGCATAAAGGATCATTATCCTATCTTTGGTTGTTTTCAAAACAGCCGTTTTCGATAATACAGGATTGGGCAAAACGCCTGAAGCGGATGGCAGTTCCGTTGCGACTTTGAGCGGCGGAGGAGCCCCTTCATTGCATTTTCCGCGGCGAAACACCTGGAGACATTTTTGCTCTTTCCTAATGAACGGAACATGATCAAACTATATATCAGCCAAATTTTAAGTTGCGTATCCGATTCCACAACAAAAAAGTAATGAAAAGCTGCTCCACCTAGCCAGTGAACTGCAATAAACAAAAATTATATTTCAGATGCTCTTTTCCGGTCTTGTGAAGACTGGAAGTTTACTCAGGGAAGAAAATTAAGGCACGCAACTATACGCACGGGAAGGAAGGCTTCCTGTTTAGATCAAAAGCATAGACTGTTCGATTGAGAGCTGAATTTTATTAAGATAAATTATGAGCACGCTCAAACCAGGACTGTTTTCGTTTTCTTCGTGACTATGCGCTTGTACGTGGTCAGAAGAAAACGTCTACTTTTTTTTGTACGCCTTGTTAGGCTGCGTTGCAGCGACTTGCCCACAAGAAATAGTGGGCAAAAAACCGCTCGCGAAACATTGAAAGCACATTTTTTCAGAAAAGCAGGATAAGACTGTATCCGTGATGCTTTCCTTCCTGTCTACTATAGAAAGATAAATTTTCTTTCACAGCTCACCTGTTAAATTCCAGTGTGCTCGTTTCCAAGATCCCTTGTAGGTTGGCGTCGGCGCCGGTCAGCGATCATATCTATGATCTGATCTCTCCTTGACTAAATCAGTTGTGACTAGCGCCCATGTAATGTCCTGTTTGTTCTTTCCTTTTATTTTGTACGTGCATTGCGCGAAAAGAGAGGCTTACAAGGGCTGGAAACAAACTAGCCCATCAGTTAATTCTGATATTTCTTTAACGTCTGTGGCCCTGGTGACGTTTGTACGGTGGCAAAAGACGTGTTTGTCTATGTAAAATTGTATTTAAAAACCTTCCCCACATATGAAATGAAACTATTCGATATACTTTCCGAATAGTTAATTGATTTAAATGCACACATTTAAGGATACCGCAGAAGTTACGCGTAGGGTATTTAAACAGCAGCCGATGCTCTGAGTGGCCGAGACAACACGCCAGAGGCGATAAGTATGCAAGCACCATTTTTCATTCTGCGATCTCAAAATGAAATTTTATGTGAAAAAAAATATGAGGGCAATGTTAATTAATATAATTTTTACAATTGTATGCCGACATCTTGGTTGCTAATTGGAAAAAGGGAAACTATGAATGAAGAGTGAAAAAGACGAATTGACCTGATACAAAATTATCTGGACGAAGCGAAAATAATGCCCGTTTGTTACATTTTGTTGGATCCCTAGTTTATTTTAGTTTATGCCGTATTCAGGAACATCACTTTTATTTAAATGTACGCTCCAGGATGTCCCAGTCATGAGGCCATACTTGTAGTGTTCTACTTGGAATGTAAAAATGCGCGCTACTTCAACAAGCCGCGAATAGATCAGACCAAGTGGAGGCCTAGAATAGGCCGGAGCAAGTACAGCCTCCGTCCTTTTATGCAGAATAAGTCGTTATCATCTTTTATCGCTCATCAACGGTCAGAAAAAAATGTAGCAGTGCATTATTACGTACAGTTTTTGTTGAGCATTCTACAATGAGCCTCTCGATAACACGACTAATTTATTGAAAATGCGGGCGGGCATTTCAGTTCTCTTCCAATATTGTAATGGACCAGGCACTGAACAACCGTCCCTTAATGAGCGAGGCTCGGAGTTTCCTCATCACTTAAGCAGTTGAGCGCCGGCCATCTCCAGCACCGAAAAAACGCTGAGATGACCGCTATTCAGTTTATTTCTGTAATTGTTTGTGTGGTAAGTATTGGCTGCACGCATGCGACTTCGAATGCCGATGTCATACGCCCCGTGACAACAAAATGAGCGAGGTATACCGAGGTCGCAAATTTTTGGTAATAATATTGCGCGCAGACCTAAGCACGTCCTCATACTACTTTCTTGCATTTTCCCTCTTTAATTTATATTATTTCCTTTAAAGTGTTAAAGTGTTTCATTAAAGTGGAGTGCTTTATTAAGCATTCATCAACTCCAGTTCGTCGGTGATTTATTCACACAGCAGCAGAAGCGCTAACGTGACTTTTAACTGGAAGCACAGCGAACAGTCTCTAACAAGCTGTATAAAAAACACATTACACTGTGCTTTTCATGTGGTCGCCAAACCTTGAAAACGCACTTCTATAGATCTCAAAAGAGATGTGGACGGACGTAAACAGGCGCACTTCTTCCTTGAGAAGAAGAGCGCACGCGCGCTCTTTCTCAGGATAGTGCAATTTGTGGTGTTTATGCCGCTACTAATATACCGCGGAGGTCTCCCAGCCTGAAGAATATTTGAAAAAGAAATGAGAAAAACAAAGGCTTTACGAACCTTTCCCAATTTCAGTTAGAGAATGCGCATATCGCATGAACCTCCGAAGGTTAGATCGAGAGTAAAAAAAAAGAATAACGTGATATTAACCTCGCTGGTTGCAGTAAGCTGGCCGCTAATATGCCTCCAGGGATCCGGTTATATACCCCGGAAACCATTGCAGCAGTCGAAAGAAACGCCACGTGCAGATTGTTTCTTCTTTTTTTTTCACTGCCAAGTGCAGACAAACCGCATATGGCAAACCTGTTTGCTTAGGAGAGCGGGAATAACAAGTTGCTTAAAGAGGCGAGGGGTGTTGACATCGAGAGAGCTCTCTTAGTACCCCTTCCAGAGCAGTACTTTACTTGGCGCAAGATTTGCAGGTAAGTGCTCGACTTGAGCGACAAAGGCTTGTTCAGAAGCCAGCGCTTCGCAGGCAACCTGGGTGCTAGTTCTCGCTTGATACAAATTACTCTGGTTATGTTAAACCAATGGTATATTGTAAAGGAATGCAAAAAAACAGCTCTCGCGTTTGTTGGTTTACTCTAAACTCCAGCGGCGCCAAAAAGATTTTGGGAATGAAGTGAAATTTCCGCACGATTGTTATTGCTCCAAATTTAGCTAATGTCGCTAAGGTATAAAGACAAGGTATTGGAAATCTCATCTTAGGATTTTTATAATTACGACTGCCTGAAAATTATTCTTCATGTAAGCTCAGAAAATTAAAATATCTGAAATGCAATTAGAAGCAAGAAGGAGGCCTTTAAACTTTTATACTGAAATCACAGAAAGAAATTTTTGCTTTAAAAGAGGAAGTGTTATATGAGCCCCAAAGAAAAAGCTAAAATATATGAGCATCAGTGCAGTATCAAAACTTTTTCAGAGGAAACAACTACGAATACAAAAACCAATAAGATCAAGACACCATGATTAAGAAACAGTTAGGTTTATGGCAAATTTGTTCAATATTTTTTGTGTAAGAAGCAGAAATGAAGGTTTAAACTGTTAGCATGGGAAAGAAAACATGTATAAGTTAGATTTTAGTGTTTTATTACAATTAAGCAAAGAGAAGGCCATTAATTCGTTACAATTTACAGAAAGTTAAGTTTCATTGTATATAATAATAGTTCATTCGATAAAATGGGATTTCGTTTGGTCAGGTATTTCAATCCTCTCTTTTAAAACATTCCACTTAAAAACTTTCCTCCAAAGCACTTGAACGCAAAGTTTGCTCCTATTTTTCTAGCATTTGCTATATTAATGTCAGCATTTATGGAAGGAATCACTAAGAATTTCCCCATAATCCGACACCATAAGAACAATATAGCTAAAATAAAAACAATCGAGAAAAGCTTTCAGTCTACCACTAGCTATGCGAACATTATGCTTTAATTATTCAAAAGCTTCAGAGCCACATTCATTGATTCCTGTAGTGAATAATTTCAGAGGCAAAAGCAATTTTCATTGGTACAGTAACGTTACAAATATTTCCTTGCACTTATTCCTAGCGCATATTTTTCCGAATCACCAGCCAAATGCCAGGCACCGCAATTTGAGTCAACCTCGCGACGAACATGTAATTAGTAAGAGATATATTGAGTTCTGATTTTCTTTATAAAGGACGCTACGCAAAAGCAGCAACCTACAATGAACTTTGAAAAAAAACGGTGGAAGAAGTTGTTGCGCGTGTCATATCCAACATGAGCAACTAAAGCTATAATGCGCGGAGATGGTGTATAGGGTTTAGCGCCAGATAGCGGCTTCGGCTATAAGGATGCCTTAGGGGCGGGCTACGTATTACATAGACCACCTCGAGTTTTTTACTGTGCACTGATATCGCGCAGTGCACGGACCTCAAGCATTTCGCCTCAATCGAAATGCGGCCACCATGTTCGGGATCGAACCTGCGTCATTCGGGTCAGCACCCGAGCACCGTAACTGTTGAGCCACCGCGGCGGTTCGAAGAAAGGGGGGAAGAGTTATTTTTGTGAGGTAATGCAGTGATGTTGGTTTGTAGCAGGCTACTGTAGGTAATAAATTCCTCTTTTTAAAGCTCTTCCCCCATTTCGCGTCAAATGCTTTTTTCGGACAAGACCTTAATACCGGATCGTAATACCTGTAAAGGTTTTTCAGTCCTTTTCATCCTCCTGGCCTGCTGAACTGATGTTAGTGGGTGAAGTTCGTTTTTAATACGCATTGGTGATAGTATGACGAGAAAGGGTTAGAGCAAAGTGAGCGTAACTGCGAATATGTAATATACATAAAGAGGCGGTTCCAAGGGGCCCGACCTGCGGCGCTGTTATCACATGGGCTATAATAAAGTAGTGAGCGGAGCTTGTTATAATTGTTGGCGGGGAGAACTGAAGTCTCTCGAATGCCGGCTGCTTACCAGCACTCTAGAAACTGCGGAGACTGGACATCAAGGGATAAGACTGTTTATGAGAAGCTACTTATTTGCTAAGAGCTCGGAAGGCGCTTTAAATTGTCGAAATTCTGGACCGTATCTAGAAAGCAGTTTTAGTGCTCTTTATGAACCCCAACCAGAATTTATACGTTCGAAACCCCAGAGTTCATTTATGGTAACTGACCTACTAGGTCATTTGTGCGAAATGAAAGAATCGATCAGTGCAATGTGAAGACCAAAAGCAAGCGCTCGCAAATGAAAGAAAAAAATTGACGTAGCGAAAGCAACCGACTGTGCTGTCAACAACGAGGAATTGCGATTGTTTGCAGAGCTATCGATATGCCGAGAACAGGAAGAGGAAGGCACAATCGAAGTGTCGTACGCATGCAGGCACACCATCATCATCATCAGCCTGACTACGGTCACGGCAGGGTAGACCAACTGAAAGCAATAGCATATTGTTGACCGAGTGACATGATCGCGAATGGCGTATTGCAGGGTGCACGATAGTTTTATCGCGGTTCGTGCATATGTGCAGGCCTGCGTAGATATTTTTAAATATTTTATTTTTGTTTAATTAAAGTTGTGTTAAAGAAAAACTGGATAAGTGCATAATTTTCATTCCAGACAATTATGAAGGGAGTGCACATCCTCGCCGCTTTCCTCCTGGTCGTCTTCTTGACCACAACGATTTCAGGCAAGGAGGTCCCTCTCTCTACACTTACTGCTGCCCTTCTGAAAGAAGCCAGCAGAAATGACGAGGCTTTCAATTTGTTACGAATGTGGCGACTGGCATTGCTTAGTACAAGCAGGAACATAAAACATAAACGCTCAAGATCTGGTAGGAAATAAGTTTTCAGAGCAGGTGCGAACGCAGTAGTGCTGCAAATTGTTGGAGTGAAGTGCCGATACACACAACACAGTACAGTGAATCTTAGTGCTGGTCTGGTGCTCCTGACATGGGGCACTGATATGGCATCAAGCGGAAACCTCAAATACTTCCCATCAAATCTGTTGCAAGCTATATTAGAGAGGTATAGTACGTGTCACCTATTTTTATGTCACTAATGTGCACTGTGGCTCGCTGCCAATAGAATATGCGCAGTACCATCTTATGCGTGGCAGTTCTTATTGAGCCAAATTCACTGCAGAAGTCGCAGTTCGGCAGTATTTATAGAACAGGCTTGTTGAAAATTAAAAAAAAATATATATATTTTTCACCTATCAAACTTTACTCCAATTAACATCTCTAATTTATTAGCAACGAAGTTGTCTGTTATGAGCCATCTCACGTATTTTCAAACTCAGGGCGTCGATGCATAATTAGGTGGCAATAAAAAAAAGGCACTTTTTGGGAAATTTAGAAGTCATTTTCCTAAAAAAGCGCTCTGCTCAACAAATTTCATTAAATTTTAGCATTGGCTGCAGCAACAGGACGAAGCAAAAAAAAATTATTGCCATTTAAACGTTAGCGACGTTTGTGTAAAGAATTTTTCAAAACGACACATTTTTTGTTT
Organism: Amblyomma americanum; assembly: GCF_052857255.1. NCBI lineage: Eukaryota > Metazoa > Arthropoda > Arachnida > Ixodida > Ixodidae > Amblyomma > Amblyomma americanum. The sequence goes on from NC_135501.1 coordinate 133,667,571, forward strand.
TACCGAACCAAGAAAGCACAAAAATTCTTGCGTGGCTTCATTTATGCTCCTTTATCATAAACTAATCACGCACGCAACTTGTACATATTTATTATTGTGTAAATAGTTTTTTTGTACATTGCCTCCCCCCTATCCTCTATCACCTCTTTCCCTCTACATTTTGCCTGCTATCTCTTTATTTCCGCTGCCCCAGCTCAGGCGCTTCTCGCAGCGATGGCAGATGCAGGGGCTAGCAAAAATATTTTCCTTCCTTTTTATTATTAGTTTAATAAACCACTTACTACTACTAGTGCTTCATTTATGAAGTCCAATGGAAGAACAACGGATTAGAGATGTTCTAAAATAAAATTTGTCGTGGTACTTTTTTTACATATTATTTAAAAAAATTTAATTTCTACCTTCTGCTTCTTTACGAAGCTTCAATACGCACAAACGCGAGGAAAATTTTTTTCTGAACATATTGGATAAACTCCATTCACATAATCACAAACTAATCCAAAGTTATATTTCAATAGAACTGGCAGTGGTCACTTTTGCGGTTTTGCGTGGAATGATCCTGCATTGAAGGCCCCATATAAGACACATAAGGCTATATAAAGTATTTGAGTGCTAGAATATCCACGTTGTTCTGAATCACACGCCTTCGACTACTTTCTGCAACGAGCACATTGATATAGAGCATCTTACGCCCCTAGAGTTCACCATTTTGCCAGATGTGGAGTTCTACGTGATAAAAAATTTAAAATAAATAGCTCGAAAGTGTGATGTTCGACTACAAAAACTTTGCCACGATACTCTTCATATCGTACTGTATGAATTCTGGTGTAAGCATAAACGTATGAATTCGTAACGACAAAACTGTAGCGGCACAGCAGAGATTTATTCTTCCTTGCTCATTATTATGTTTTAAAGAAAAGAGCTGCAGTATGTCAACTCTTTCCAGAAAGAAACTTTCCATTTCTACGATTTGATAAAATAAAGGCTATCCTCGGCACTATATGTTACGCCAGATCTGAAGAGACGTGCATAGAAATGCAGAGAAAAATATCCCTAAATGACCGAAGCGAGGCAAGGAAACTGATAATTTAGCACCTCATTACTTATCATCCGATATACTAGGAACGCTGCTGTTCCCGCAGGGCAAGGTTTCTCTCAGCCGTAGCTCTCTTAGTCAGTAGCCGTAGCTCTCTTAGTCAGCCGTTTCTCTTAGTCAGTAGCCCAAGTGGCAAGGCTCCGTTCTCCTGTAAATGTGCAAGTGGCAAACAATACATCAACACTTCGCTCTCCGATCATGCAAAGATACTCTGTCAATGTCTAGAGAGCGCCTTATAACGTTGTGTCTTCCAATGCGCAGCCGAACCCCAATGTCCCTTGATCAACTGAGCTGGGCCGCTTACGCGCGGGGTTGCTTGCCTGATTGGGGACAAGAGGTGCCAGTGTAGATGTGGTAAGTATTGTCATAATTTCGGTCATAAGGTACTCGTAAGAGAATCTTACAGCGGCAGTGGCTTCAATTTAGTAGCAGACTTCTGACGTGCCGGATACAGAGGTTGTTGGAGTTGCCAAAAGCCTCGTATTCACTGCTAACAAGCATACCACTCGAATACGGCTGTGTAAAAAAGCATGTTTAAGACAGTAGGCTTGTTTGGGCGCAAACGTGACGCTGATGAGAAAACCTAAAGAAGTTTAAAAGCTTAATACACACTTCACCTGTAAATTGGGAGTCATTCGTTTCGCACCGGTATCTCTGCAACTTAGTTTCGCAAATATAGGAGGGCACAACGGTAATGATACTACACAGAACAGTTTCAATTTGAATAGCTTAAGTGTCTTATGTCAGTATTGAAATGATGACGCAAAAAACAATTGCAACACTTAACTTACCACCATTCATTTATCGGTCAATACTTGAGCATATTTGACCCGAAAATTAAACTTCCACGTAATGAAGAATTAGGCCTCACTGAAGGTTTTCATGCTGTTTTGCTTTTTTCGATAACGGTTGCTGATGACGGGTTCTGACCATTAAAATGAGTGAGGTTCAGGAACGCGGTATTTTTGTTCTGGAAACTTTTTACGCGCTCTCGTGTCGGTGTTTCTTTGTCTATAATTTTTTTTATTTTCCAAAACGACAGAAATAGTCTCCCATAATAGCTTGAGAAGCTCTCTTGAGCGCACAAAATTAACGCGAGTCTCGAAAGACCTCCCGCACCGTTTTTCAACCTCTACCGTTATAAATAATACCCAAAAAAAAACACCTTCCTCTTAGCCTTGTGGCTGCAACTATTTCTCTTGTTCCTCCTACCTCTTAGTGAATGACAAGAACCCCTGCGCGTCTTTGCTCAACCACCGCTGCCCCCAGGGCCGCTCTCTGAGTTGTACCAGAAATGTCAACGAATGCAAGTGCCGTTGCGGTGAGTACAACAATAACATTGACGTGAGACTAATCCTTCTCACTGGTATCCCCGTCGCTTTAAAGGTAGGCACTGTGCAAAATTTTGTTACTAACGTGGGCATGGTACAAGAATGTCTGACACGAATAAAATGCGCCACCCTGTCATTCTTGAAGAAACATTTAGCTGCGCTTCATGTATATGTAGATAAAAGATGTGCAGCTGGTACAATGCCAAGGCGCTCATACTGATACTGCATACTGCTTTTACTGATACATTTGCAAAAAGCTTTTCTTTTTCAGATCCATAAAAGCGACGGTTGATGTAAGCTCATCTCACAGTAGTTCATGTAACTCCACTGTATTCTCACCATACTCCTTCGTTTGATTTGCCAAAGCAGAGTTATAAAATGCTGCGCACAATATGGAGCAAAGCGCAGCAATTTATCTGACACCTTTCTATTACACCTATATATCAAGCTTTTCTGATGTAAGGTCATGGGCAAAGGTAAAAGACCCCTCCCCTTTGAGTTCCGAACACTTCCATCTTGGCATGTACAGGCCTGTGCGCCGGTCTCAAAACCAGGGATATTTAACCAGGTGGCGCCTTATGCAGAGCGACAAGGGGGGGGGGGGGGGGGGGGTTCCACATTTGCTCACAATAGAACGCTCCTTTAGCTAAACGGAATTTGAGAGGTGCAGGTGCCGACAAAGATATAAAAAGAACAGTTATTCTGCGGTCATAAACAAGGGTGATTTCCGTTTCGTGAAAAAGGAAAAAAGTTAGCTGCATGGGCCGTTCGTTCAATGGACAAATTCGTGAGAAATGAAAACTGGTTTGTGCTCCTAGGTGATAACAATCATCAAGTGAAAATTGCATCTTCTTTTCTTACTGCGTTATTTTGTGTAATTTATCTTTTCAATTTTTCATTGCCTTTTGCAGTTCGTAAGTGACCGGAGCTGGTGCTGCAACAATCTGAAGAGGTATAAAGGTTATTGTTGCTTCCTCCACTGAGACAGTGACAGCGCACAGGAGGAAAACTTATTGGTTAACAAATAAAATGCTATCTGGAGAAGCGTACAATCTCTTCGCCTGATTGACTGGGGAAATCCCTCTGTTGGTTGGCGTTTTAGACTTCTAGATTACAAGCCCTGGACATTATGACTAGCGCAGAAGATTATCGTTTCACGGTCACAACAAATTCACTCTTTTTACGAAACAGCTTCAAGAACTTCGCAAAATAAATCCTGTATACACTAGACTAAGGGCCGCCATTTCTTCCTGAGATTTTGCTGCGCTGCAGCGTTTAGAAAAAGAGGCAATTTTCAGTTCGATTTTCCGTCTATATTATGGGAAAACTGCATTAGTGTAGCAAGCAGTGTGACACAGCATAAGGGGCTCCTCGTTGTTTAAAGAGTTTTAAAACTCTTCACCGGTATCTCTGTCTCCGCCGCACAAGTCCAGCCCCTCCCTTACCTCGGAAAGACAGCTATAATAACTTCCATTTTTTCATTCGAAATTTCGACTTGAAAACTTCTACAATGACCGGAGATACCATGCGAGAATAGGGTGGCAGCAGCAGGCACAGACCGCGTTAATGAGAGAGATACGTGAGAAGCCTTTGTACTGCAGTCGGTGTAGTCAAGCTGATTATGATGATGATGGCCGTGCGTTAAAAATCCACAATCTGAGAAAGGGTACAAGAATGCTCTTCTTGGACTTTCAAGCTGTGTCACTTCGTGGTCGGCCGTTGCCGTGAATTCGAAGTATAAGAGGCCGTAATTGTGTTTTCAATGACACACAGCGATACATGCTAAGAGATAATGATACCAATTAGCAGCTGTCGTTATCTTGAAGCTGTTGCGCAAGGAAATTTATGCGGACGTAAACACGGCTCTCATTTTTATAGTTAGCTGCCGCGGTAGCTCAATAGTTATGGTGCTCGCCTGCTATCCCGGCCGCGGCGGTGGCATATCGGTTATGTCAGTGCTCGTTAAAGAAACGCGGGTGGTCAAAATTATCCGGAGCCCTTAACTACAGCGTCGCTGGTACCCTTAGTCGCTTTGGGACGTTAAACTCCGTAAACCACAAAAGCTGTGAGCATTTATTCTTTTTTCCAAATGTTGGCATTCAAATTTCGAGGCGGTTGGCAGGGTATGGGTAGCCCATGTACGAGCGCATCCTCTAGTATGATGCATACGCATCTTGTACCATCTCACCGGAGGACGGAAATCCAGCGCAACAAAGAAATCTCTTTGCAATATAGTACATGGTTTCTGCTTACAGACATTTTCTTCAGTACAATGAGGTCCCTAAAGATAGTTTGAAATGCGCATTTAACCAAAAAAAATTATGAAAAGGGGCATTTATACTGCACGCCTGAGGAGCTGACGCTCTAAAGAAAAAAAAAAGAGTAATGTGGACGAAAATTTCGTGCAATCAAGACAGCTGCAATTTCCGTTTACTAGTTAGAGATTGAGTGCAGGTCTTCACACATGCTATAATAAAGGCAGAGATTTTGCGGTGTGTAGAGCTATATTTAGCGAAAGAAAAGAGAGAAATAACAGTAAACCAACCGTAGGTTTCAAGATTTTTCGCGATGGGTTTAATGCAAGTTAGCGGGGATAAGAAGGAGAGCTTCAGCGCCTACAATGCGCTGATAGTCGTCTTAAAATGAATGACACTGCAAAATGTAAACATGTATAGATAAAAATGAGAACTGATGCCGTCCAGTAAAAGGAGGTGACCCAGCACTAAGCAAAGAGCATAAAAATAATCGAAGAAACTTCTTCCTGACCGCGCGCTTGGCGTCTCTGGAGTTTTGCAAAGCACAGTGTCCCACGACGCATGTTTGTCAAAGCAGACCTTGCGCCTTTCAAGTTTATCTCCATCCAGTCACCTTTCTTATATGCCTCTAAATGTAAGATACAAACATTGCATTTGTATCGAATGCAGTTCAGCCCGTTTACAACAGCCGCAGTTATATTGAATGGTCGCTTATTACGAAGCAGGCCGGTGCTACTATCAAAATATGCATTACAGCAAAAGCATACACAACCACCTCGTTGTGCTGATGGGACTGTTTAGTCTGTGGAAGAACCGTGTGAGTCACCATGATCATCAAAGTATGCGTTTCGAAAACAGAGCGCTTTGGTGCTAAATGCGCATGCTGGCTGGAAGAACTTCGATGCTGGCTACACTGTCTTGATGCACATGTGTGCTTTCGAGAATTTTTCTTTTCGGTATGGCGGTAAAGAGGCCCGGCACAGCAAGCTCATAGTATTCAACGCGGTGATTTACGCACCAGCATGTTTGGGATTTTCCTTTATCAGCAGTTTCCCATCACAATGAAGAAAACTTTTCGCCGTGGCTCGCTGGCTAACACGTGTTCAGCTGAGAGTCAGAAGGTGAGTGGTTTGAGGTGTAAAGCTAAACATACGAGCGCGTTGTCGAGCTCTTCGAAGGCCCACTGCGTCCCGCATGGTTGCGCATCGAAGCGAAGTAGCAGATGACGCGAAGCACAACATCCAGGTCCACCTTGTCCTCGCCACTTGCTGCGACGAGCGCATGTGTCGCACTCAGTGACCTCTTAAATATAACGGACACGCACTGACGTGTTTGCATTAAGTGTGAACGACTCTGTATATTGGTTGTTACATACTTGTGAAGTGTTATTCTAGCGCTCTTTTTGTCTTTCAGTAATAGAGGGTCATCATCTATAAAGCAAAGCCATACTGTTTATAAAGGTACTCATGCTCCGTTATTCGGTTCACCCATTCCTCATTAAATTTCATGTTGGAATTTTCATTAAGAAAGAACTAGGCATCTGGTGTTGATCTCAGAGCCCATTCAATATGCGCCCCAGACTACTCGCCATAAGCAACATGTAAGGTGGCATGCTTTTACTGCCGCCATCAGAAAGTTGAAAAGCGTGTCAGAAGAGCAAGTATGAAGTGTTAATAGAACGGTTTTCCAATATTGTAAGTAGCCTGCTGCATCGCACGTGGTCAGAACGGAATAATATTTCAAAAAAAGAGTGATGAAATAACTATACAAATATTTTTCAATCCATATACGATAATGTGCTGTTAGACAGTATTGAATATTGTACTTCAGTTTCTTCCATCGTTCTAGAATATCACTTTTCTTTAAGAATACCTTGCCATCCTAGGAATGAAAAAATGCTACTTGAAAAAACCACGACGCCATCACGTCAGCTGCAGGGCCCCCAGCGGACCGGAGCACGCGCATTCTCTGCATATTTCTTGAAAACTGTTCCCCGGCAGCTTTTACGGCTGATGTGAGATCATGAGCAAACTGTACCAATGCATAAATGCGTGGATATGTAATTGTAAGCGTTTAAGAGGCGCTCTCTGCAGAAGACGTATGCTGCAAACGAAACCCGGATTTTAAATGGGCGGCCACTACAATCAACAACTCGCCATTCAATAAGTTGAGCGGAGATGAGCTGTTGTATGCTACAGGTGGAATTAGCCTCACTTAGTCGGCCGGCAGTTGCTGCACCGTAGCGCCACGTGTATGTTAATAACGACCTAACACCTGTCGGATCATGAAGCGCTGGTGGTCACTGGCATAATGCATCAATTACCTTTAATTTTCCCCTCGCCATCACAGCATGAACGTCTCGAAGTATTCCATAAAAAGGGCCTAAGAAGAGCCGTTGGAGTTCCTCAGGCGGCTGCGAACAAGGCAGTACTTCATGAGTCTCTATCGAAACCTCTTAGCCTTGTCGCTTCTCAGAGACTACTAATGCATATTTGCCGCCTAGAAGCGACGGTAGCTGGGAGGAAGAGGAAGACGAAGACGTTGTTCTATCTACTGTCGCCTCAGCTCTGGTTCTTCACCTAATTTTGCCTAATTTCCTTGGCTTTATTTGAATATTCAAGGACGGTAGCATCTTCAAGGCGGTACTGTCCCTATGGGAAGAGTACGGCTGCTCCGGCGCCGGCAAGCCTAAAGGGACCACGCCAATCAAAGGAGGCTGGCTCGGAAGAGGCAGCCATGGCTTCCCAAGATGTGGTGCGACCAGAAAATGGAGACGACCACCCAGCCAGCGAGACCTCATCGCTTAGTGGGGATGAGTCAACGATCGTGGACACTAACGAATCAGTGGCCGAAATGGCTGACGTGGACAACAAGGGAGTCAAGTTGATGAGTCATCGCAAGCAACGAACGGTCAGGATCCCGGTAGTGGTTGAGCCCACAGAGAAAGGGGTTGATTTAAGAGAGAAGAATCCCATCTTACTTTTCGCGGCCATTCAATCACTGCTGGGATCAGCTCCGATTCGTAGTCGGTTCACCATGCACGAGGCTCTTCAGCTGGATGTCTCGACGGAAGAGCAGGTTGACAAGCTCCTGCAGAGCTCTCAGAATTTTGGCATCAAAGTTAACGTGCGGTTGCCCCATTCCTACATGAAGAGCACATGTGTTATTAAGGCTGTACTAAAGTGGTATTCAGAACGCGACCTACTTGATTATGTGAAACCACAGGGTGTACTGCATGTGAAACGACTTGTGCGTCGTGTGAAGTCTCCAGGAAAAGAATGGGCTGCGAAACCTACCAACTGTATCGTGTTGGCATTCGCTCGCAACTCAGAGCATCCCGAAAAAATTGATCTTGTATTCACAAAACACGCAGTTGCAGATTTCACTGAAGCTCCCCCAGGGTGTTTTAGATGTCAACGGTTTGGGCACATGACCAAAGTTTCCAGAAAGGATCGACGCTGTAAGTGGTGCGGAGGCGAGCACGACTTTAAAACCTGTAAGGCCGATTTGGCTTGCGGCAATTGCAGTGGTGATCATCCAGCGAGTTTCGGAGGCTGCCCCTTCCGTGTGAGCGCTCTGCACCGACGAATATACTTTACTGCTGGTCCCAAAAACCCAACCGACTGAGACGCCTGTCCCAGGATTAGACGAGCTTCCAGTGTTGGAGTCTAATGTTGTGGCGTTACACAACCATGTCCCTAAGAGACCTGAGTCCAGCAAGACGCCAAGGTCAAGTGCGCGCGAGTCGGTTGTTCGACCTCCAGCAAAAAGTGTCTATGTTCCTGAGCAGCCGGATCACAGCCATAATCGACGGCAAGGGGGACCCTCATATGCACAAGTGGCTAAAAAACCAGATATTGGGGCGAAGAGTGTGTCCCCGTCGGCATCTTTTGTCGATGTAAGTGAGTGCGTTGCGCAAAATAAGGAGCTCGAAAATCAAAGTATGTCTGACCTTCTTTATGTTTTGTTTGGGGGCCTGCGTTCACATGTTCCAGCAATGGCGCCTGGTAACCTGAAGAACTTCCTACAGCTGGTGCTTTCTTTTGAGTCCCTAATTACCACCTTCACAGCGAACTTCCTTGCGATCTAATATGGATGGGGTTAAACCTCGTGGATCTCATACGCACCGAAAAGTGCCGTTTATATTGCAGTGGAACTGCGGTGGGATTTTAAGGCGGTTAGCTGAACTAAAACTATTCTTGAAAGAGACCTGTGTTCCAGTATTGACCTTGTCAGAAGTTGGCCTGCCAAGCAGGAGATGTTTCACTGGATATGTCGCCGATAAAAACTGCAACATAAAGACATTTCCTGCAGGAAGTGCCGCCCTTTAAATAAGAAGAGAAATTCCACATGTTTCCCTAAGCGTTGCCGAATTTTGCACGGGTGACATTGAGGTAGCGGCTGTGAGAATACAGCTCGGCTCTCGAACGCTTTCTATTGGATCCGTGTACATGTCCCCGCGAAAGAAGGTAGCATTGGATTTGTTTCTACAGCAACTCTGCGACCACTGCCCAGCTCCTCGAATCATCTGCGGTGATTTTAACGACCATCATGCCGTCTGGGGTAACAGGAACACGGATTCTCGTGGACGCAAACTCGTAGACGTTATTGACAGTTCGGACCTGTGTGTTGCCAATGTCGGGTGCCCCACTTTGTTCCGGCCTCCAGCCTCAGCGACAGCTATAGACCTGACACTGCATTCACCTCACGTCCGCGTGAGGTGGTCAACAGCACCTGACCGCATGGGAAGTGACCACTACCCGATGTTTGTGTTTGCTGCCGACTTTCGTATGCATGGTCCTAAAATTAGCAATGTGGTCAACTGGTACAAGTACAGAGAGCACCTAGAACGTGTTTCTGGTGATGTTGTTGACGAAATGATTTCTAGTAAGCTAGCAGCAACTACGGCGGTCAAGTTACCTGATCATTTTCCGGCCCCGGATTTAAAACTCAGGAACCTTTTTGCAGCGAGGAGAAGGGCAGAGCGCCAACTTGTGCGGAAGAAGGACGACAGGCAACTGAAGACGACCTACAATTGTCAGAATTATGCTATTAGACGGCACACGAACAAGCTGTGCGGATCGCAATGGGCCTCGTTCTGCGCTAGTTTGAGTTCTCACCGATGACGAGAATATGGCGAGTTATTGGCATCCTTGCTGGAGAATCTCGCCCTTCGAAGCCTTTTGAAGCTCCTGCAATACGCAAGGAAAAACCTATTGCGTGCTTGGCAGAGGAATTTGCAGACGCACTCGTACGTGCTAATTCTGGAATAGATATATATATACACCACCTGCTTCCTCCAGGTCTATCATGGACGTCCCGTTCACGCTTCGTGAGCTTCAGACTGTGCTCAGTGGCCTGCGGCGCCGGCGTGCACCTGGTCCCGACTGCATCGCCAATCAAATGCTGTATAATCTGCCCTTGCAACTCAGGAAGGAGCTCCTCAACTTCATCAATCGAATTTTGGAGACTGGCGGTGTTCCTCCGTCATGACAGGTCTGTCATGGCAACGACATGACAGACCTTGCCTCGTATCGCCCTCTTCAATTGACCTCCTGTGTAGCTAAGTTGATGGAGAAGCTGGTAAATGAACGCTTATCATGGTGGCTTGAGGACAGCAAGGCACTGCCAACATGTATGATAGGATTCCGCCGGGGTCTAAGTGCCCAAGATAGCGTCTCAGACTCTGTGAGTCACACTGAACACCAGCCTTTCGGCCTTTCCACCTTAGCCATTTTTCTTGACGTTGCGAAAGCTTACGACAACGTGATTCAGAGCTCAATTCTAAGCAGTTTTCAAGGCATGGGCATACTCTATATTTCCAATGGGTGCCCTCTCACATAGGCGTCAACGGTAATGAGGTGGCAGACAATCTCGCCCATAAAGCTCTCTCAAGGATTCCATCAAAAAAAAGTACCTCAAGATGGAAAAATTCTCTACAGGAAAATGGTGCTCGATCATTTCAGTACCGTGTGGAGCGCGCACCACAACCCATGTGTGACCAAAAAACTAAGATCCCAGGCAACTCTAATACACCGAATTCGCACGGCCTCTGCTCGCACTCCTGCCTGGATGCATAAGACAGGCATAGCATCGTCTCCTCTCTGTTATTTATGTGGTGTTGGTGGTGATATCAAACATTATATTATGTACTGCCCAGAGTACAACGCGGAAAGGTATGCGATGTTCGCTTCCTTCAAGAAGACAGGAACCCGTTAATGTACAATTCAGGACATTGTCTACCCGAGTGGAAACCAGAAATGCAGAAGGGAGGCTGCACACCTTCTTTTAACATTTCTGCAGGACACGGATCTTGTGACAGCAGGAACGGTGACAGCAAGATGGGACTATGGCCTTCTGTGATTGAATGTGTGCGTAGATGGTGTCTTCCGGAGTAGTGGGCATGGAACAGCAGCAGCAATGCAGCAACGACCGATGTTCTTCTGTTTCTTGGTGCAGATGCTATCTTGGAGCGGCCTTAGTCGTGACTCGAGCGACCGGCAGCACGTTCCCTGCCTGACATCGACTGAGCGCCCCGTATCGCCTCTTCGGCTGCCTGTACAGTTCAAGCCCGACTCGCTACGAATGAGCGAATGTTGCCCGACGCCACGGGAAGAAGCCATCGCCTTCAAGGTGTCTGCACCTTTGGCCGCGCAAGCCCCATCGTCACAGTCATCAAGTGTATCGCGCCCATTTAAGCACTGGCAATCACCGAGCGCCTTCAGTGGGCATGGAACAGCAGCAGCAATGCAGCAACGACCAATGTTCTTCTGTTTCTTGGTGCAGGTCAGTTCATGTCCTTCTTTGTACTGTAAACGCACAAGTAATGTCAACCTGCTGCTTGTGCCATGCCCAAGCGTATTCATGTGCATTGTCTGCGAATGTGTATATGTGCTGAAATTATTGCTCTTCGGTGGCGACATTGAACAGAGCCCAGGGCCCCCTAAAAAAGGTTCTAGCCAGTCCAATGATGACGTAGTCACTCTGTTAAAATCTTTAAACGAAAAAATTGACAACCATAGCGAAATACTCACCCAGCTCAATGAAGTTCGGCAAACACAAACAAAGCTTGAGCGTCAGATGGCCAGTATGAACGATAGGCTTGTTGCCGTCGAAGAAAAAGTAGCTGCCTCGCAAGCCTCCAGCGCCTTTGACATTACCCAGGAAGTGTCTGAGGCTGTACAGAATGAAGCAGAGGCGTTTCATAAACGACTCGACGACCTCGAAGACAGGTCACGACGCGATAATTTACTTTTTCACGGCCTCCCTGACACGCAAAACGAAACATGGGATGAATCTGAAAAGCTCGTGCGTGAAAAGCTTCTTTCTGAAATGGACCTTGAGCTACCCAGCGAGGCCATCGCACGCGTGCATCGGCTGGGTAAATTTTGGAATGACAAATGCCGTCCTCTCATAGTCAAGTTTACGAATTTTAAGATCCGAGAAGCCGTGTTTACTGACCGAAGCAAAATGAAAAATGCTGGGATAAAGGTTACGGAAGATTTCTGCTTGTCAACTCGCAACGCACGTAAAAAACTTTTTGACTTTGGACAAGCAAGTGGAGAGAAGTACGTTATTCGTCAGAACAAATTGTTCATAAAGAATAAGTGTTACATCTACATTTCGGCATCAGGTAGCATCTGTGAATATCATATCAATAACCAAGCATCCCCACGCAGCCCTGATAGTAGAGCCTTGCCTGCCGATCTTTCTACCGCGTAGCTACCTGGTCGTGGTCATGAGCTTCCAAATGACATATGTGTTTTGTTCTCTAATATTCGTAGTGTTGTTAACAAGCGTGGTGATCTGTGTATTATCATCGACACGTGCGATGCAGACATTCTGGTCCTCACCGAAACCTGGCTGAATTCAAATATTTCTAATGATGAAATACTAAACTGCGAAAAGGATTTTATTACTTATCGATGTGACCGTGGAGACAGAATAGGAGGCGGTGTTCTGATAGCGGTCGCTGATCTGCATTCTTCACACGTGTCGCTTGTTTCTTCACTAGAAATTGTATGCGCCTCTATACGCATTAATCATCGAGACGTAATCTTCTGCGCATGCTATCGCCCTCCAAATGCTCCATCGTCTTTCTGTAGTGAACTTCATGATGTGCTCAATCACATTTTAGTTAGGTTTCCTTCTTCGCCAATCTTTTTACTTGGCGATTCCAACATGCCAAAAATCATTTGGTCTGGCGCGTTCTCTTCCACTCTGGATTCGTCACCTGACACGATTGGATTCATAAATCTGTGCACTGACTTCAATTTTTCTCAGCTCATTACCCAGCCAACCCGTATGACCACTACTAGAGCTAACATTCTTGATCTTGTTCTAACTACGCTTCCTGAGCTAGTTCATTCATTGGCATTTCTACCAGGCCTCAGTGACCACTCCTTCATCCAGTTTGACCTTAAAGATACTAGCACACATGTGCGACCCAATCCCAAATATATCAGAGTTTATTCAAAGGCAAATTTTCCGTCGATTAACGCTGAACTCGAAATCTTCTTAGGAGAGTGCGTGCCAAACTTTTATAACCGTACTGCGGAAACGAACTGGCTCCTTTTTAAAGAAAAAGTTCATTTTCTCGTCCAAAAACACATACCTTTACGCGTCATATCAGGCAAGCAACGTTCCCCGTGGTTCACTGCCGCATTAAAACGTCTTTTAAGTAAAAGAAAAACGAGTTTATCGTAGAGCGAAAACCACCGGTTGCCCGTATCACTGGGATGTGTATCGTGCCAAAACATCTGAGTATCGAAAAGCCTTAAGAAACGCCAAGCAGGTTTTCTTCCAGAGTACGCTTCCGTTTTTGTTGATTGATAATGCCAAAAAATTTTGGAACATCATTTCTGGTCCCAAGCGTAAAACAATAGCTCTGAACGATAGAAGCGGCGCAGCCATTCCTTCATCAGAATGCCCTCAAGTGCTAAACGACGCCTTCCCAAATACTTTTTTACAACAATCATCTGTTTCTCTGCCCTCTTTTCAGCCTGTGCAGAATCCATTAATGGACCCAATTGTGTTTGACAGTCTTGGTATAGAAAGTCTAAATAATAATCTCAAAATTTTTTCGTCTTCGGGAATCGACGACATAAATTCTAAATTTTTAAAGAATACAAGTGTTTATTCTTCCATTTACTTGTGTGCACTGTTCTCGCAATCTTTGAATTCAGGAAAGCTACCCGGGGACTGGAAGGAAGGTAAGGTGGTACCAATATTCAAGTCTGGTGATGCTCATTGTGCTCTTAATTACAGACCCATATCATTAATGAATGTCCCGTGTAAACTGTTTGAACATGTCATTTATTCTAATCTGGTTAAATTTCTAGCAAATCATTCGTTTTTTTCCCTCATCAATCATTATCTTGTGAAACGCAACTCATTTCCTTTACCCATGATTTATTTGATGCATTAGACAAGGGATTTTTCATTGACTGTGTATTGTTAGATTTTCAGAAAGCATTCGATGTTGTTAATCACCAACTACTTTGTTTTAAGCTCGGCAAACTAAACATCGACCCAAACATTCTTTCATGGATCGAGAGTTTTTTGCGTAACAGAACTCAATTCGTCACTGCAAATAACGCTGATTCCTCACCATGCTCTGTTACCTCCGGCGTGCCTCAAGGTTCCGTGCTCGGGCCGCTATTGTTTCTAATATACATTAACGATCTACCAATTTCTATTAACTCCACAATTAGGCTTTTCGCAGATGATTGCGTTATTTATCGAGTAATCAAATCCGCTTCAGACTTATCCTTAATTCAAAGTGACCTAAATAAGGTATCTAGTTGGTGTAATATTTGGCTCATGAGACTGAATACTAACAAGTGTAAGGTCATGCGTATTTCACACCGGTCTGCTAACGAAAATCTTATTCCCTACAATATTTCAGGTTCTCTCCTTGAGCAAGTTACCACATATAAATATTTAGGGGTTCATATAACTGCTAACCTTTCATGGCAGGCACATGTTGATTATATTGTTAACAATGCTAACCGCATGCTTGGCTACTTGCGTCGTAATTTTTCCATGGCTCCATCTTCTTTAAAACTGCTACTCTATAAAACCTTAGATCGAAATTAGAATATGCGTGCTCTGTGTGGGACCCGAAACTTGAAACTCTTACTAATCAGTTAGAATCAGTACAGAATCGTAGCGCCCGATTTATTTTGTCTAACTTTTCCCGCACTGCTAGTGTAACTACAATAAAAAATACTTTGAACCTTCCTAGCCTTTCCCTTCGTAGAAAACTCGCGCGAATACTAACTTTTCAAAAGATTTACTACCACAATCATCAGCTAAAACGGGATCTTCTATTTGAACCATCGTTCATATCACCTCGCACGGATCATCGCCACAAGGTACGCATTCCATAGTGCCGAAGCAATGCATATTTTAACTCGTTTATACCCAAGACGGCGAGCGATTGGAACCACCTGCCCACCTTGGTTGCCGACATTTCTGACACCTGTTTATTCAAAAATGCCGCGGAAAACTGTGTTTTACTAGGCTGTTTCCTTACGTAATCTGATTTGTATTTGTTCAAGCTTACGTTTTTTCATTCCTTGCTGTATTAAATTACATTTTCCATTTACTTTTTGTTTACATTTCTGCATTGTTTTTACTTTTTTATCCACTCCCTTCTGTAACGCCCCACTGGCGCCCTGAAGGTATTGTAATAAATAAATAAATAAATAAATAAATAAATAAATAAATAAATAAATAAATAAATAAATAAATAAATAAATAAATACTGTGAGTGAATGTGGGTATAGATTTTAGCTCTACAATGGCCTATGTTCTACTGTGGCTGAATATGTGCATAGATGGTGACATCTGGAGTGGACTGTGATGTGAACTGTGTGGATTGATTGTGTGCATAGATGCTGACTGCGGGAGAGAATGTGTGCTATTTATTACAAGAGACTGTGCGCATAGCGGGGTAGATGCGACAGGCTTTAGGACATTGTTAATATAGAAGGGACGCTACGGTGGAGCAATTGCCTGCAGATAAGGCTAGGCTAACCCCACCTGTAGCATTCAACACATCAATTCAACTCAGACGGTAGCTGGGCGATCCCTTCACTAGCGGCTCTGCAACAGATATTAGTTGAAGGCCTACTTGGCACCTAATACTCTTAGTTCTTTACGCTTTAATGTCCGAACGGAAAAAAATGGTTGAAATCCCTCTGGTCTTTTCTGACCTTCGACTTTAAGGTCGCAATTCCCCATGTGAGCGCAAAGCGCAGCTCTCTTTTGCCAGCAGCGCGTTCGCTCGTACTTCAACCTTTGGATACGATGTCCGTCATCTTCAAATTTTCACGGATGGTTCTGCGGACAAAATCAAACAAGCTAGCGCAGCGGCTTCTTACATTCCTTCCTTGGACTGTAAGCGGTCTGTACGCTTTACTGCTCTCGTATCCTCCACAAAGTAGGAAAGTGTTGCTAATGAGGCGGCTTTACGGAAGTCAGGGCCTTGTCCCACTCAACCTGTTGTCATCCTAACTGATTCAAAATCTGCCCTTCAGAGGTTCAAGCGCGGTTTTCCTACTGATGCCTTGCCTATAAGTTCTCTGCGCTTAGTGCAGAATCTGCACAGTAGAGGATTTACTCTATACTTGCAATGTGTGCTCTCTCACATAGGAGTCATAGGCAGTGAGGTGGCAGACAGTCTCGCCCATAAACCTCTGTCAAGAAATTGATCAATAAGAGTACCTCAAGATAGAAAAATTCTCTACAGCAAAAGGGTTCTGCACCATTCCAGTGCCCCGTGGAGTGCGCCCCACAAGCCACGTGTGACCACGGGACTGAGAAGATCCCAGGCGACTCTACTACATCGAATTCGCAGAGCTTCTGCTTGCACTCCTGCCTGGATGCATAAGACGGGCATGGCATTGTCTCCGCTATGTTCTTTATGTGGTGTAAGCGCGGATATAGAACATTATATTATGTACTGTACAGAGTACAACACGGAAAGGTATCTGATGTTCACTTCCTTCGATAAGGCAGGAGCGCTTCACAGTACAGTTCAGGAAGTTGTCTACCCGAGTGGAAATCAGACATGCAGAAGGGAGGCTGCACGCCTTTTTAACATTTCTGCAGGACACTGATCTTGTCTTTAAATGGTGATAGCAGGAATGAACTATGTTATACTGAGAATGGATGAGTGCGTAGAGGTGTCTTCTGGAGTGGACCATGTTATACTGCGAGTGAATGTGTGCATGGTTAGTGGCACTGCAATGAACTATGTTCTAATGTGACTGAATATGTGCATAGATGGTGACTTCTGGAGTGGACTTTGTTCTGCTGTGAGTGAATGTGTGCATAGGTGGTGACTGTGAGAGTAGGATATGTATTGTTAGAAGTGACTGTGCGCATAGCCCGCGTGGCATGCAATCCGCAAGGGTTACCGTGATCGATAAAAAAGGAAACGGAGATGAATTATCAAATTATCGTCCTATTTCTATTCTTCCTGTCATTTCCAAAGGATTCGAAAAATTAATTCTACAACGCTTGATGGCGTTTTCTGACAAACATAACATTTTAACACCGGCTCAGTACGGCTTCCGAAAAAAATAAATCAACCGAGTTAGCTTCGCTTGCTCAAAAGGAGCTGATATTACAGAATTTTGAAAAAAAAATATCGTGCTAGGCCTCTTTTAAGATTTCACGAAAGCCTTTGATCTCATCAATCATCGTATCCTGCTTAAGAAAATGGAATACGGCGGTTTTCGCGGCAAAGTTCTCTCTTTAATATCTTCTTACCTACAGCATCGCACACAACTTGTCAGTACTCAAAGACAACGCTTATCTATTAAACCAGTAGTTTCGGGTGTCCCTCAGGGGCGTATTTTAGGGCCCTTCCTGTTTTTAATTTATGTCAATGATATTATTAATATCGACAAATCTGCTGACTATATTATAGACGCCGATGACACAAGTGTGTTTTTTTCTGGACAATCGAGCATCAATTTAGCCGATCGAGCAAACAGGACACTGGAACATATAAATACTTGGGCTACGGAGAATGACTTAAAGATCAACGTTGCAAAGACAAAAGCAGTGATCTTTCATCCCCGTCAAAAAGATATTTGTATTCCATCCCTTGCATTAATCAACACTACTGAAGTGGTTCGCCATTTTAAAACACTAGGGGTCCTTTTTTCAGAAAATATCTCGTGGGACGACCACATTACCTACCTCTCCGGGAAGCTCTCGCGTACGACTGGCTATTTTCGTCGCTACGGTTCATCTTTTTTTATATCAGTTAACGTATTATTATACAATTCCCTTTTTTCCTCGGTAATGAAATATGGCGCGCTTGTATGGGGAACCACAACGCTTAATAATACTAATAAACTGCTGCGTTAACAGAAACGTGCTATCCGCATTATTGCAAAAGTCCCTCGTTATTCACACACAGCCGAATTATTTAAGATATTTAACATAATCGGTATAGAATCTATATATTCCTACAGACTAATCCGTCACTACAAGTCAGAAATAATTAAACACGACAATTCTTCAGCAGTGCTAGCCGCACTTGCTACGAATTATCCTGTGTATTATACACTAAATCCGGAAAAATGGAAAGTTTATGTATGCCGCACAAATTACGGGAAACAAATGTTGAAATATGTCCGGTGAAGATAACCGAGATGTCTTCAACAAGTCGTTCAGGGATCTGCGCAGCATGTTTCTCCAACCAAAGAAATGTACGTGGCAATATTATGAGTTTCTTTGTTTTGTTTGTGAAATAAGCCCAGTTACAGAGATGTGTGTTATTTTGTTCTCGTTTTTTTCTTCACTTTCGTGCCATGCATTTTTTTATTCTTAGCCACTTTTGTGCAATACATTTTTCATGATCCGTACACCTCAAGTTTCAGTTTGCCTTTCGTTATCTGCATTTCTCGTTTTTTTTTTATTTTGTACGCCTTTCTGCCTTGTGGGCAGCTGCGTTTTCTGCGTTTTCTCCGTTTTCTGCTGATTTCACTGCCTGTATTTTAAACATTCCGCGTATTGCACTGTATGCCATGTAAGGGGCGCGGACCTCGTCAAGCCGCCTTTGGCTTTTTGTCTGTGCCCCTAAGCATCTCGGGATGTTTGAATAAATTGATTTAATTTGATAAGCGTCCCGGTGCAAGCGCACCCAGTCTGGTTGCTCCCAGCTTTAAAAATAGCCGGCGTCATGATAGCATGATGTCTCCTGCCTGGAACAAAATCTGAGATTGCAGGTACTTGCTAGTATTTTAGTACTCATTCTCTACATACGAGAGGATTGAGAATGCTCAAGTTCAAGAGCCAAGTGATGCCAAATTATTGATCTAGACTGCTGTTTCAAATACCTGGTAAACGTGTTTTAATTACATCAATAAATGTTTCTAGTCTCCGCCAGGTATTTTTTTAGATCAATTAATCATTTATTATTTCACGCTTAACATCTTGTTAAAATTTATGGGCCTTAATAAGCCGTCACGAAGTCCAGTTTTCAATGTGATTCATTCATATTCCAAACGCCAATGCCACTTAGACAGTCATGAATTCTCTTTAAAGAAGTGCTGAAGGAACGCATTACGCTGTGATTTCACACCCACTCAGCCAAAAGACCTCGGAAAAGCCACCTTAAGGATTTCATAGGAGAGAAACCGAGGAGCGTCAACAGGCTCACTCTTTCCTTGTAGCAAAAGCGCATGCGCGCGTTCTTTCTTGGGGAGGTGCAAATGTGACGCCTTATGCCGCGCTTAAGATACCGCATGCAGCTCGTACCCTAAGGGCTATTTGTATAGGAAATGATAAGAAAAAATTGGTTTCAAGGAACCTGGCTATTTTCAGTTAGTAAACGCGGACGCCGCATTCGACTTGAGTGCGTAGATTGCAACAAAAAAAGAGAATTATAATTACAATAAATAACATTGTGACAAGCCGACCACTAACATTGCAAGACTAATCTTGTTATGCGCCCTGTAAAACATTGCCGCAGACGGAAGCAACGACACGTGGGGACGCGTTTTTCCTTCCTCTAAACGAACATGAACAAAACAGCATAAATTGATCCGAGACAAACCTGCTGGCTTCGGACGGCGAGGGTAAAAAGTTCTTTAAAAGGTTAGAGGCTCCGACCTCGACAGTGCACTCCCAGGGCAGTGTCAACGGCAAAACAGCACTGCGCGCAAGATTTACAGGTAAGCGTTTTACTTGCAGAAAAAAAACTCAGTGTATAAATCAGCGCTTTGTAGGCATCTTACAGCGATAGTGTCATGTAGAGAAACATATATATTGCATAGTTCGTTTTCTTTTTGCGGTTTTTCCACAAACTGAAGCAGCGCCATAGGGGCACTTGGTAATATACATATATATCCATTTTTAGCAGAGTATCAAATTCACTCCAACGCACATGACTTTTGAAGCACATGAATGCGGTTTCACGCGATTTAACTTATCTTGTTTCAGTGATGAAGCTATTCAGAAAAGAATTGGTAGCAGAAATTTTTCATAAATTTTAGTACGACTTTCAGAAAACTGCTTCGCATATAAGGTCAGTACACACAAGAATTTGCAAGAAAAATATCTGCGTGGCAAAACGTACGTGTATTTTTGTACGCAGCAATCACAGAAATTTTCACAAGGACAGTAAAATATAAACATGAACGCACCCCGCACACCCCAAGAACGGACACGAGACATCACCCCCTAAATAAGAGAGATGAAAAGATTAGAAAGATATCAGTACAACAAAGCCAATCATTTAAAGAAATTAAGAAGGAAGTCAAAAGATAATCTGAATAAAACAGTGAAAAATACGTGACATAGAAGTGCGGTCATTTAAATTAATAGTTCTTGTAACAAAAACACTCTTATTCAGTCGATTTTGTTCAGGCAAAGTCTTACGAAGAACTGAATGTTTTAAGTAGTTACTAAGAGAAAGCAAAAAGGTACGTGCCGAAATGAAGAGTTCCAAGAGCTTTAATGACGACGAGGCCAGTAACTCTTCAAATAAATTGAAAATTCCGAAAACTACAATTACCTCGCATAAGTGATGTTAAACGTCCTAATTTTAGCATATCAGCTACGACTGCACGTCCAAAGCAGTCGAAAATAAAGATGATGTTTCTTTTAGTGTAATATTATCAACCTTTGCGAAAGGGACCCAAATTAGCGACCGTATGATCACCTAAAGCAGTGAGAGAAATATGCCGATAAGAAAAAATTATTAAAGTTTTGCAGTCCAACTCTGCTTACCGCTGCAAACCAGGTTACTTTCAGATGGGGCGCGTAACGAGTTTTTTCAGTCAAAAATTTAAATATTTTTTATTGCACCACAACGCGGTGCAGCTAACCGAGCTCTTCTTTACTTCTATTAAGATATTTACTGCTTACAAACAAAAAATCCTTGATTGGCAAAATGAAAACTAGCTTACGTGATGGGCTTTGTGCTATTTCGGAGTCCAGTACCAAGGTCGGCCCCGGGCTGTCTTGAAGATACCTCGATCCGGTGCACTGCTCGTAGCACGGAATCGTCCAAAACATACCCAGTATGTTTAAGGAATGCTGTGAAAGCCAGAATGTTCTCGGCCGGCAACGGCACAGTGAAAAGAAACTGAAGCACTGAGGAGCACAGTGCTTCAGTGAGGAGGGCAGGGAGGAGCACGTTGAGGAGAAACTGAAAAATGAATTGTTGACAAAGCTGCCTGCAATATTATGAACATCAATAAATAGCCATTGTATAGATTACTGCCGCCATACTGATATTAGGATTAGGTTTCATCTAGGCCTGTCTCATGCGGAATCGCGCAAAAACACTTCAAGGAAAACAGGTTGACTACAATGACTTGAGTGTGAAGGCCATATTTTGTGCTGCGCTGGAGCCTTGCCTCCGTCTTCCTAAAATGCGGAGTGGTGCATAAACCTGTTCTTTTATTTTATTGCCGAAAGTAGAGCGTATGCAGTCAAAACTAAGATATCTAATTGTTTTTAATTCTAGCCGATCATGAAGAGAACGTACATCGCCCTCAGTTTCCTCCTAGTCGCATTCTTGGACACAGCATTTTCAGGCAAGCATTTTTCTTTCTGTAGACTTAATTTTGCATTTCTTAAAACGCCTTAGCTCAATGATAAGACTTCAAATCGACTACGAATTTGACAGTTGACATTGAGCAGCATTTTCAGTATTGTAAAAGAGTGAAATAAAGGCTCCATATCTGCCAAGAAAACCTGGAGTTGTTCAGTTCAGGAACATTCATGTCCTCTTGAGTAAAGCGTCCTGAACTACCATCTGTAGAGCGCGCAGTCAAAAATTCGTTTGCCTTGTTCAGGACACCGGTAATTATTCAGTTTGGTGGCATAACAGGCAAAAATAATCTCCGGAAAATCCATCACCTTGAGCCTAAAAAAAGCTATACCACAGTATACTAGACATGATCTTTTATAAACCTGGATATCAACGCAATACTTGACTTAATAAGGACGAAACCTCAACAGTACTACAGATAGTTCCTAGTGCAACTCGGAACTGAATGAGAGGAACATCACTACGGCACTAACTATTTGCAGGCAGGAAATTTGCAGTTATGGTATTCGCTGACCGCTGAGCTGTCCGTGCATAGCTGTGGTTCAACAGCGCAAACACTCACAGTTCAAGTAAAAGACGAGACACTTACAACTCACTTTTTATTAGGAAGAAGCATGTCATATATATACACACGAAAAAAACAGCGCACATGCGCAATGTTAGCAAGACTCCTAGTGCTAGTACAAGGTAAAAACCGCTTTCAAAGCACGTGTGCATCTGCAGAACCGCTACCTACTATGTAGCATATTGTTTTCTCGAAGCGATAATGTAACAGGTGGCGTACTGCTGTCTTATTCGCTCATTCTGACCAGCGCACAAGAGTGGTAGCTGAAGCGTTTTATATATTATCAGAAAAAGTAAAGGGTGCGTGAGTAAGCCATCTGTAACATTATCGCTTCGATAAATCAATATGCTACATAATGGGTAGTGGTTCAGCAGATGCACACCTGCTTTTAAAGCGGTTTTTGCCATGTACTAGCAGTACGAGTCTTGTTGACATTGCGCAAGTGCGCTGTTTTTTGTGTGTGTATATATGACCTGCTTCGTCCTAATAAAAAATCAGTTGTAAGTTCAGCGCTGGTTTGTGTGCCTCATCTCTTACTTTGCCTGTGTGTGTTTGCGCTGTTGAACCACCACTATTCATCAACACCAACTAGCCCAACGTGCACTTCTTCTAGAGTTGTCCGTCGCACTACATGTTACGCCATATCTAAAGCTAGTCCACAACTACGCAAGAAAATACTTGTAAGAGAAAAATGAATCGATAGCACATATAGCCAGGATGCTAATATTACCGCACCTAGGGGCTTATCATGCGAGACCAGCTAGCATGACTGCTGTCTGCATGCAGCACGGTTTAATGCAAGCAGGAAAGGAGGACTTTGTACGTGAAGAGATCAGGCTGATTTCGCCTGAAAATGCGTAAGGGGCAAAAAGGTAAACATTTCATTATCGAACCACGCCTGCATTCTTTTTGTGTACGTTTATAGAGGTTCTGTTTTCTTACGTTCTTTCTTCCAATGAACAGCGGGACATAAATGTTCCACGATCAACTGCCCTCGACCATTCAAACTCGCCTGCCTGGTCGAGGTCAATAGATGCGAGTGTAAATGCGGTAAGAATTTCCATTATCTTAGCTATCCGGTACACGGCCGTCATGAAATCTTACGGAAACAATGACTTCTACTTTGTTGGTGTCTCCTGAATTGCCTGGAGAGGCTGGTCCTGTTAAGACCTAAAGCCCCACATATTCACGGACAACAGTTGCACTGCTCTGAAGACAGCTGTTCTCAACAGAACATATTTAAAGGCCCTTTAAGGCTTAAATATGAAACTAACGTGGAAACTGATACTGCCTATCAAAAGGAGACCGTACAATTTGCCCTTTTCGCATGATCCTTTTGATTAGAAGCTGCATCGTCGGCAGATGGATTTCGCCTGCGCATGCGTGTCGCGCGACAAAATCGATTCAAATCTGCGCAGTGTTTCTGGATGACATGACGGCATTGCGTTGGCATTTACATTGTCACTACAAATAAAGAATAATGGCAATATAATTTCGCCTCTGAAATCTACACCTTCCATAAGACTGTGGCAGTGCGTTAGCAGCTCCTGCAGAGAATTTAGCTCACATCAGAGCGCATTGTTAGGGCTAGCCTATTGCCTTCCCGTTATTAGGTTTTCATAATATCTTTCGCTGACGATCGGTCTGAGCACCAGAATTAGCCAGACTGAGATAATGAAGAAAGATGTCAAATGGTATTTTTCTCTGTTAAACTTAATAGGCGGTGTATTAAACTCTAAATATTTGCGCTGCACTGCAGTTCTCGCACAAGACTACAGGAAATGCTCATTATAGTGGCCTAGCGTTAGTCTCTGACGACCCCTTATCCCGCTCATTGGTCCCTACCATAGAAATAGCGGTCAATAGATCTCTTGAATCATAGCCTGTACATTGAAGTTGCTTTCATTGGTTGTTTATCCCATCTACCAGTGAGATCCGAGAACGCCTGCGAGTACTTGCAGTCACACCCATGTCCCCAGGGCCTTTCTCTCATCTGCTCAGGAAATGCCCAGCACTGCACGTGCCAATGCGGTAGGTACAGAAATCAGCTGGGTGAAGCCACTTCGGGACACTCGCCCTTCCTTCTGCTATTATCGCTTAGACAAAGCTAGGCACTGTCAAGTATTTTAGTGACATGCGCATGTAACAATAATCGCTGACGCCAGAAAAACGTCCCAATATCTGAACTCTGACTAAAACTTGTGATGCTCTCGTACTGATAAATGCATATGCAGCCGGAAGGACCCGACGCTGCTTTTGCAATGCGCGCAAGGGGCTGCACCCGACTGAATTCGAATCGAGTGCTTTGAGGGGGACTCCGCAAAAGCGCTCCTAGAATGGGGGTCCTAGAACACATGTCAAAGAGCTCGGTTTCAAGGCCATATGCAAATTTGGCCGCCCACAACAAAATGTCGTCTTGTGAAAATGAACTCGATAATAATTCATACCCACCAACTGCAAAATCATGGTTTTTTTTTTAGATCCTTCAAATTTCACAAATACGCATGTACTTTTAGCGCATTTTCCCAGTGATACCTCAAAGCAGCGCGTTTAGAAAGTATTGCACTTAACTAAAGGTATTACGGGTAAATTAGCTTACTACCTCTGTATTACAGCAACACATGTATGACCATCCCTGGTGCACCTGCCTTTCGCGAAGCGAAATTGCGCACATGTTAGGTAGTGGCGAAGCGAAAAAGAACCTTTTGTTACCACTAAGCAAAAATGGGCATTTTTGCCCTTCTACTGAAGAACTGATTGAATAAATAAAGCGTTAATAGCAGAGGAGGGCTGGCTCTCGGCCGCTGTTGGGGAATTAGGAAAAGACACCTTATGTGGGCCATTCTGACATTCATTGTGTAATCCTAAAACTTTGTTTTGCACTCATATTAGTACAGCTGTAATAAACTGAAATTCAGAGCTCCACGTTTACTGCCATTATTATGTGACAATTTTTGTTTTCTATTACGCATGTGTCGCCTACGCTCAACGTTTCATCTGACAGCTCGTAATTGACCCGAATCGATGCTGCAACAATTTGAAGTGGGATCAGTGTCCTTGTTTCATTTTCCGTTCACGCTCTGGCCGCCTTCCGAAGACAAGACTGCTTGTTGAAATAAAAAACTTCATCCTTGTAGACCTCATGATCTGTCTGCTTGTTAACTGATGCAGTTTAATTTTTTGACATGTTTCCTTTTTTCTAAAATTAAGGCTTTAAACCATTCTTTTTTCAAGAAGAACAATAAAACGATTTTAGAAAAATTCTTGACTTTTTACATGAAAAGTTTCATTACCAGCAAAAATAAGTACCTTTGATTATTTTCCATGCTGAACGTAAAACCGAAAAAAAACAAGGACACAGAATAAGACAGACAACACGAGCGCATACTTAAGAACTCAAAAAATCCCCTAACACCCATCCTGACTGAATTCTGGAAATCAATAGAGCTTGCGTTCTCAATACACCTTTCAACGCACTGCAACAACTCGTTTTTCGGCAAAGAGTAGTAAAGATATTTTACATCAGCTGAGAAGGCAACCATATTCTTTCCTTCACTTTGATGTAGAAAATCAATTACACTTCCGGAAATTTTTATTATTAAAGGATCATCAACAACTAGCTGTTTTAGACTTTTCTTTAGGAAATCAGGGACTGATTTTTGCCAGGTGCATACTTCCGAAACGATAATTCTTAAGGGACATTCTATTTTGTGTGTTTTAGCGGAAAAGAACATGTTAAGACTTAGACCACTGGCCTTTCCTACAGACTGAGCTAAGCGGGTGAGATTCAAAGAGATACACAACTTTTTTGCTTTCAATCTTACTTTTGACATATTTACACTTTATTGCCTATCAAAGAGCAGTCTAGGTCGCACAACCACGTCCGAACGTTTAAGGAGGTAGCACTTCCTGAAGAGGTGCGCCGTACACATCAGCTGGGTCCCATGGTCGCTGTGGAACAAAAGAAATTAAAACCGGAACTCTTGGCCATGGTCCAAACAGCCTCGAAACTTGCACCTAAGAGTGATCAAGGGAGCTGCGTGTCGCAGGGCGTCAACGTTTTAAAGAAGTGTTCGACGACAAAGCCTCAAGTTTCCCTTTTAAGTGTTTTGAGAGTCCTGAAGCAAGACGATTTATGTGTTCTTCCTTGTGATAAAGAAGGTGGTTTCGCCGTGATGCCTAGGGGGTTTTTTGATGAAAAAGTCTGTCATGCTGTTCAGAAAGTGTTTGATAGGCAACAAGGCAAACATCTGTCAAAAGTAAGATTTAAAGCAAGAAAGTTGTATATCTCCTTGAATCTCACTCGCTTAGCTCAATCTCTAGGAAAGGCCAGTGATCTAAGTCTTAACATGTTCTCTTCCGCTAAAACACACAAGCTGCAATGTCCCTTAAGAATTAACATTCCGGAAGCACGCACCTGGCAAAAATCAGTCTCTGACTTCCTACAGAAAAGTCTAAAACAGCAAGTTGTTGATGGCCCTTTCATGATAAAATATTCCGGAAGTGTAATTGATTTTCTAAAGCAAAGTGAAGGAAAGAACACGGTTGCCTTTTCAGTCGATGTAAAAGACCTTTACTACTTGTTGCCGAAAAACGAACTGTTGCAGTGCGTTGAAAGATGTATTGAGAACGCTGGCCCCACTGCTTTCCAGAATTCAGTCGGAATGAGTGTTGAGGGATTTTTAGAGCTCTTAAGTAAGTGCTCGTGTTGATTGTCTTATTCTGCGTCCTTGTTTTTTGCGCTTTTACGTTCAGCATGGAAAACCAACTCGCCGAAACGTGGCCATTATTGAATTGTTTTCCAAGTGACCTGCAACCCTCTGTCAGAAAGAAACGATCTCTGAATTGCTTTTCGTTTTACTACCTTTGCTAATGGCTGCTAAAAAATAGTAAGCAATGCGAATTTGAGGCTAAAACCAATTTACGAGGAAAAGTGCTATTCTAAGCTTATGATGGCGTTCATTAAAAGGCGCCGAAGACCAGGAGGACGGAGTATAAAACCATCCGGTTTGCGGAAATTTTTAATAAACATGGGCTAGTCTCAGCCTTACTGCTGGTCATGAGCAATGCCGTAGGGAAAGGAAAAAATTTTACGGAGCAAAAAATGACTTTTTTATTGAATAAAAAGCGAAAAAAAGCCAAAAACAATCTACAACCACTTTCCACCTTCCCGGGACGACACTGGCCACTTCAAAAGGTCTATGCAAATGAGAATGACACCTTTATTTATTCTGCATGCCTTAGAATGTATGTTCACTAAAGCAAGAAAACTGAAAATAAAAGCACGGGTAAACGTTTTCACTGGATGGATTTGCCAGCATTTCGTAATGAGCTACAAAATAATTTAAATCAACTTCCTCCTGGCCTAGTGCTCACTTTTTCTTGGATGAAAAGCCTAAAAATCGGTCTTTGGCAATATCCGTGTAGAAAACAACGACTCTCCGATAGCACTTTTTGGACAAATGCCACTTGGGCCTTTAAATTCATCATCCTGTGAGGTCATCTTTCTTTTAAACAAAGGCAGTTTACGCCTTAGAAGAGAATGTGAAAATATTTAATGTCAACTTTAAAACGATGCATTTTGAGAACTAAAAACACCACAACATGGATATGCCTTGGTTACGTGCACCTTACAGGTGGTATGGTGCCGGAGGGCCGCACATACAAGCACTTGTACACACAGCTTTCCAAAATTGTCTCCTATTTTTACAGTGTACGCGCGAAGTCTGCCATTCGTTACCAGCGGGTGAGATATTTAAGGAAGTGAGTTAAAAGGAAGCACCATTCTTTTCGACATAGCTCTAAATCGCCATGGCAACTATGTGTTTAGATGACAGCCATCCCTTTCAAAACTTCAAAGCGCCCAATCAACTAATTATTGAGAATATTTCACAATTTATCGGCACGAAAATAGGATCGTTCATACATGGCAAACAAGAGAATTCTGTCTAGAAGGTAGTCCTTTAGCGACATGTTATTAGCGAACAGCGCATAGCGTCAAGCAACTAGGCAGCCAACCCTCAGAAGTTTCTGGCGTCCGCAAACACCAACTGTGTTTGCAGCACGGCGTTGCTCTATAGTCACCGAAAGCTCCGGAATTTTCATGCAGAACGGTCTCGGCCTAAAAATACCATGCCGCTCATGAAAGTTTGCCTTATGGTGGCACCGACTACCATGGCGTTTCAAAGGGGCCACTCTTGCATCGTTCTGTCCATCCTTCTGTTTTCATGGGATCTAAGTGGCCGCTAGATAGGACTCAGTAATAGGGAAAGGGAAGGGAGTGGTGGCATTACAGATATTACTGTTACTTTGTTCAAGCGTAGGCCTCATTGCTGGAATTTCTAACGCGTTAGCGTTAGTACCTCCATGTCAGAAAAACGTAGGCCGGTGTCGGTAAACGTTTGAAGCCTCAAAACCGAAAAATGTGGCGCCCGCCAAATAGGTCGTGTGACCTTGCCAACTCCTCACTACTTGCCCACCGTGGCGGGTGGCGACCTGCTCACAGCATCGTGTACAAACTGCCCACCGGAGCAGCTGGCAGTTAAAGCAACGAATGATCGCGAGGGGTTGATCCTTAAGAGAAACCTTTGTTTCACAGGCCCCACCGATGGCTGTGTTTTAAACAGTCACCTGCCTGCCAGTGCATGGCGCATCGCTTACCGCGGCACCACTGCACCACGAGTGGTTAAGAGAACTCTCAGCATCTATGAATGTTGAGTAGAGAATGACCAAAGCCGCTTATGTGGGCATGAACTCATAAACACTACCGTGTCATACCCTTTAGGCGGATCTCAAGTGTCCCCTACAGTTTTTTTTTTTAACAGTGGGCTGTGGTGCCCCCATATGTCTTTCTTGCCCGCTAAACTTTTAAAGTCGGTTTGTGGTACTGGTAAAGTAAACTAGAAGTTCTTTCGCAGCCAAAACAGCATAGTTGGAAAACGTTGTACGCCGAATTCTGTATTCAGTTTAAGCAAAGCGTTGTTAGCAGCACACTACACGTATTTATTTAAGTGGGTAGTGCAAATCTATTTCCAAAGATTGTTCCTTTATGGTGACATTTAATGCATTAGTAATGCAGCGTTTTATAATAGGGTTATACTTATTTATCGGACGCCTGATCGCCTTCAAAGCAGGAACGCAGGAAGGATACTGTTGATATTAACAATGCTTCTTTTTTTAATTTCTATCTGAAGATCTCACAATTACAAGTTAGCAAAGCTTTCAGTGAAGACGGGGAGCGTTACGCGGGTGAAACGAGCTGAGAGTGGTTGCGAGACGCTTCATGAAGGTTCTAGTAATTCATTTTCGTCCTCCACTTTTCGTGAAATCTAATTAGCTGACATTTTAACTGTTGTCGTTTGGAACATAGCATCGAACGGAAAGTTTAAGACTGCTTTTCATAGTAGTAGTCTCAAGTGCTAGTAAAAAGGTTTGCTCGCCTGTTTTGATCACCGGTAAAAAAAGAAAAGCTAGAAAAAAAGAGCTTGCAGCTGACAATGTGGCTATTTCCGTGCTACCAAGCAGTCTTTCAAGCAGTTCAATAATTGCATCTTACAAGTACTGCATTTGAGGTTGTTGCAAGCTGGCGGCGACATTTTTCTTGCGATTATTCGGCCATCACTTGCTGCACCGGAGCAACACTTGGATGGTAACTAAGATCGGGAATGCCAGGCCCAGATCTGTGATCTGGTGGTTCACGTCCCGATGCGCACAATCCACCAAAATACCAATTTATTGCCGTTGTCAGCACCTTGAGTCAAGACCAGTGCTTCGACTGACTGTTAGAATATGCCGGAAGCCTCTTTCCATACGATTTAGTTTGAGTGCCGATAAGCAATTCCTTGAAATGCCCGGATGGCTCGTCTGCCCAGTTCAGGGAAGGGATTAGGACACACCTGCTCGCGTTGAAGTCTGGGCAGCACATAATATAATGCTCAACATCACTGCACGCGCCACATGAAGAGCACAGAGGAGAAAATTCTGTGCACGTTTTAATCAAATGTAATTAGGGGACACTTAAACTGTTGTCGTTGGGAACGAGGTATCAAAAGGAAAGCTGAAGACTGCTAAATACAAGTGCACGTACCACGTCCGTATCGAGTGGGCAGCGCAAGCGACGATATTAAAGGGGGCTGTTTATGCATACGATATGGAGGAAATCAAAATCCTTATTCCAGACACCCTAAGCTCAAAAAGAAACCGGCAAGGGCGACTAAAATGCCAGTGGCTTGAGCTAGTTCTGCCCGCGTAAAAGTCTGCAGAAGAGGCGCGAACTCGCTTTACAGCCGCGTTAGCAATTTTTGATTGTCAGCCAAAGTCTCGTGGGTGGCTGTAGTTGGAAAATATTGTGATTAAGTTTGGTGTGCTGACAGCGCCTCCGTCTTTGGCAGCTTTTCTTTTTGCGCGATTTATTTTAGATCCTACAAAACAGCAGCTACGCAAAGGTTTCCACGGTGCGTGCCCCCCCCCCCCTCCCCCCCCCCCCCAGCTAGCAGTTATCGAAGGCTATTGGTTACTTTACATTGGAGAACTTGCTGCTAAAACCGTAATCGTGAAGTAATTTCATTAGCAAAAATAGGAATAAACGAAAAGAATGAAGAAAATATGCAGCGTAACTATTGAAACTTCACACGTCACTCTCTTCCAGTCGTGTTCGCCATCCTTTCTTTCGAATCCACAAACCCAAATTTTTGTCTGTTTCTGTGCACTATACATACTGTGATATTTTTAAGCAAAGAGTGGGCGCAGAAGTGTTCTGAGGCCGTACTCTAACCACCTCCTCACGCAAATAGAAAAACACCAATGGACCACGAACTCAGCAAGCACGTCGTAACGAACTGTACAATCAGTATATTTCACAAGGAAGTATTAAGACCAACACATTGAGCCAGCAGAATGCACGCACCGGTTTGCCCATCAAGAAGCAAACCGCTTCTCTCAGAGGAAAACCAGATACGCGTGTTCTTTCTACACGTATTTCAACTTGCAATTTCGCTTTCTAGATTTCCACGAACATAACAGAAAGCTGGCACTCGAAGACGATAAAAAACAGACCACAAGTCTGTAAAGATGCCTTGAACTTTTTCTTTCGACTTGCAGAGAGTGCTTGACCAATCAGCTCGCGGTCACATTTCAAAAGCAGCAACTTCACTACTTAGGAAGACAGCACCCTCTCCAGCTATATTTCCGGAAACCATTGCCGTAGTCGCGCCAAATGCCACGTGTGGACGTTTCTTCCTCCCCACGTGCCTACAGACCAACCACATAAACTGGCTGGAGGACGTCAAACCTGTTTGCTGAGGGCTTCGAGCAAGATAGTCCAGCTTGAATTGCAAGGATGTTGACATTCGTATAGCTCTCTCTATACCTCGCGAGCAGCCCCTTCGAAAGAGCCGCAGGTGAGTTGTATGAGTGCGCTTCCAGCTGAGGACTTAGGGAAAATTCGCTTTTCACAACCGATACACGCAATTTCTCTACGGCTATAAGGTCCTTCTGGGATTGAACAGAATCGAGTGTAGTGGCAACAACAGATGCAACGTATAGCTGTTTGTTTGTTTCATTTTGCATCAGTAAAACCTGGAAAAGCATTTTGATGGCATTACCTGAGAAGTGGCGTCAGGGTGGTAATCCTGAAAATTATTAAGGTCACAAGATAAAAAAGCAACAAAGGAACTTTATAATCAAGAAAAAATTTTGTTTAGAGGAAGCACTGTTGCAGTACCGAGAGTTTCTACGGGAGATTCTTTCCCCCTGTTTGCTTCATGAGCAAGCACATACAACTTTAGCTAAACTTCTTTGAGTGTAAAAAATAAAAAAATCAACACAATGTAGCGAGACAAGGAAAGCAGGAAAATGCTAAAATCCGTTTTTGCTAGCGCTGTTTTGCGTATGCTTGGATTTCTAGCGTTTTCTTCAAGTTGACAAAAGTTGACAAATATTAAGCGACCAGCCGCTCAATTTCAACCTACGCTAGGATTTTCCCGATGCGTTTTCCGATTTGAAAATCCATGAAGTGGCTTCAAATGGACCACGACCTCTCTTTCCTCGTAATTTTCGTTCCTGTTCTTTCAGACAATTTCAGCAAGAAAATTTTGTTTTCTTGTAATTTGCATGACATTTTTGCTGCTTCACAGCAAGCAACACACGAGGCTTGAATTAATATCCGTCATACACACTGCGTCTCCACCGGAGTGGTTCAGTGAGCATGGCCCTGGCTCTAAACACTGTACGGTCACCGGTGACGCGGTATATACTCTTTAGAGGGACACGAAACGCAAAAGAGCCCTCAGAGTGAGATTTTGATGCACATTTGGCGACTAGAGGTGGTTGAAACTAATCCTCACTCGCTTTCTGTATCACTCATCTCTTAATTAGTCAAGTTGCCTACAGAATGTCGGTATTAGTCGTTTTGATAATGCGCGCTAAACGTTTTCTGTCGTCTCATAGGACTGGTGGATTTACTGAGATCTTGTTCTATGTGCTATTAAAATCTTACATTTACTCCTTCTGGAGATTTTACAGACGTGCGTAGTGTTTCAAGTTTTGTTTGGCCGCAGCAGAAACATCCGATTTAAGCTTCCAACATTGAGCTTAACTTCTTTCTCTGGTCTTGCTATGGGATGCTTTGAACACTTTATATCCATGAAGCGAGACGAAAAGATCGCGGAACTGTTGCTTTTGAAGTTTACGGATAGCCACATCCTGTTTGTGTTTGTGTTGGGTGTTTGTGTGGCGCATTAGAAGTAGAAGCCGCCTTCACAAATTCTTGGAATACGCACATTTCACGTTACCTGACCTTTCCTGCTAACCCTTGATAATGTAGGCGCTTCCGTAGTGGTTCTCTCGTTGCGGACAGCGCGAGATGTTCTCAAAGTGAGTGTTGTCGGGCAAGTTGGCTTTGCATGATATAAAAGAAGTGGGCGCAAAACTTGGACAAGGACCGAGAAGAAACACAAATGACGACTGACAAGCGCTTGTTATTTGTCATTTGTGTTTCTTCTCGGCCCTTGTCCAAGTTTTGCACCCACTCCTTTTATATTCTCAAAGAATGCGCAAACGCACATAAACAAACTGGAACGTTTCGGTTCCAATTTGCTGCATAGTAATGCCTTTCTCAAACGTATAAAGTCCCCAAGAAAGCCGTTTTGAATAGCGCTTTCAAACTTGTCTTTTGACGTGTTCGAGAAGTTGTGCCTCTTAGAGACCGGAAAAAATCATGCCGAGGTATAACCAGCACGGCGAAGGTCGTCAGAAAATTTGTTTCCGCTGAATGAGCTCGAGAAGAAAGATGGAAGTGGACATAACCGGTTATTATTGGAACGCCTCCGTGCCAGGAGCTGCGTGAGGACTTTGCAAGTCAGGTTTTACCCGGGAGTGCGGCCATAGGTCAATCAGTAGATCCGAGCGACGTGTCTCCACGTGTGACCCAAAGTATTTGCCCCTCATTCCCACAGTGACCCCGTCAGCTTCACGCCGTCAATCAGACGCTGACGAAACTTCAGTTGTCATAGTGGGAACGAGGTGCGAAAACTTTGGTTACATGAAGGAGGCACGTGGTTTACTTACATGCTTCTAATCAACTTCTGCAGCATTTCACCGCTACGCCCGAGCTTGATATTATAACCTTACGTTTTGTTAAGCTAGGCGCAGTTCATGCCAAAGTGACACTCGGCAGAAAAACAAACCAGATATCCTGTAATGCTTCATCTTCTTCATTTCAGCCAGATATGAAGGGAGAGTACTTCGCCCTGTGTTTTCTCCTGCTTCTCTCCCTGGGTCCTGCGGTTTCCGGTAAGTTTATCTTTCCAGAAATGTCTTCTTTAGGTCGGCAGCCAGCAACCCAGTATATCCGCTGAGCTGTTTATAATGTTCGGACGTCATATAGTACTTTTTATGCAAAAAAATAATCACATAACTATGTCACAGTCCCAAACGTGGCATCAAAAGCAGTGCTAATCCTCGTGTTCCC
Organism: Amblyomma americanum; assembly: GCF_052857255.1. NCBI lineage: Eukaryota > Metazoa > Arthropoda > Arachnida > Ixodida > Ixodidae > Amblyomma > Amblyomma americanum. Next base: position 133,701,866 of record NC_135501.1, read on the forward strand.
TTCTGTGCCATCCGGTCGTGGCTGCCTAATCAAACTTCGGCATGCCATGACGCATCATGTCTAACTGAGTAGTAAAAAGTCTGAGTTCATTCAACATTCTGCGAATATCTTTTTGAATCTTTCACGTGTCCATAAAAATTTTGATTTCGGCTGATAAGTGCGCATAACATTCACCGAATTATGCTTGTCCTGGGCGACCGCAAAAAACATGCAGTTACATTGACAGTAAAATGTTCAGAAACAGGCCTTATTCATTATGTGCACTGTAGAGCTATTTCGAAGAAGCCAAAGCTTTTTTTCCTTTCCCAATTTGTTCTTAAGGAGGAGAAATTGCTTGAAACAAACATTTTACTCAACACGACGTGGAAGGCAAGATTGAGCAAGCAAAAGAATTCAAACTCAGATAAAAAAGAGTTGTTCCCAGTGTTATGGAACCAATCAAGAATGTTAAGAGTCTCTTGACAGAATGAGTGCGCATTCACTGCGCACCAAGAAGCACGTAATAGGCAAGATTGTGCTGCCAAATCTACTGCCTTATCGCAAAAAAAGAAATGTATGCTCTGAAGCAGTGCCGAAACTCTTCTGCATAATTCATAATCAGTAGTGGGTTCACGTAAAGTTATGCAGAAACCACATTAGGCGGCCGTTGCTGGCTTTGTTACGCTATTGCACTTAATTAGCCCAGTTGGTTGCTGGATCGAGACTTATCAACTAATAAAAAAAGCCATAGAAAGTACAGATGCGACAAGACGCACGCTAGCCTTACCAACATCTTTTTATAGGGCGGGAATATTTATATGCCAATTCTTTCATCTATCCTTAAGCTGCTGCCGAAAGTATTGTCGCGCGCAAAAATCTCCAAGTCTTTCTCACTGTACCTTTACTTTATTATCAGCATCTGCTGGATGAAATCCGCCGCTACAGCTCAAATCCCTCTTCTTCTTATGACCAGTAGCCCTGGTCGGCGCCAGCCGTGGCTATTTTATCTCGGAGAATTTCGCAATGACCCCTTCCGCACCTGCGTTTTGCCGGCTTTCCGCACGTTTTCTCTTCCTTAATGCGCACTCATTCAGCCTTAGAGAAACCAGTTCTCTTTATTAATATTTCTGTTGAAGCAGTTTTCGATTTCTGCATTTCAGCACTGATATCATAACCTTCTTTTAGTTCCTTATCATACTTTTTTTCTCTTAATGAGACCAATTGATTTTCCTTTATCGCCCTTAGGCACACAGTCCTTTCTCTCAGCTCAAGCACTTTACCTGGACTCGTTGCTTATCTAACCGCGTGTGAATGGGGCACAGCGCTCATGTAATTATCGTTTAGTGACATGTTTTCAGGCGTTTACACGAGTAGATAAAAATATAGAATAATATATTGAATAGCTTTGCCTCGGCGTAAGCCATGCCGAGTGTTTGCTGCCAAGAATAACATATAAAGTTTCTATCTTTCTTTTTTTCAGCGGAGCCCGCATGCCCACAACTGAGATGCGCTCCCCCCAGCACTAACGTTGCTTGCTTCATTGGGGTTCGGAGGTGTCAGTGCAGATGCGGTAAGGGTTGCGACGTTCCTGAATATCATGAATGCGGTTGGAAGTCTCTCGCTCTGTAAATTGCATATCGCGCAACTCGCACTTGTCAAGGCTCCTGATGTGCGCTGCAATCTGCATCCTTAAACAATACAGCCTCTAACATAATGTCTAGTAAAGGACTTGAGGTGGAACAAATTGAAAAATCATGATTTTAGAAACTATTGAAACATTACTCCATGGTGCAGTAGATTGTGAAAGAGAAAACGAGACTCAACCGACATCTGGGCACGCCATTGCACAGTGCGAGCGGAATAGCAGCATAGATTTGAAAATCGGCACCGTGATATTAAGACTCCATTACTCACGAAACATTCGACTCATTTCAATCACCAAGCACGGAACTGTTGCTAGACTGAAGGGAAAGGTAGGAGAGCCAGGCCATACTGGTAAAGAATGACGCCGTTCCTAAGAAGGCATGCCGCGCATATATTGCACAACTTTCATTTGAGCGTTGGAATGTTTGATCTTCTCTTTTTAATTTGCTTTTTTATTCCAGTGGCCGATCGGGACCCCTGCGTGTCCTTGTTGCACCGCTCATGCCCCCGAGGTCAATCCCTCAGCTGCAACAGGAATGGCTACGAATGCCGGTGCCGATGCGGTGCGCACTTTTTATTCTCATATAGCAAAAGCTAATTAGAGAATTACTACTCCAGTACTTAATGTCTCAAAGACCACTGATTTTAAAAGCTTGGTATTGGGATCATATAGGGAACATTACTGTGTAGTCAAATTGCTCACGCCTTCAGATATCCTTACAACGTATGCGTAATACTTGGTTTTTTGGGGAAAGTAAATAGCGCAGTATCTGTCTCATATATCGTTGGACACTTGAACCACGCCGTAAGGGAATGAAGGGAATGAATAAAGGAGGGAGTGAAAGAAGAAAGGAAGAAGAGGTGCCGTAGTGGAGGGCTCCGGAATAATTTCGACCACCTGGGGATCTTTAACGTGCACTGACATCGCACAGCACATTACAACGTATGCATCATCCTCATTTTGGAGCTAGAATTCTGGCATCTCCGTACAGGAATATTGGTGCACTGAGCCTCACAAATATCGCGTGATGCGGGGTCTCCCAAGAGAGTTTCATGCACTTTTATTATTTAAGGATGACAATTTACTGCTCATTTTGCGTTTCATTTGATGTTCATGGTCGCATGGCATATGTTGCTGTCGGACAATCCCAACATTTTCGCATTCACCATGTGACGCGGCGCTTATTTTTTTTGACAGTTCGAAAGTGACCGACGGCCATTTCCAGTGGATTCGCCAATGTCTGCCCTTCATCATTTTTGCTGAGTGGCGGCTGTCGTCATCGTTACAAGTCGGTGCGTGTCAGGATAAATAAATAAAGAGCGAGCTGTCAAGCATTCCGTCTCTCTTCCTCTTTGTTCGCTATCATGTGCAACTTATGAGGTGTGCACATAACTTCACCCTCTACCCTCCCTTACTTCATTTATTCCTTTCCTAACGAAGCGTACAAGGTGTCCGCATTGAGTGAAAATTTTGATGGTTACTAGTGCGCTTCTCTCAAGGTCGCGACTAACGCCGTAATAAAAACAAAGGAGTTATTGACAGAACTGTTATACTTTATTCTTTATGAACAAATGTGCAAGAATGCAAAAGACAATGAACCATCACTTTCGCGCCGGCCCGTCAGCACATTACTTCAGGACGGCGGTGCAAGATGACAATGTCAGCTGCATTGGGGTGGTGGCGCTTTGGAATGCCGTAGAGTGAGTTGCAGAACTCGGAATAGCAAATAAAATTGAGGATAAATGCCTTCCCTCACATGAAGGTTCCCCAACATTTAGTAATCAACTATAAAAAAAAGTCAGCTTTTCCCTAATCTGTTGCTCGCCTCATCTGGGTTGAAAACCTTCAAAATTTGTCTGTGGGCCAACCTTCGGGACACAAAAATGCCTTTTGTATTGGCCCTCTTTTACGAAAGCTGCATTTAGGACATTAAATTTAGCATCGTCTTCTAAGGAACTTTCATTTATGTCTTTAAATCAAAGTTGAAGTCATCGTATGCGGCTTTGAACTGCAATCGAGCTGCATATGGGTATCTTCAACACAGCCTCTTGTTGGTGAGCATTGTTTCTAATTTTTTTTTTCATGTAGCGTCTAAAAACATATTTGCTGTGACGTCAACAACAATATCCTTTCTAGGAGAGCTGAAACACCCTCACCCACTGTTGATAACTTGTTGATGTGATTAAGATTTGATGCCAATTTTTTGGACTCCTCAACCTTAGTTTGGTTTTATGGTTTGGTTTTATAGAGTTTTAACGTCCCAAAGAGAGTCAGGCTATGAGGAACGCCGTAGTGAAGGTCTTCAGAAAATTCCACCACCCGGGGTTCTTCAATATGCACTGACATCGCACAGTACACGAGCCTCTAGAATTTCGCCCTCTAGAACCTCTAGAGGGCCTCTAGAACCCGCGTTTTTGGGGTCAGCAGCCGAGCGCCATAACAACTGAGCAACCGCGGCGGCTCCTCAACCTGGTAAGCTGTCTCAGCGATAGTCACAACTTTTTTATTTACGCTTTGCAAGTACTTATTCAAGTGGTAGGGTGTCTGAGCTGCAGTCATTAGCTTTTTATTTTGAACTTCTATTTTAAATTTTTCTGCTTTACTCAGACCGAGGTAAGGCCAAAACTTTATTGAATTGAACGTGTTAAACTCAGTAAGCTTTTCTTTAAACAATATAAGTATTCCTAACCTGGTCAACCTTTATTGAGAGATTTTGTTTTAGTTCCATAAATTAATGATCGAATATTTTTGTCTTGATTCCTTAACCGCTTAATTTTGTGTATTGCCTGTGTAAAATATCTACGGTAGTCCAGTGGTTAAAACGCCACTTCTTTATTTCTTCAACGTGACAGAACTTATAATGCAAATTTGAATGCGACAAAACGCTGCCACGAGCCATCGACTTCGCATATTATAATGAAAAAATGTTCATCTAAGTTATTAAGTACTGCGACATCTTGAGCTCGGCTGTAGTTCCTAGCCGCAATCTGCCACTAGATCTTCTTTTATGGTCCGAAAGTTTCATTATTCAAAGTGAAGATGAATATTTCTTGATCAGAAGTATGGAATTCTACGGAAACTATCCCATCATTTTTTTTTTCTGAGAAGTCCATCAGTAAGAAATAAAAGATGCAGAACTAACTTCAACGAGTCAGCTTCTTGAATAATTGACCAAGATTGTCTAAAAGCTCGTCGATAGAAGCTCCAAATATGTGACTGGGACAGTTTCAATGAATTGCTGGCAATTCGAAGTCACCTATTACGTTTAGATATTGTTGCCCAAAAATATTGAAAGGGACACTTAAACGCCGCCTTAAAGGTATGATGCGATAGCGTTAATGCGTTCATGCCCATGGATAGAGAATTGGTCATTCTTGACATTCATCGATCAATGGGAGTCATCATACCACTCGTGGCGCACTGGTACAGCAGTTTCACGATGCGCCTCTCCCTTGCGATGGCAGGTACTCCCATCGGTGGGACTTCTGTGACCAAAGTAGCTCTTCCCGAGCAACTTCTTGCTGTCAAGAATTATTTTAGCCCCCACCATGCACTGTGGGCATGACGCAACAAGTCACGTGACCTAGGTGGTCCACCTAGGTTGCTTCTCAGGAGATTATTCCTACACAACGCCGTCGACGACGACACCGTATATTTAATGAACGGGAGCCATGAAGCTGTAGCGTTAAAACTGTCCGCCATACTTTTCTCACATCACATGGCACCTCTAAAAGCGGGCTTTCAGTAACTGCTGGTGAGTACTTTAAAAGGACTATAAACACAAAATTTCGAAACATAATAAAATTCATTATTTGTTTCATGCATACAAGGATATTCCTTCAAGGAAGTTTTAGTCGCAGATTATGAGCAGAACATAATTTAAAAGGATTCGGAACATTTTTCGTCAAGCCCGTTTGCATTTCCGCCCGATTCCAGTGGCGATCAGGTGCACTTGCCCCAAATATTGTCACGTCACCAAACCCACCTGTAAACAACCAGCATTTACTGGCGACGCTGGACGTCATCAGCAATCTGTCAGTCTAGGTAGCCAAGCGACCATGCCGTTAGGTCTTCCTTCAGCGTTGGCGTTGACGTAGACCAAAATTGCCTGCACGACATTGTTTCTGCTTAATTACTAATATTGCGCACTGGTGTGTCGAGCTCATTTTGCGATTACTATTCTAGTAGGCCTGACGAAAGAGAAAAAAGGGCCACCCAATAACTTGCTTCTGTATACTTTTATTAACAAAACAGAAAGTATACAGTTGAATGCTATTGCGAAGCTGATATCTTTGAGAAGCTTGACTTAAAAGTGCGTTTTTATTTCGGACATACCTCCGTCAGCGTAGAAGTGTGCAATTAGCTGAGTGTTGCCTACGTTAGTCCAGCTTTTCTATCATTACAAGATGCTACACTATACACAAAATCTGCACATAATAGACTCATTCAAACAATGCAACCATCACTGCTCTACTTGAAAGGCGCTTCTCAAACGGCATAATTGAAAATTCGAACCGCGCACCCTGGCCGGAGCCTCTGGCCGCTTTCTGGCGTCTGCGAGAAACCACTGTGTTTGCAGACAGAATATTGCTTCGTATATAAAATCAAAAACTTCAAGTTCTCATGAACCTAGGCCGCGGCATAAAAACGCAGAGGACATCATGCTGGCACCCATTTCCAGGGCATTTCAAAGGCGACGCTCTTAGCATATGTTACTTTGTCTACACCTTTGTGTACCACATTGCCAGGTGCCTGCTTTAGTACACCCAGTAATGGGAAAAGTCAAGGGAGGACCGGCATTGCAGGCTTTATGCCACTTCCTTCAGTTTACGACGGAGAGTCAAAGAAATTTTTTGAAGCAGTGCGCTGCAGTAGAGCGCAAGGAATACCTATTTCAGTTTACTTAACTATGCAGTCTTAATGGTGGTGGTTTTCAGTTTAGCCGCTTCACAGCAAACCACCTATGTTTGGGACCTATTCAGTACTGCCTGTAAAATGCACAAGAAGAAATTTTTTGTCCACGAGACGGTATTGGCGGAGAAAATTTTACGCACTGTATTTACTCTCGTCATTTTTTCAGCATTGTTATTAGCAAGGTGAATGTGCGTAAAGTTGGCAAAAGTGTGGCGCAAAATAATGTTGCTTTGTGGTAATCTCCAATGCCTCAGTAATTCAGCCCCGTACAAAACATTATGCCTGTTTGTCCGTTGCCTGCATCAACTTAATGGCAGTAAACCAAGACAAATATGATCGTTCTTTTCCTTCTCGTTCTCTGCAGAGTTTCTGTACTAATACTCATGACAGTTTTTAAAAAATTATGATTGTCTCACACAAGTTAAACTGCCCTAGTGCGTTTCAGAATAACTTCGCGCTTCGGGCAGTTTTTTGTTTTTTTCATTATCACGAGGTCACCAAGTCTGTATAGCACTCGCGGACATAGAAAAAATGTATCAAAAGTAATGTTCGAGACCACTTTAAAGAACAGCTGCTGCGGTGTTTTGAAGAAGAGGTTTTTTTTTTGCGTAGTTATATCCCTGCCTGAAAAGAAAACCAACGAAATATAAGGACTGACACGTCACAACGAGCCTATTTAGGCGCTACCGCACATGCTCTGAAAAAAAATTTAGTCATTTTATGTCAACAACAGTATGTGTCATTGACCAGGACGTTTATGGCAATGCCAGATTTGTAAATGCTGAGGTGCTGCAGAATACGATTGTGGTTGCTGGGTCACTCTCTGGTATCCAGCGCACGAGGCGCTGACGACATTTGGTCACGCATGTACAAGCCCTTTCATTGTTAAAGGAAACCATAATTTAGCATTCAGTTCATGATTATTTGATAATTATATATGTACAGGCTCATTTTTTTTCTTTTTAACTCAATTTTTATTTAGCGTATAACATTAGAAAATCATTTTTCATTTCAAAATCATTTTCAAGTACCCACCAAAATTGTCGGTTCGAAGAAAGCGATTTTTTCTTTCATACTGGCTGAGGGAAGTAGCTAGAAGGAAAAGAATGGGCTGGAGCGTATATGACAGGTTCTCTCAGATCATGAATGGCAGTTTACCAATATCCCTCAAGAGAAAAGCATACAACAGCTGTATCTTACTGGTACTCACCTACGGGGCAGAAACATGGCGGCTAACGAAAAGGGTTCAGCTTAAGTTAATAATGACGCAGCGAGCCATGAAAAAGAAAGTGATAGGGGTAACGTTACGAGACGGGAAGCGGGCAGAGTGGGTGAGGGAGCACATGCGGGTTAATGACATCCTGGTCGAAATCAAGAGGAAGAAGGGGGCATGGGCAGGGCATGTAATGCGAAGGCAAGATAACCGCTGGTAGTTAAGGGTAACGGAGTGGATTCCAGGGAAAGGGAAGGGTAGCAGGAGGCTGCAGAAAGTTAGGTGGAGGCACAGAGACGACGCAGCTGGCAAAGGACAAGGTTAATCGGGGAGACATGGGAGATGCCTTCGCCTTGCAGTGGGTGTTGTAGTTAGGCTGATGATGATGATGTTCATGATTGGTGGGGACATATACTCGCATGTGGCATAAAACGTATGATTCCCGCTCAAGACGCGCTCCGCTTACAAATAAGCGACATGCATAAGTCTATAAAGATCCTATACCACTGCCAACTTCTCCTGGTTGTAAAGTTGTTAATAAAGCCATACAGAAAGAATATATTAAGTTTTCTCAAGTTCACAACACATTTTCCTAAAAAAAAAACGCCAGCTGGCTTATCATGGCGTGTCAAAAATAATCCGTTGCTAGCCAAGCCGTCGTAAGGGACAGTGCCACAGAAATAATGTGGTTTAGGCGAAAGCTTCGACAGCGACGTAATTCTTCATGTACTTTGTCGTGTGGGTTTATTTTAAATCCAACAAAAAGATCTTCGTAAAGAGCACCACGTCACAAACATCCCACCTGCCAGTTTTCTAGTGTGATTTGCGACTAATATTTCGGCACTTGTCTGTATAAAACAAATTGTCTAAATTTTTTGTTCGTGTAAATGAATAATAGAAATAAGGCAGATAATTATTAAATTGGGCAATATACACCAAGCAATTTACGACAGCGCACAGTTTCATTTGTGTAGGATGTCGGTTTTTTAAAAAGCCTTTGTTACTTTTAACTGCGGTTCCTGTATATTGGAAAGGTTTTATAGTAAGGACATTTTTTTTCGTTGTTTTTTTCCACCTCTGCTACGGTTGGCTCAAGGTGTTGTGTGCTCTGGTCGAATTGAGCATTTATAACATACATTACATTGACTTCGTAAACCTCTAAATTATCACCAAGGTTTGTTTTTTATTTACCAAACTGGTGCTGCTCTGTCTTCGCACTGTGGTCAATATGAACGTTTTTATGATTACTCGTTTGCATGTACACCAGGCCGACTGCACGACTTTGAAGTTTAAAAATTTTCCGTACAAAATTATGGTGTTTTTAAAAGGTAATGGCACTTGTTTCACAGAATTACGCAGTATTTAAGGATTCAAACTTACATATGCTGTAGCCAACGAATGGCAAATTTTTTTGCGCTAGCATCTAAAATAGTGACGGAATCGGCGATTGAATTTTAGTCTTCTCCTCGAAGTGCCGGGTCATTGCGGGAAAGCTTGCCCTGACATCACTGAAGGTGAGATTTAAAAGCCCGCTGCTCTAAACCAGACCCTGCCGTGCCTCTCTGGACGGTGCCAAACAACGCTAGGCAGGCATTTTTATCAGTGGCGTCGGTTTTTTTTTTCTTGGAAGCAAACGTTTATGCGTTGGGAGTGTCGCGGTATTGTAAATGACGCCATCACGCACCCCCACTGGACGCAGTGCGCTGCGGGGAAGCTTGAAGGCCACCGCGTTTTTAATCAACGATTTGGTCACTATTTCAAATGCTAGCCCAAAAGGACTTCGCAAACTTTATCGGCAAGTTTAACCCATTCAAACCCTTTAAGCTTGTCGATTACTAAAACATATGCAATTGCCCTTTAGAGGGGGAATTAAACAATTTCACTATTACCAAATTGGCTCAGCAGAATGGAAAGTTGTGCCAGTTGGATGCTGTTCATGATGAAAATGGGGCGGAAATAAAACGGAGACAAAGAAAGAAGACCACAGGACAAGCGCCTTTTTCACAGTTGGTTTATTTGGGAGGAAACAAACTCTAAAATAGAAACCCGACACCAAAGGCAGCGACAGAAAACATAGTTAACATATCAAGGCTAAAAAAGAAGACAAAGGAGAAAAACTAAAACCTGAGCAGAAAGCCTACTTCCTTCTTAAATAGCGAGAGCCAGGGCTTGCTCACACAGTTTGTACGCGAGGCTTTGTGGAATGCCTCCATCAACTCTCCAGTTCTTTGTTGCGGATGACGATACAAGACCTTTCTGAAAGACCATAATCAAGGCATAGCGTTCGCTCTCAGTGTACAAATAGAAGACATGTATTATTCTTTGCCACATAACCGGCTGTTGTCTTCCGAAAAATTGTGCATCACGTAGGATAATGGTGAAGTTTGTCAATAATTGAGGTATTTCTTTAGAGGGTTTTTTGGAATTTTTGACAGTGTAACTGCGTTCCAAAATTGTAGGCTGGAGAGAAAGATATATCTACACAAGTCAGGGATTCGCATTGGGTCGCCTGTGGCGCTCATTCTGAGTACTATTGTTTTGAGCGAAGCGGATCGTGTTCTTTGTCAGAGATTAGAAGGTTTACACAAAGGCATCTTACGTTATGGAGATTATTTTTTATCATAGTGGATAATGCGGGATTGAAGAACAGCATGGTGAACATTTTGAAAACCTTCAAAGGTTGTGAATCTGCTCTCAAATTTACCCTAATTTTTCTAAAATACAACGAGTTTTCAGTATCTGGATCTCAAGCTGCACCTCAGTTCTAGGCATGTTTGCTGGCAATATTGCCCTAGGTCAAAAAAACAATTGCTCAACTATAGCTTCGAACATTCTGAACTTGTGAAGAACGGAATAGCTATTTCTTGTCTCAAATCGGGTCTAGAAAAATCTTGCCTTCATGTTCTATGCTGAAGCTTCAATGCCCAAGATTCTAGATTGATAAAAGCAGGCTATCCTAGCAATGATATTTCCCATTCCTGTATGAAATTAATGACGTGGGTCATAGGCCGCTCATCCCCCACTGTTGCAAATTCGTAGAAGCGTGTTGTCATTTTTTACATTCCCCACTTATCTCATGGGTTAAGACAAGTCGCAAAAAAATATGACGCCGAAATAGCCCTATCTGCCCCCCTGAGACTAGGAAGACTTTGTCCTCTTATCCAAAGAAAGGCGCAAAGCGTTGATAGCAGTTCGCGTTCCATCAAAGTGAAGCACAGAGTGAGATTTGTGCGATGTGAAACTGGTGTGGTGTATAAAATTCCGTTCTTCTGTGGATTAGCGTACATAGGCCAAACCGGGCGGTGTGTGAACGTTCGCCTTAAAGAGCACAAAAATTATTGATCGTCAGAGGTGAGTGAACATCTCCGAGAATGCAACAATTGCCGTCCTCTCTTTGAGGCCACACAAGTGTTGTACCGTCAGAGGTGATGAAAGCATTTCACACAGCCTCGCATAGGGACTGTGTGAGCAAACCCTCGCTCTCGGTATTTAAGAGGGAAATGGGCTATCTGCTCAGATTTTAGCAAATATTCTTTGGCTTCTTTTTTGAACCTTGATACGTTAATTTTGTTTTTTGTCGCTGCCTTTGTTATCGCTTTTCTATTGATCAGTTGATTTTCTTTAAAATAAACCAGACGTGAAAAAGACGCTTGTCCTGTCTTCTCTCTGTGTCTCCGTTTTGTTTTCGCCCACATTTTCATGATATCGCAAATTGGAGCTGTAACTGCTATCTTATAGCCTTTGTAGATTGAAAAAAATTGTTTTGAACATAGAAATGAACTTTTAGAGATAAATAATTGTCGTCCCTATAGTATTTGCAACAAAAAATGATAAGCAACGTGCAGTTATAGGGTGCTGCAATTGCATATTTTAAAAATTATTTTGTACCAGAAAGAAAATTCGATTTTTTAGCGCGTGTTTAAAAAGTTATTGGCTACTCTAACAAGAACTTTTGTTCCAAAGTTATCAAAGGAAAATTTCGATAGTTTACTCTACCTAGCCAGGCTCTGAAATGCATTTCATACTGCCGTGGCCACATTATAAAGACACGGCTTAAGTTAGTTTTGCATAACCGCTATGCGCCAAGAATGTGTTGCGCTATTTGTTTCCGGTCGGAAAACCTCGCTGCCACTATTCTGTTAAATCCTGCAATGTCACCGTGATTTCTTTTTTTTTGTGCCAAATTTGTTGTGCTGTGTCTTTGCATTCTCATTATTACAACCACTTGTACTAATAATTTATACATGTACACAAGATATACCATACAACTTCGAAGTTTAATATTGGTAGTAGAAGTTTATGGCAGATTTTAACGGGCTCAAGAGCGGAGTCAGAAATATAGCACCAGAGAAAGAACTCGGCGAGTACCTCAAGAGGAACTACAGAACTAGCTCGTCGTTTACCATTTTGTGTATGGCGGTTTGACGTCCCAAAGCGACTCAATCTATAAAGGACTCCGTAGTGTAGGCCTCGGAAATTTCGACCACCTGGGGTTCTTTAACGTGCACAAATATCGCACAATACGCGGACCTCAACCATTTCGCCTCCATCTAAATTTGAATACCGCGGCCGGAATCGAATCCGCATCTGTCAAGTCAGCAGACAAGCGTCATGACTACTGAGCCACCGCGGCGCCAGAGAACCAGTTCACTACACAAGGAAGTTTTGGAAGCGAAAAATATTGAAACAGTGGAGTGCACACACCGGTTTGCACCCTCAGGAGCCAAACATCTTGCCACTGAGGAAAACCACGTGCACGTGCTCTTTCACGACGCAGTGCAAGTTGTTTCGTGCCTTCCTAGCCTGCCACTAATATTACAGAAAGCTGGCGCCCTAAAAGAAATGATAAAAAAAACCCATAAGGCTTCAAACATGCCTTTAAGTATTTTGTCTTGTCTTGCAGAGAGTGCTTGACAAATCACTTCGCGCTCACATGAGAAAACCAACTTCAGGACTACGATATGCGCTGCCCTCGCCCGCTGGATGCCCCGATACCATTGCAGTAGTCATACGAAGTGGCGCGCTTAGGCGTTTTTCTCCCCCCCCCCCCCCCGCCCCTTGCCCCCAAACCAACCTCATAAAATGGCTGCAAGGCGTCAAACCTGTTTGCAGAAAGCTTCGAGCACCACAGTTCACCTTCAACTGCAAACTGCTAAGGACGTTGACATTCGTACAGCTCTCTCTACACCTTTAATAGCAGTCTCCAAGACGCAAGTCGCAGGTGAGTTGTAGGATTATGCGCTCCAGTTTCAGCGTAAGCAGAAAATGTGTTTTCTTAGTCGACGTGCTTAGTAATGGGCACTAAGATCCTTGTGAAGTAGAGGACCATTGCGTGTAACTTAAAATAACAGATTCAACGTATACCAGTTGTTCATTGCACCCATAGAACTGGCATCTCGGCAGGAGGCTGTATAACAACAAGGTTTTCAAAGATCAGCTCTATGTAAATTAAATTTTAATTTTGATTAAAATAATTTGAGAAAAAGCACTATTTTAGTATCACATCTGAGGATTCTACAGGAAATTGTTTTACTGTTCTGAGTTCGGGGACCAAGGGAGTACATAAACTTACGCATAAGAGGAACAAAAAAGCAGGATGACGTTGATTGCAGCTCTTCTTGTTAAGTCTGTCCTGCTTCCGTTTTTTTCCTTGGTGCGTTTCTTCATGCTGAAAGAAGTTGAAGAATATGCACCAACCACCTTAATGCCAGTCGATACCAGGATTTCTTATTCACGGTTTAATTAATTTAACGCTGGGAAGGGGCTGCACATTCTCGTGTTCCATTTTCCTCTCTTTTTTTGTTTCTGATTTTTGAAGCAATTTCAGCATGATTAGTCCTTGCCTATACCAAGCACGACTTATTCCTCCTTTAGCGTGAGCTGCACAAAATGCTGAAGCTAAAATATGCCACACAGCCTGCGCCTACGCCTTGGTGTCAATGATAATAACTTGGGATGGTGAATAATCTTTTGGCTCTCGTGAAAGCGAGGTATACGTTTTAAAGAGGAGGCCTCGCCCTTATACTGATATTTTGCCGCATGTTATAAAATTGCAAGTGGTCAAAAATAACCCGCAGTCGCTATCATTATCAATAGCCACGACCGCATTGCTCGTCTTTAATATGCGCACCCAAAATCTTGGGTTTTTGTGTAGCACTAGTGGCATTGCCTTGTTCTTCGACTGTCTGAAATGTTGCGCTTGCCGTTTAAAAAGATTTTATGGGCAAGCGTTGTTTTTTGCATTTTATTAACCCCGCATAAGCGTCGCGCTTAGCGGAGGACGCGAAAATTAGAATTATGTTCGTTATATATGCACGAAACGTTGCTTCCTTTGGCACGGATGTATAAGAGTGCATGCAAATTTCAAAACTGCATGTTATATCATATGCCTATTATACTTTCTGAGTAATTACGATTAACAACCTCGTAAAATTACCTGGAGTTGTTAAATACTGAAGAAGCAAGCGGTTATAATTTAAAGCCAGGATGTTGACAAAGCCTTCTTGTCTACACTACAGGTACTAGTTTGATTTTACATGGTCAGGACACATAAAAACTAAGTTTAACTCCAGCATTTAGTGTTTAGAAGAAGAAGACACCTTAAAAAAACTTTTCAAAAGCGGCACCTCGCAAACGTACAAAATTTGAGAGGTTCATTGTGCTGTTTATTCTATCAGGATTCACGCGCCCATAATGGAGTTTTGAAAGTGTCATTCCACTCAAAATTCCGAAGAAATGAGCGTTAGCAAACGCAAAAGAACATATACTGAAGGTGAGGAAAGCGGCCATAAAATTTATTCCGTAGGATTAACCATTTTTGTTACGTGGTTTCGGCCAAAGAAATGTAGCAGTGCGACCAATGGAAGCTCTCATTCACGGTGATACTGAAACGGCGGCGCTCCACTGCCGGAAATCCGCGGAGTTCTCAATCCACCGGGAACACCAGAAACGCGATTAGCTCACATCTTTTCAAAATGACGCATAAAGAAAACTTGCTCTTTCCAACTTTCTAGGGCAGAATAGCCTTTATGTTTTCTGTGCACAAGAGAACTAAAATCTGAAGATTAGACACCGATTCCCAATTTATTTGCGCCGTTTCCTCTTACGCGTCACATCTTGTGTGCTAACGTCCCTCTCAAAAAAGATATTGAGTGCTCCGATCCTTCAATTGCCGATGGAGTGTGGCGAACATTTCCCGCTGCTGCGACCCTTAGGCTGTTCGGGTAACCAGAACTCTTTTCTGTGCAAGCATTTTCCGAGACCGCATTTATTTGATTGGCACAAGTCCACATAAGAATTCGTCGTGGCCAAGCACTTTTGTAAAATACGCCTCAAGGTGTGGACGGAGGAAAGACCACTGTAAGCTAGTATAATTCACGTAAGGCCGTCCGTGGATTACATTATAGTCAAATGTGAGCATACCTTTGTCGGAGTTGCTCGCTAATAAAGGCGCTCGCGTGCTGCTTCTTGTGTAACCAACACTTCGCGGTATTCTCAAATATTGAGCGGAGGTGATATAAACAAAGTATTTTGTTCGAACTTCAATTTCGAAATGTCAGCCGCCTACAGGAAACCTCTGCTGGGTAGAAAAGTGGAGCTTGTCGAGGTAAACAAACATTAGACTGAGTAGGATAGAAGAGAGTCAGGAAAAAAGAGCTATACATTCTTCTTAGGAGCCCCTACCCTTCAGCAGCGGCGCAAGGGCTTAATAGGTCAGGTTTTACCCGGAAGTCCACCGTAATCAGTGTATCCAAGTTTCGAACCCCTATCACGTAACTCAATTTTCTCACCTCTTTTCTACAGCGACAACTTCATTTTTTTTTATGTCAGTAAAAAAATGACAAAATTAAAGGCGTTGCTCTGGGAGGGAGCGCCGGAAGCTTTGAGTTTCGCGAAGGACGCGTCTGGTTTGAATGCGTGAGCCTAATATCTTCCGCAATAGCTTGGCGCCACGGCATCATGTACCATTGGAACATTACATTTTGTTAAGCCACAAATTGTTCGTGCCAAAGTCACAGTGGGCGCAAAACAACCGGATGTACTTTAATGCTGCATGTTCTTTATTTCCGCCAGCCATGAAGGGAGAGTACATGGTCCTGTGTTTTTTCCTGCTTGTCTCCGTAGCGCATAAGATTTCAGGTAAGTGTTTATGTTTCCGTTACCGCGTTTTGTGGTAGGCCGCCAGAAACCCAGCGTATAAGATCAGTCATATAGAATATCCGCATGTTGAACACTGCTTTTCATTAAATTTTTTCACCCCTTAGCATACCCACCAATTCTGGACAAAAGCATTTTTGAATGGGGAACCGTTTATGAGGGCAATTTTTTATATAATGTGAAAATTCCCTATAACAGTGAATATATCCGCAGATCACCCGACAAAACTTTTCTATTTCTTTTCTATTCACATTTTTGCTATTGCCGAAAGTTCTCGGCATTCGTTTACTATGCCAGACTTAACTGTTCGATTTGATCGATGAAAACACTTTAAAAGAAAAAATTTGCTACTTATACGAATAATGGACCATTACCTTCGATATTTCTATAACAATGTCTTACAATTTTCAAATTTTCAAAAATTTTTCCCGAGAAAGCCGGGCTTGGAACATTGCCATAGTAGTAGATAGATAGATAAAGAGGAGGAGGGAAAGGCAGGGATGTTAACCAGAAAGGGGTTCCGGTTGGCTACCCTGCACTGGGGAAGAGGAATTAGGGGACTAAAAGGAGGAAGAGAGAAGGGCAAAAGGCATAACACACACACGCACAATGCTGTCACAATTTGTCACTCAATCCAGTCACTCTCAAGTAGGCAAAGAGTGCCTTGTATGCCTTGAGGGCCGTCGACTGCTGTGGCCATAGTAGTAAATGTGACGCGAAATTATTGCTTGAAAAATGGAGCCGACGCAGACAAGACTCTTAAGTCCTGCTGTTTTTGGCAAAAAGGTTTCTTGCAATGCTCGCCAATCAACTGGCCTAACACATGCACACTGGGCTGTATGACGCCAAATGGAGGGTGAATTCCGGGGTTCCCGCGCTGGTAGTCTGATCATGGCCGCCTCGTCGGAGTTATGTACGCAGTGACGCAATGCCCTTGTAAAACTACCAAAATTAGCTCTTCTCTAAACTTACAGCGAAGAACTGTTCAACTTTTTTAACACTAATTTGAATATTTTATTATTCCTGCGGTAAGTGCACAAACGCTTCAAATAATTTTGTTTACCTTAGGCGATAACAGCGTAGGTGAGGTTTCTTATCCTCACTGAGTAAAATATGTAGTTTCAAGCCCTTCCGAGCCCGGCCATTGTTTTAATTTTGTTCCACCTTGCTTCCTGAAAGAGTCGAACAATAGCCACGTTTTGCAAGAAAGTTTTCTCTGAAAATAATTCTTTTTCTCCACACTGCGCCAAAAAAGCATCATCGATCTTGTAAAAATATATTAAACTCGAAGCGAAACACGCAGTTGTTTCTAATATTATACATTCAATAAACAATATACTGTTTCGGATATAAAGAATGCTCATCATGTTAGTCGAATTGTGCGGGGAAGTTCGAAATGCATGTCATATTTTGCACTGTCGAGTCTGTAGCCACAGCGGAAAACAAATCTTTGACACTTCCCAAAGTTTTATGCAAAATTTATCATGAAACACGGGCTCGCTTAAGTCGTGCAGAAATGCCACCAGCTGGCAGTGGATGGCCGAAGTAACCGCCCGCCAAAAATTCCCTCGCATGAACACAACAGGGTTGATACCCTGCTATCATTCCAGGCCCCCACTGCAGAGTAAAGGCGCCGCATTTTTCTCCCTCCTCAGAATTGTTCGTAGCCAGCCGTGCCTGCCTTATTCTGCAAATTTCTTAAAGTGTTTTTGCCATTTAGCTCAGTGCCACCCTTGGCTCCGACTTCTTTCTCTTGTATCCCACTCTTTTATTCTAATGAAAAGTCAGTTTGCTTCAAGAAATGTTCCGTCCAAGTATTTTTAATTCTGATTTCGGTATATATGTAATTAACTCGCGTTACGTTGCTAATCCTCGGTGCTTGTTCTATTATTCTTAACCTCACTTTTTATATCATTTCCACATTCATCCACAGTCTCTTCAGACGCACTTCAATCATTTTCCTTGGAAGCTGCGCTTCTGAACAAGATGCAAAAGGAACCCAAGGCCCATTAGCTTTTCCTTTCTGCTATCTAGGCAGCTTATTTTAAAGTGATGCGTTCAAAAACGCCTTCGCTTTGAATGACAAAATAGAAAATAACCTTTATAACCTATCTGTCTCGGTATGAGTAGTAAGCAATGTTGATAGCTAAGAAAGTTTCACTGATTTACTTTTTTATTTTCAGCTGAGCCTGCATGCCCCCAGGTGTATTGCCTTCCACCACACGTTAACGTCGCTTGCTTCATTACGGACCGGGAGTGTCAATGCGGATGCGGTAAGCACTGCGATGGTCTTGGGCATCAAGAACCCGAAGGAAGTCTCTTCCTAAGCCAATTGCTTCTGTGTGGCGATAACTCATCTTAATAGTGTCAGTGCTTCTGATACAGGTTTGAACAACCTGCAGCCTCTAACAATGGGGCTCTAAGGCCGCTCTTTTCTAGAGAAGAGCTTGTGGTTAAAGCGTTAAAATTTTATGGTTTCATAAAATATTTCAAAACTGCTCCAGGATGCAGCAAACTGCCAAGAAATGAATAAATTAACCCGACATCAGGGTGTACCACTGCGCCCCTTCGGCAGAACCCAATCGTGAGGAAAGAAAATCTAGAGGTTTTTCGAGGCTTTGCAGATGGAAAACATTTAGATCTAATTGTTTTTTGAAACTGAAAGTTGTTGCTAGACCAAATGAGAAAGTTGCGAAAGGTCATTTTTCCTTTAAAAATGCTATGCGTTGGAAAGAACGCATCAGAGATTTTACAAAAGTGTGTTTTTGAGAGACGAATTATTTGATGTTTTATTTTTAATGTTTGTACCTCGCAGTGGCCCATCGGGACCCCTGTGCGCCCTTGCAGAACCGCTCTTGCCCAGCCGGACGATACCTCAGCTGCAACAGGAACGGCAACGAATGCAAATGCCGATGCGGTGCGTACTACATATTCAGCTGTAGAAAAAGCTACCCAGAGATTACTGAGCCTAAGGGTACTGCCTATACAGTAAGTGATTTGAAGATGATGTTTTTTGGACCATAACGGTAACATAATTTGTGTACAGCTTGCAGACCTACTCAAGAATCCTTGCAACATGGCAACCCCGCCCATTTTGGTGCATTAATTCTGACATCGCGCCACAAGCACTGTAAATTTTCAGGTTTTATTGGTGCACTCGATCGGCGTCGCAAACTCCGCAGGAGAAAGGCTTGACCATATCATTTTATGCCATTTTATCTTGTTTTTCAAAGATTGTCAGTTTGCTGTTAGTTTTGCTGCTTTTTTAGTGTTCGCCTTTCCAAGGCATATGTTGCTGTGCGATCAACCAAATGATTGTGCATTTAGTCTCTCATATTACTCTTGTTTTTTTTTTAACAGTTCGCAAGTGAGCGGCACCTGTTTTGGAAGGATTCGTCACGGCGTTCCCTTCATCGTTTGTGCTGACGGCGGCGGCGGTCTTTTGAAGACGTCTCTGGGCGTCAAGAGAAATCAATAAACATTAGACCGCCAAAATATTCTGGTCCATAACTCCTTCTTCGCTGTCACTAGCGAATTATAAGGCACATTTTTAAAAGCCTTTTTAAAATTTCAGAGCATCATACATGAAACACTTGGAATATGTCTACGCTCTCTCTGACTGTTGGACAACCAAGAGGTTAAAAATAATCAAAGGATTCCAATCCGGTATCCCTAACCAACGAGAACAAATGTACTGCTATTTAGACCCAAGTCGTGTCCTCTGCTGTTTGCATGCACCACAAAGAACATATAATAGAAACTAAACTGAGCGAACAAAAAGAGGGACAGCCTTCTTCACACGCTTAAAAAGGAAGATGAAGTCTCTACATGGACGTGTATAATAGACGGATTCAATCGGTGCTTTTTGCGTATGATGATTGGGGATCTTTCAAAGACTGTGAATGAAAAGGAGATTATCAATGATTTTCTTAAAATACAAGGATTCCTCGGGTCCTCCCCCTCCTCCCCCAAGGGTGGTGGTGACGACTGTAATAGTAGAGATGAGAAGAAAATGAAAGAAATCAATAAAAATAAAAAACAAACAAGGAAGGTGTAAAAAAAGCCACTCCGCCTTCCTATTTTGATTGTTTCAATAGTGCCCTCAGAGGTCTTTGTCCTGATTCCGACACGTTTCCCGGTTGCGAAATATGAGGAGACTCAAGCAATCGGGCCTTCGGCAACACGGCCTTCCTCATTGCTCTCTGAAGGGAAAGAATACGCCCTTCTTATCTTCAAAAGAGCCCTTGGAAGTTTTCGTGTCACTGAATCGTTTCACTCTCCTCCGCTCCGACCTTGAGGACGGAACACCCGACGCCCTCGGGAGGAGTTTCACACAAAATACAACTAGTGAGTTCACTCCCTGCCACCTTTCTTGAGAAAACGACTTCTTGGCCCTGAGGCCAAGACTCCGTTCGTTCTGTTTTGTATGTATGCTTATGCGCTTTTTATTTTTACGTGGACAAATGCCTTAAAGAACAGAAAGGACCCGTTGAAATCGGCCTGTAACAATAGATTATAGCTTCGTATCGAAGGTGTGGCTGTTATCAATGAAATAAAAGATTTTGCTTCTCTAAGCTAGAAGCAGCAATAATTGGTTTGTGCCGACAACGCCACCATTTGCAGTTTTCGCCAGCCAGCCAAGGTGATGTCAAAAGAGTTTTTCGTCGCTAGCGAATGCCATTGCCCTAACTCCACAAGCCCTGATCGTTCTTCACGACACAAGTTTAAAACGAGTGGTGGGAAGGAAATGTTGCACTTTTGTACACAATCGTGCCTCAAAGAGTTCACGATTCTCGGACTGCCCGAAGGATCCACCTCCTGGCAGATCTCCTAAACTTGAAAAATGGGAAGCTGTTCTCGCCAGCCCGGACCCGGACGTTCAGTCCCGGGCCACGGGAAGAGCGCAGGAGGTCGCCGACAGACTTTAACTGCCGGAACCCTGGAGTTGCTGAAGTGACCCAAGAATATCACCATCTTCCTGCCAATAAAGTTTTCTCTCTCGCGAATCAACCACACAAAAGAACAAATAATTTTCTGCACTTCGTCTACGTGTCAGTTTAGTTCCTGTTCATAAAAGGTTGACTGTACTTACTTTAATGATGCATTATAATATCGCTTCGGCATTACAAATAACTCATTCACCGGATGCGCGTTGGCAGTTTATTAGTTTATTCAGGCGATTAAATCTTCATCGAACTTTTGTTCCGTACGTGTACGTTCTTTGTTTCCCCACAATGAATAACTGTCAACCTCTTAGTTTCTCAAATTGCTCCTTTTCTGTTGCAGTTTGATATATGTTCCAAAACTCCCCCGGAATGTTGTACACAAAATCTGCCGTATTAATAATGGCCATTAAAAGAAGTGAAAAAAAAGCCCTCTATTATGCTAAAATACCTGCAACACTTTCTCATACTTTTTCTTTTCTCTCATTTTGTAACTTTCGGAAAGAGGCCTGAGACCTTCTTTACTCCACGCAAGGCGTACTGCGGTACCTTGATTGGCACCGCCATATTCTTCCCAGCTGATCTCAGTTATGCGTGTCAACATCTCTTTCGTCAGGAATTCTACGCGTTGATGCGTGAATATTGCGTAGAGAAACCAGAGTCACAGTCAATTATATGCCTGGCACAGCAACTATAATATTAGCTTTTTTTGAAAAAGACATGCGTCTGAAATTTGGTAAGAAAGTTTTTTGTTCAGCAATGAGGTAGGTACGGAGAAGCAAGAAAAAAACAAAACAAAAACAAAAATGTTACGGCAGCTTTTCTCGGCCATTAGGGCATTTTACGCCAGATTATGCAGGAAAGCTACGACTGAGACCGTCGGCATTCCCGTTTTCCCGCCCTTTTCGGTAGCGGTAGCCCGACTGAGTCACTGGTAGAGGGCCGACTACGTCCCCCACCAAACGACGGAAGGGTTCGTTAATCACGGGCACTAGCTTCATCGGAGCCTTCCTTAAATCCCCTGGCTTTCCGACACGCTGACAGGTGTCGCAGGACTTTACAAACTGCTTGACATCCCTGACGCAGCCAGGCCAATAAAACTCCTGTAGAAGCCTAGCTTTAGTTTTCATGACTCCAAGGTAACAAGACCAACCCCCACCATGGCACAATTTAAGAATGCCTGCGCGGTATTTCTGCGGCACCACGAGCTGGTCAAACTGGACCCCCTTTGAGTCCTTGTAATCGGCGTCGCATATGTTCCTGCCGCGAGCCTCTCCGCTCGTCTCAGAAGCATCGCCTCCTGGGTTTGCCCCTGCCTGACCCGTCGTGGGAGAGCCTTCGTTCTTCCTACGTTTTACTTCAGCTGCAATCTCGCTAGCCTTCACACCAGTAAGCGCCTGGACGGTTCCATCGCCGAAACTACGACCCTCTTCCTGGAGCATCTGCTCCGACCGATTTGAAAAGAGGTACGGAAATTTTCCCGGCAGATTCCGTGAGACCGCTGCCTCCGTTTCCAGAACGCCAAACGGGCCCTCTATTCTAACTCGTGCGATCGGCAAGCATGCGCTATTTTCTTCGGCCACCTGCCTAATACCTGCACATTCCCCAGTAAAATCAGCTGCGTTCACGTACGTGGGGTGGATTAGGTCCATGGTGGCCGCGGAGTCCCTCAGACCCGGCACGGTTTTCCATTAACCTGCATGTCTTTCAGGTATGGCTCTAGCAGGCGCATGTTCGCATCGCCCGCCTCCACCTAGGAGAGAACGATTTCCTGCTTCCTGCAAGCGTGGGCGAAGTGACCGGGCTCGTGACAACGGAAACACACTGGTTTCTTTCTGGCTTCAAAAGCCTTATCCCTCTCTTTTTCGGTCGCCCCCTTTGTGGGGTTGCTTGATTCTGCTTTGTGACCCTCGTTCCGCTCCCAGTTGCGGCTTGCTGCGCCTCCTGTCTGGATCCATGGAAATTTCTTTTCTACTTTGGGGCATACTGGGGCACGCGCCCTCTCTGTTACGCGCTTGCCATGGAACTCTTCGGCCAGCTCTGCTGCACTTTATAGAGTGTTATTTCCCGGCCTGTCCTGCACCCACACGCGCATTTCTTCCCTCAAAGAGCCAAAAAACTGCTCCAGACAGATCACCTCTATTACTTTATCGTGAGTTCCGTAAGCCTGTTCTTCCTTTAGCCATTCCTTCAGGTCTGCCTTAAGGTTATACGCAAAATCCGGAAATGACTGGTTAGGCTGTTTTCTGGCTTCCCTGAAGGGGCGCCGAAAGGCCTCTGCGGACAGGCGATACTTTTTTAGGAGTGCTGCCTTTACTTTAGTATAGTCTGCCGCCTCTTCTTTTGCCAGACGAGCGACTACTTGGGCCGCCTCACATGGAAGAATGGTCAGAAGTTTCTGCGGCCAAGACACGGTCGGGAACTCGCCACTTTCACATGCCCGCTCAAAGTTCTCGAGAAAGAGCCCTATGTCCTCTACAAGTTTGTACGGTTGTAAGAGGTCCTTTATTTTTATTTTTGATGCTGCCTGGCTTGCCACTGTTTTCGGCACCTCTAGGCTAGTGCGTTCTGCCGGTGCAGCCTGGGCTATCTGTAGATCGAGCCGTTTTTTCTCGATCTCTCTTTCATGCTTTTCGCGCTTCCTCTCGTGCTCTTCGCGCTCCCTTTCGTGCTCCCTTTCCTGCTCTTCGCGCTTTCTTTCGTGCTCTTCGCGCTTCCTTTTTATTAATCCTCTCGCTTCTTTTGTTCCCTTTCCTTCTCCAACTCATCCTTAATTAGCTCCCAACATTCTACTATCTCCTCCTCGTCCGCAGCGGAATCCTCAATTACCCTAATAAATTCAGATTTTCTACGGATCGACCCACAATCAATGCCCAATTCCCCGCATACGAGAACTAGGTCTGGTTTGCGCAGCTTCTTCCAGTCCATGACTATTTAAGCAACGGCAAGTCTCTACTCACGTGGTCAGAGGAGCCCCGGCTGCCTCTTATACCAACCTTCCATTACCTAGGCTAACAATCTTCCAAAGTTGTAAAACCTGGCAATGCTCCAAGAGAAAGACCGCGCACTTACCATACCAGCGTCCGGACCAGGCGCAGACCATCCTACCGCTGCCAACCAGTTGGTATGCTTGGGTATCAGGACCGAAGGTCTTCACCGCATGACGAGAAACTCTGCAGACGACGAGGGAAGCCTTCAGGAGGGTTGGTAAACTTGAAGGTTTATTTACATATTTACAAGAGAAGCAGGGAGACCAAAATTCAGAGATGAAGTGCTACATATTTACAACAGAAGCAGGGAGACCCAAAAGTCAGAGATGAAGTGCTACATATTTACAACAGAAGCAGGGAGACCCAAAAGTCAGAGATGAAGTGCTACATATTTACAACAGAACCAGGGAGACCAAAAAGTCAGAGATGGAGTGCCGTGAAACCAGCCAAATCGCGGCTTAAATACAGTGGATATTCCCTAGGCACCTAGCTAGGGAAACCTGTGGCTGATCAAGCGTCCAATGGGCAGACACACTCTTCATAGTCTCTTACCTAACCCCATGACCGTTCCGCCCCCACAAACACGTGCACAGGCGATAAAGAATCCTGGCGCCTTGAGGTCCTGGAATTGTTTCCGACCGGTTGAGCAGGTCCATAAGGTCGTTGGCTTAGCAGGTGGTGACCCCCTCCGCGGGAAAGAGGCGTCCTGGAATGTGGCTTCCGGCGGGTTGATCATGTGCACAATGTCGTTGGCTTAGCCGGCGGTGATGCCCTCCGTGGGAAAGAGGCGTCCTGACGGCCCCGGGAATTCCTGAGGGAAAGATGAATCAGCCGTGTCCGCCGCCGCTTTGTCTGGCCGCACGTGCAAGCGAGCGAGTCGGGTTCGGCGCCTTTGTTCGCGTCTTTCCGCCGGTCCACGTGAGGGCGCAGTTCGGGAGCAATGCCGCATTCCATACTCCGGACGAAGGGATGAGAGGCCTGTCGTCACAGCTCACCGTCGCCAGGAGCCGTTCCTAATCCTCTTCTCAGGACGACAGCACCTTTGGTAAAACATAGTTCGATGCCGCCTGCCGGGCTAGTCTTTTCCCGCTGTCGGGGCCTCCGATCATAACAGTGCCAATCAATCGGTTTAAAGAAAATTACTTATAAAGCAGCAGAAAAAAACAACCATGCCGCCGGTGGGATCCGAGCCCACGACCTCCGAATATCGCGTCCGGTGCTCTTTCAAATTGAGCTACGGCGACAGCTGTCCAATCTGCTGCTTTCGTGGGTATTTATGTTTACTGCGTGTAAGCGAACCTTGAGAGCGTTCACCAGTGCCATCCTCGACCATAGCGGTGGACGTAGCACGTCCTGTTATACCGCGAGTGTGACGTAGAACGTCATCGAACGGTGAAGGCGGAAACTGTGCGAAAGCCCTCTTAGGCGACCTATGGCAACAAGACTGCCAGAACCGAGACCCCCGTTAAGCTATCAGCAGACAAGGTAAAGAAAATGAGGGGCTCGTTTGACAAACATATTAAGAAAGCCAACAATCACGGAAACCATGGGGCATAGGGGAATGTTTTTAATCTTGTTTTCTTTATTTGTAGTGCCAATCAATCGGTTTAAAGAAAATTACTTATAAAGCAGCAGAAAAAACAACCATGCCGCCAGTGGGATCCGAGCCCACGACCTCCGAATATCGCGTCCGGTGCTCTTGCCAACTGAGCTACGGCGACGGCTGTCCAATCTGCTGCTTTCGTGGGTATTTATGTTTACTGCGTGTAAGCGAACCTTGAGAGTGTTCACCAGCGCCATCCTCGACCATAGCGGTGGACGTAGCACGTCCTGTTATACTGCGAGTGTGGCGTAGAACGTCATCGAACGGCGAGGGCGGAAACTGTGCGAGAGCCCTCTTATGCTACCTATGGCAACAAGACTGCCAGAATCGAGACCCCCGTTAAGCTACCAGCAGACAAGGTAAAGAAAATGAGGGGCTCGTTTGGCTCGTTTGGCGTCGTGGGCTCGGATCCCACCGGCGGCATGGTTGTTTTTTCTGCTGCTTTATAAGTAATTTTCTTTAAACCGATTGATTGGCACAACAAATAAAGAAAAAAAGATTAAAAACATTCCGCTTTGCCCCTTGGTTTCCGTGACTGTGGGCTTCCTTAATATGTTTGTCAAACGAGCCCCTCATTTCCTTTACCTTGTCTGCTGATAGCTTAACGGGGGTCTCGGTTCTGGCAGTCTTGTTGCCATAGGTAGCATAAGAGGGCTCTCGCACAGTTTCCGCCCTCGCCGTTCGATGACGTTCTACGTCACACTCGCGGTATAACAGGACGTGGTACGTCCACCGTTATGGTCGAGGATGGCGCTGGTGAACACTCTCATGGTTCGCTTACACGCAGTAAACATAAATACCCACGAAAACAGCAGATCGGACAGCCGTCGCCGTAGCTCAGTTGGTAAGAGCACCGGACGCGATATTCGGAGGTCGTGGGCTCGGATCCCACCAGCGGCATGGTTGTTTTTTCTGCTGTTTTATAAGTAACTTTCTTTAAACCGATTGATTGGCACTACAAATAAAGAAAAAAAGATTAAAAACATTCCCCTATGCCCCTTGGTTTCCATGACTGTTGACTTCCTTAATATGTTTGTCAAACGAGCCCCTCATTTCCTATATATATATGTGTGTATGTGTGGGGGGGGGGTTGACTTGCTAGCATATATATATATATATATATATATATATATATATATATATATATATATATATATATATATATATATATATATATATATATATATATATATATATATATATAAGCTAACAAGTCAATGGCAATGAAGGGCTCGTTTGACAAACTTATGAAGAAAGCCAACATTCATCTAAACCAAGGTGCGGTACGGGGGTTTAACGTCCCAAAGCCACTCAGGCTATGCGGGACGCCGTGGTGATGGGCTCTGGAAATTTCGACCACCTGGGCTTCTTTAACGTGCACTGACATCGCACAGTACACGGGCCTCTAGAATTTCGCCTCCATCGAAATTCGACCGCCGCGACCGGGATCGAACCAGCCTCTTTCAGGCCACCAGCCGAGCGCCATAACCACTCAGCCACAGCGGCGGCGAATTCAAGGTGCATAGGGGAATATTTATTATTTTTTTGCATTTGTGGAACTAAACGATGGGAGAATAATACTTCTGTCAATCTGTTGTCTAAAGGACATTAATTATAAAGCAGCAGGAAAAAACAACCATTCCTCCGACGGGATCCGAACCCATGACCTCCGAACATCACGGCCGGTGCTCTGCGAACTGAGCTACGGCGATTGCAGTCTAATCTGCTGCTCTCGTGGGTATTTATGTTTACTGCGTGTAAGCGAACCTTGAGTGTTCACCAGCGCCACCCTCGTCCTTTGCGGCGGATGTAGCATGTCCTGTAATACCACGAGTGCGACGTGGAACGTCGTCAAACGGCGAGGGCGGAAACTGTGTTAGAGCCCTCTTGTGCTAAGTACGGCATCAAGACTGCCAGAATCGAGACCCTCGTTAAGCTATTAGCAGACAAGGTAAAGGAAGTGAGGGGCTCGTTTGACAAACTTATGAAGGAAGCCAACAGTCACCGAAACCAAGGTGCGTATTGGAATGTTTTATTTTTTATGTCGTAGTGCCAATCAATGGGAGAATAATACTGCAAATATTCTTTTCATTAAAGGAAATTGATTATAAAGCAGCAGAATAAACAACCATGCCGCCGGTGGAATCCTAACCCACGACCTCCGAATTTCGAAATTTCGGTGAAAAAGATAAGGAACTGTACTTGCTGTCACGTATTGTGGATTCCAAGCGAAGGCAAGTGTAGCAGGGGGCGGCAGACTGTTAGGTGGGGGGATCAGATTAACAATTTTGCAAGCCTAGGGTTCATGCAGTTGCCAATTAAAGGACAGGGTTAATTGGACAGACATAGACGAGGCCTTCTCCCTGCAGTGGGTGCAGTCAGGCTGATGATGATGACGATACCATTTGGTAACCTTGTCCAAAAAGCGATGCAGTGGCTTTCATGGGCGCTCATTTCCGCTATTTTCGAAATGCGCCATTAGAAGCTTTTAGCGTACCGGAGACGTATTAGCGCAGATGTATGCGCGGCGGCATTCTTCTGGTCAGGCGGGGTCACTGCGCGTGCGCAGGCAGCATCCGGATAAACGGTATACGTCGACGTTAATACGTCTGCGTTATGCTAAGAGCGTCTATTGTTAGGCCATGCACCAGCGCCGACACCTGGGGGGCGCCGGGCGCCTCTCCCGAGACAGCCAGTCTAACCATTTTTACAAGCCGGTGCGGGTACCGTGACATTCCGGCGGTCTATTTAGTGGCCCACTGTATCGCGGGACCGTCCTGCAGCTGTTCGTAACCATGTCGAAAGGCGTCTGCGTTTCTTTGAATGTGCAGAGCTCGCAGGAAGAGCGTGTGCGCCTCTCGCGTAGAAGGGTACCGCCAAAAAAGTGAGGGTGTATCACTGACCCTGTCCAGTTCCTCTTTACATGTTGCGTACGAGGCAGAAAAGTAGCGTAGCTGGAAATGAGCGGTGGCCATACAGTGCCTGTCTTATAAATAGTACAAATACTACTTTTGCATTGAAAGTATAAATAACGCTCCAATAATGTAACACTCAGCACTCATATTCAGCCTGAAGCACTGTTAGCGCGAGAAAGCACGACGCTTAGCCCACTGCAATTCTCAATTTGATGCAGCTTTGAGTTTTGTGCCTTCGCATTCACTTTGTTCCGCGCAGAGCTTAGTGTACCACAGTGCAACGCAGTGAGTGATTACTGCTCCACTCGGGTTTGCGAACTGGCATGAGGCTGCTTTTTCCCCATGCATCGCTTGGTCTGGGACGGTAAAGACTACGGAAAGCTACAAATTGCGTCGTACAGAAGGAAGTGACGAGGTATACCTAACAAGGCGTTTACAGTACCGTAATAATTGATTTCAGTTTCAACTGCACATTTGAAACCCTGCGCTCAACTCCCGACGAAATATTATTTCAGCTTTTGCCGTCTCTACAGGTTGAGCAGGCGAGAGAGAAGATAGATTGCTACTTAGGCTACATGACAGGCACGTCCACTGCCCTTACTTGGTCGTCGTCACTTGGAGCTGGCGGCTCGAAGCTGTTACCGCTTTTTTGTTGGCGGTGTAGACGTAGGTTTTAGCCGGAGTCGCATTCTTTGCTGGTCGAGCGAATGTCGTGGTGACCAGAATCAAGTTTTATGTTAAAGTGCTGGGCGACTACGCGCTTGAATAACCGCAGTCGCTTAGCTCTCTGATGAGAGGATAACAACGTCAGTCTTTTCGTATGCCGTTTAACGAGGAGGCTTGGCGTGCGCTCATACAAAATAAACAATAACTAGCCGTTAAAGATACAAAAAATTGCTAGTATGTCTTCGTATAATTATCATTCATAATCAGTGTTCTGTGGAATTCAAAAAAAATTGCGTCAGTATGCTTTCTATTGTCAGTATCAGGGCATACGGATGGTTGGTACTTCTATGATAGCAGGTGTCATACTGGTAGCCGATAACTGCGGTGAAAGGCAGCATATTTTCCTAATTAGCTGATGGTAAACAGCTCTGTTAAGCACATTGCAAGCATAGTCCGGTCTACAATGATAGCGTCCGTGAAGCCAGAAGGAAACCATCCATAACCTCGTAGTGCGAATCGGGAACACTGGCCGAAACCATACTCGCGTAAACGTTGGGGTGTTCTTTACCAAGTTTAATTTTGTTTTAATAATAATTGGTTTTGGGGGAAAGGAAATGGCGCAGTATCTGTCTCATATCGTTGGACACCTGAACCGCGCCGTAAGGGAAGGGATAAAGGAGAGAGTTAAAGAAAAAAGGAAGAAGGAGGTGCCGTAGTGGAGGGCTCGGAATAATTTCGACCACGTGGGGATCTTTAACGTGCACTAACTTCGCACAGCACACGGGCGCCTTAGCGTTTTGCCTCCATAAAAACGGAGCCGCCGCGGTCGGGTTCGAACCCGGGAACTCCGGATCAGTAGTCGAGCGGTCTAACCACTGAGCCACCGCGGCGGGTTAATTTTGTTTTCATTTTACTCATTTAGAGACAAGCCACGAAGATCTCCTCCTCCCCTTCATACTTAAGCACCCCAGCTGCTGCCCCCAGTTACCCCTGATGAGGAACCGAGCCGGCTTCGAAACATTGGGTTTCAAATTTTCGGTCGAGATTCGCTGGCTTTATTACAAGTCTTAAAACCCAACCAGATAGGAAAATCTGTCAAGATGTTTAGTTTTCAAGGACCCCCCCGAACGAATGATTTTTAGAGAAGCAGCGATTTTTACTACACAGCGTACCGAGCCACCGACTCATTTCTAAATCGGCACCTAACTTTCCACCTAAAACCAGGAGCGCGCAAAGTCTACTACCTCCTAGAACTATTGCCTCCACTGTTGCAGTGCTTCGAATGGATAAAGGATCTCTGACTGTACCGTTGTCTTTGCTCTCCAAGCAAGGAATTCTGCCGAGTGTAACGCCATTTCGAGCAACACGTGACTTACTATGAGCAGGAAACACCCAATCGAAACATTGGCGTCTTATGCCCTCTAAGCTAGAATGTCCCCAAACGTTACTTTAACGGTGCTTCCATTTCTTCAGCGATAAAACATTTAATGTTCTGAATTTGTCTCGGTAATCTCACAAAAGTTGTCATTTTTGTCATACCAACTATCCCCTTGTCATAAACTCCTGGTTGTCATTTTCCTCAGGCAGGCATATGCCCGCCGCTGAGATTATGCCCGAAACACTTATGCTCAGTTTGTAAGACTTTCGGGCAAGTACACCTCAAAGAATGCACTTTGTTCGACAACGCCCCGAAAAAATAATAAGTGCCGTTAGGCCCAATCTGTAAATGTTGTGAATTGTTGGGTGCTATAACGTTTTTACACAATGTCCAGCCTATTTTTTGCTACTACGCGTCTGCAGCCCGCACCCGGAACTTAGATATTCTCAGAGTTACCTGGAGTAAGAAAGCGCCACACGTTTTTTTCTGGGTCCTCAAGAATATACCACTTTTGTAGTCGGCGCATGCAAGAAGGGTGCGGTAAGATTTAGGTTGTTTTAAAGAATTTTAATTGTATAAGAGAATGTGAATGGCGATTTGGATTGCACGAGTGGTGCTGCGGAAAGGGAATGCGACTGGTATACGATAATAATTTGGCTCAGAAAGATGCAGCCAATGCGGGATCCCCCTACCCCTTTGACGCCATTTGCGCTCGGGCACGCGTAATCTGCACGAACACAAGTGTGTCTGGCCCGGGGTCCTTCGCTCTCGTCATCTTTGGAAAGTTAACGCGAGGCTCAAGCCACGGGCTACGTCTTCATGGTGGTCGCGTAATCACGTCTATCCGATATAGCGCCCCAGGCTATGTGTAGTGAAGTGAGGGCTTGGAGAAAGAGTACAACTTCCAAAAAAGTATTTCTTGTTTTTTTTTATGGGGCGGTCAAAGTTGGACAGAAGTCCGGCACGGTCCTGTAGCCGCTTATAAGCAAAATAAAACATAATAAATCATATTGCCACGTGCCTAGCGCCGCGCGACAGCCTTGTTTGGTGCCGACGACGACGAAGCGGTTGTTATGGGCACGAGCGGCGCGCTGGTGCTGGTCTCTGTGACTCTGTGATCGGAACGGCAAGCCGACCTTATTCTCTGGTCCTCGGCAACGTGTACCTTCCCTGTGACTTCAGTCGTGACACTGGTGGAGGTGCCATCGATGATCCCTTCTCCTGCGCACGATCCTACGCGGCCGCCTCTCGTGACCACTCCTGTTCATCGTACCAGCCGACGGCTCCGAGGCTTGCCCCCCGAGGCCTTCGCTCTTGACGAAGAGACCCTAGCTGTGGCAACGACACCGCCCGCCCGTACCATGACTGTCCCTTCCACCCCTTCGTCCTGTCTCATCCTTCAGACCCCACGCACCCCTAAACCATTTCACGGTGAGCAGTTTGAAGACGCCGAGGACTGGCTAGCTCACTACGAAAAGGTCGCGACGTTTAACGGCTGGGACGACGCTGCGAAAATGCGGAACGTCTACTTCAGCCTTGAAGACGCTGCTCGGACATGGTTCGAGAACCGCGAGGCCACATTCTCTACGTGGCCGGCCTTCCGAAGCCAGCTCCTCGGTACGTACGCCAACAGTGACCGCCGAGAGAATGCCGAGCGTGCCCTAACCTCTCGAGTTCAGCGTCAGAGCGAAGGGGTCGCAATGTACGTTGAAGACGTCACGCGCCTTTGCCATTGCGCCGACCCGTCCATGAGTGAGGAGAAAAAGGTGCGGCACCTGATGCACGGCGTCAAAGAACAGCTTTTTTCCGGCCTCGTGCGGAACTCGCCCACCACAGTCGCGGCGTTTCTGGCTGAAGCTGTGACCATGGAGAAACTGCTACAGCAGCGATGCAGCCAGTACGGTCGGCCGCTGAATTCCATCTCCACACTACCGCCGTCTGACCGAACCGACTACAATCCCGGGCAAGATATGAGCTCCCTTCGCGACCTCATTCGCACCGTGGTTCGCGAGGAGCTCCAGCAACTTCGTGGATCATTTACTCCTGGTGCAGCTTCCCTGGCCAGCATCATCCGTGAGGAGGTCCAGAACACACTCACGCCACCGACAAGTACAGTCGTTCCACCACCACCCCCGGGCCCCACCCAGCGGATGACTTATGCTGATGTCACACGCCGCACAGCCCTGCTACCTACCTCTTCGCCTTACACGCAACCTCAGGTCGCTGTGCACGCTGCGGAACCGCTGCCCCTTTGGGCAGATCGGCGCCAGGCGCCCCGGAAGACTGATCTCTGGCGCGCTCCAGATAACCGCCCTCTCTGCTACCACTGTGGCAAAGCAGGTCACCTCTACTGGCAGTGCCCTTATCGTCAGATGGGCCTTAGAGGATTTTCCCCCGACAGCCCTCGTCCACGACCTGGTCAGCGGCCTCAGGACATCGCCGAGTACGTCACCCGCCAGCGTAGTCTGCCACATTCTCCTCGTCGCGAGTCGCGCTCGCCTTCGCCTCGTCGCTCTTCGCCTTCTGGGCCACGGTATACCGCTGGACGCCATGGTTTCTCGAGCCCTCATCGGGAAAACTAGCTCTGGCGACCTTTGGGGGCGAGGCCGCCGCACACCGATTCGCCGTAAAGCTTCCACCGCCGCACCGCTCGATTCGCCCCGACGTCGAACGCCGAATTCCTGTCCAGTTTTCGCCGCACAGACCAGATCGCCCCGACGTCGTCCGCATCGCCGACCAGTTTCCACCGCCGTGCCGCTTAAATTGTCCCGACGCCGACCACCCAACCCCCGTCCAGCTTCCGCCGCCACACCGCTCACTTCACTCCGAACCGACGTCGACAGGCCCTGGTCTTGGCCGGGTCTCCCTGGACATCCCTATTATCGTCGACACGAAGGAGGTCAGCGCTTTAGTTGATACGGGAGCCGATTATTCTATCCTTAGCTGGCGGCTTACAAGGACACTGAAAAAGGTGGTGACGCCATGGAACGGACCAGACATACGGACGTCAGGCGGACATGTGGTTGCACCACTGGGTATGTGTACAACCCGGGTTACGGTGCGAGGCTGCACATTTGTTGCGACTTTTCTTGTTCTACGCGAATGCTCTCGTGATGTTATTCTTGGCATCGACTTCCTCCGTGAGCACGGTGCCACTATAGATCTACCGAACCGCTTGGTGACGTTTTCCGCCAAACTGGCCACTGAAAGGCATGAGTACCGCGGGTCCCACTCCACGCTGCGAGTCGCCGATGATAGCCTCACAGTGCCGCCACGTGCCAGCATCCTCGCCAGAGTTACTTGTGAGGAGCCACATCACGGCCTCCGGGTTGTTGACCCTAATGTCTCCCTCTCA
Organism: Amblyomma americanum; assembly: GCF_052857255.1. Taxonomy (NCBI): domain Eukaryota; kingdom Metazoa; phylum Arthropoda; class Arachnida; order Ixodida; family Ixodidae; genus Amblyomma; species Amblyomma americanum. The sequence goes on from NC_135501.1 coordinate 133,735,624, forward strand.
CTCGCCTTGGGAGTTTCTGTGGCAAGAGGTCTTTGTTTCCTTCGTGGAAGAGAGACGGAGGTGCTTGTCACCAATTTCTCCAATGAACATCGACATCTGTTCCGTGGCACTGTCATCGCTTACGTCGACCATCTGCACGAAGTCGCCGAATGTTTTGCTTCAGAGGAAGCTACGCCTAGCACTGAACCGGATGATGCCGTACACGCTGTCGACATCAATTCTAGCCTTTCCTCTGTTGAAAAGAGGCAACTCCAAGATCTATTGCTGGAGTTTCGTGTGTGCTTCACGTCTTCATCTAAAGTGCAGCAAACGTCGGTCATTAAACACCGGATTATCACGCATGAAGGCACTCGACCCATCCATCAGCAGCCCTATCGTGTGTCTCCTCGGGCGAGAGACGCTATCCAACAGCAAGTCAAGGAGATGCTCGCCGATGGCGTCATTCAACCTTCAAGCAGCCCATGGTCGTCGCCTGTAGTCCTCGTTAAAAAGAAAGACGGAACACTTCGTTTCTGCGTTGACTATCGGAAACTTAACAGTATGACAAAGAAGGACGTCTATCCGCTGCCACGGATTGACGACTCTCTCGACCGACTTCGCCGAGCCAAGTACTTCTCCTCCATTGACCTCAGGAGTGGTTATTGGCAAATTGAAGTTGATGAGAGGGACCGTGAAAAAACTGCCTTCGTAACACCAGATGGGCTCTATGAATTCCGCGTCCTCCCATTCGGGCTCTGCTGTGCTACTGCCACCTTCCAGCGGATGATGGACACTGTGCTCACAGGTCTTAAGTGGCAGACATGCCTTGTTTATCTCGACGACGTGATAATTTTTTCACCGACGTTCACAGAACACCTGCGCCGCCTGAGAACTGTTCTCGAAGCTGTCCGGTCTGCCAACCTTTCTCTCAAGCCTCAAAAGTGCCACTTCGGGTTCACCGAATTGAAGTTTCTTGGGCACATCGTGAGTGCTGATGGCATCCGAGCTGACCCTGAGAAACTTGCTGCCGTTGCTGCCTTTCCCGTTCCCGCCCACAAAAAAGCAGTCCGACGGTTTTTGGGGCTGTGCTCCTATTATCGTCGCTTTATCAAACACTTTGCACAGATGGCCAGCCCTCTGACTCTCCTAACACGAGATGACGCATCATTTTCCTGGGGCGCCGAGCAGCAGATGGCTTTCGACGAGTTACGACGCCGGCTCCAGTCACCCTCGATCCTGGCACATTTCGACGATGATGCCGACACAGAGTTACACACGGATGCGAGCAACGTCGGCCTTGGTGCCGTTCTAGTTCAGCACCAAGACGGGGTCGAGAAAGTAATTGCCTATGCCAGCCGTGCACTTTCCCGTGCAGAGTGTAACTATTCCACCACTGAAAAAGAATGTTTGGCGGTAGTATGGGCCGCTGCCAAGTTCCGCCCGTACCTTTATGGCCGACCGTTTCGTGTCATCACTGACCATCACTCCTTGTGTTGGCTGAAAAACTTAAAGGATCCTTGTGGCCGCTTAGCACGTTGGGCATTGCGCCTGCAGGAGTTCGATTTCGATGTTATTTATAAGTCTGGCCGGAAGCACACCGATGCTGATAGCCTGTCCCGCGCGCCCGTCGGCCCTCCTTCGTCAGATGCCACCGACGACGATAGCTTCCTCGGAGCAGTCACTAAGTCCGATCTCGCCTCCAAACAGCGTGCCGACGACGAGCTGCGACTGATTATTGACCATCTTGAAGGTGGGCATCCTACAATACCCCGGTATCTTGCTCGGGGGTTGTCGTCGTATTGCCTCCGCAATGGGGTGCTTTATAAGAAGAATTCTACGTCGAGTACGAAAACATACCTGCTAGTCATACCGGCTGATCTAAGGCACGAAATCCTCCTGGCCTGCCACGACGAACCAACTTCAGGGCATCTTGGCTTTACACGCACCCTAAACCGAGTCCGGCAGAACTATTACTGGCCACATCTTTCTCCGAGCGTTAGACGTTACGTACAGACTTGTCGACAATGCCAGCGGCGAAAAAAACCCACGCTCAAGCCATCCGGTATGTTGCAATCTATTTAACCACCCCTTACACCCTTCGAGCAAGTGGGCATGGACCTTTTAGGCCCATTTCCTTTATCCTCGAACGGACACAAGTGGATCATAGTCGCCACAGACTACTTAACACGCTGCGCCGAAACGAAGGCCCTTGCCCGAGATACTGCCGGCGAAGTTGCTTGATTCTTTATGAACGACATTGTGCTCAGACACGGTGCACCGTCTACCATCATTACTGACCGAGGAAAGGCGTTTACAGCTCGGCTACTGCGGGACACCTTAACTCTCAGCCATACCGAGCACCGCACAACAACAGCGTATCACCCTCAGACAAATGGATTAACGGAACGACTAAACAAAACTTTGGCGGACATGATCTCAATGTACATCGACGTCGAACATAATATGTGGGACGAGATCCTGCCTTATGTCACCTTCGCCTACAATACGGCGCCGCAGGAAACCACGAAGTTTACGCCGTTCCGTCTCGTATATGGCAGAGAGGCCGCACGATGTTGGACGCGATGCTCCCGTGCGGGGAAGAAGCGGTCGAACCCGATGCCGCCCATTTCGCAGAACAGGCCGAGCAAGCCCGTCAGCTGGCCCGCCTGCACATCAAGGAGCAGCATGCCACCGACGCTCGCCACTATAACCTCCGGCACAGGGAAGTCCACTACGAACCAGGGGACCAGGTGTGGGTGTGGACCCCCGTGCGCCACAAAGTCTTGAGCGAGAAACTACTCCACTGCTATTTCGGACCTTATAAAGTCCTGCGCCGCTTAAACAACCTTAATTACGAAGTCATTCCAGATGGAACTGTGACCGTCAGTGTTCGACGCCAGCGGCCTGAAATTGTGCATGTGGTGCGCTTAAAGCCATACTTTTCGCGCTACTGAGCGCTTCCTGCAAGTGAAACCTTGCGTTATTGTACAGTTCACCTCATTTTTTTTTCTTCCTCTCACCTTGTCATCGGGACGATGTTTTCTTTCACGGGGGGGAATAATGCCACGTGCCTAGCGCCGCGCGACAGCCTTGTTTGGTGCCGACGACGACAAAGCGGTTGTTGTGGGCACGAGCGGCGCGCTGGTGCTGGTCTCGGTGACTCTGTGATCGGAACGGCAAGCCGACCTTATTCTCTGGTCCTCGGCAACGTGTACCTTCCCTGTGACTTCAGTCGTGACAATATATACAGTCAGCATTGAATGTGCGATGGCTGGCTGTGGAAAAAAAAACAGAAAAGTGTGCTCGGGTGTTAATAATATCATGAACTAGAAAATAATCCGTGCGTTACGCATGCGTCATGATTATTTGTCAATATGGAGAAGAGGCTGGAGCAACGACAATATCAGAAGTGTTGTCTGGATCTGTTAGGAGTGAGAACGCGCCATTACGTGCTAAAAATTTTAAAAGACGGTTTCTCAACCAGCGGCTCTTTGTTCATGACCGCTTATTATCAATGCACAAAATTATTAGGTGCCTGAACAAAAAGTCGCTAACGATCATGATACCCAGTGAGCTGAAATAATCGATGAAAGGTGATGTGATGAGAAAGGAACATCCCCCAATCTGGAGACCGTGCTTATTTTTTTTTCTTATGCGGCGAAGCTTCCTCTGATATGAAAGTCTGAGTGAACTGCACGAGGCAGCAGAAACAGCAGAGAAGTGCATCGCGATAGTCAAACCACATGCTTATTTACTACTGCGTAAACTGATGTCACGATTGTACTCATTATGCATTTCTGCACAAAATGGGCGATGGAAACTGTAGTCACTGTGCACCGTACAACTTTGAATTCAAGTGCAGATGGAAAGATTACAGTGCATTGCCCATAGACGCTTGTTCTTGTGTCAAGAGACTGTAACTATCAGCATGGTCGACACTAAAGCTCTGTGATGGTAATAATCGATTTTTATGGCGCAACGGCAACTGTGGCCAAAGAGCGCTATGGCATAAGGCATTTTTCTTCCGTTCACGGTTGCGTCAAATACCGAATTTCCAACCATTTCACTCCAAATAAGCCAAGCACAAGACCAAAGGTAAGCTTGTACCCATTGTATCACCAGTGGGTACCCGGTTGCACTGGGGATCGAACCCCGCACCTCAGCAAGCGAGGCGGATGCTCAGAACACTAGGCCACCACTGCGGCTCTGTGAATACAACTAAGTGTGAATGTGTTGTACTTTTCTGGATGTTACTCAAAATGCTTAAGAGTACAGGCGAAAAGGCAGCCATAATTTTTCACTTGATTTAGCCGATGCACAGAAAAAAATCATGCACAGACTACTCCGGATTCCTCGGGGTGCTTTGACAGACGAAACTAGGTCATATGAAGAAGGATTTCATTGTTATAGTTTCTCCAGGAGACACCAGGCTGAAACAAAACATCAACTCGGGCTGCGCATCAGGCTTTCTTCAGCTGGAAACGGCATGTTTCAGTAGCACCTCAGCGTTCCGAGCGTCTTCGTGTAGAACTGGTCCCAGAATTCTATGAAGGTATAAGTGTGCGTTGTCCCTGCTGTTCATTACTGAGCGACAGCCTTTGCCGTGTCCCCAGCTTCGTGGCAATTGCCAACTGACGCCATGTTTCGGCCGCTAAGAGCCAACAACCCGTAGCCGGATGCGAATGTTCTCATTTCTAACTGAGAGAAAACTAAAGCCCCATGAAAAGTTGCTAGGAACGTTGATTTCGAAAGCTTGCTCTTACTACACGTTGCAGATGCTTACTGATAAAATAGTTTACGCGGCCACAACGAAGAGAGGAGAGTACCAAAAATTAAAGCTCTGTGGATTAATATCTTGTACTCAGCGTCCAGCAGTACGTAGAGGTAGCAGCTCAAACTACAAGTGCTGATGAATATTTCCCGTGCATCAAGAATGTACACCGAAGGGCTTTGCTTCAAAATGACCGAAGCAATCGCCGTATTTAGCTTTCAGTGGTACAGCAAAATAAAAAAATGTCAGCTTTCCCCAAAACCCACTATTTCTATCACGCAAGAAACACGGAAAAAAAGAAATGTTCCAGATGCGGATTTGCGCTCGTGGAAAATAGAAATAGTATCACGTTTTGGGCTTCATGTCTTGACAGATCGTGCTGTCGCGGCTCTAAACAATATAGTCATGCTGATGAGCACAACTTCGCTAGTACTATGATCTCTGAGGCGTCCGAGTTTCAATTAGGCCAGCAGCAGAAACGTCGTGATATTTTGAAGCGCGTGAAGGGCACTAAGTTGGTCGAAATTATCTGTAACCTTGTGCCAAAACTGAGGCACTGCGTAGTGCTTCTCGCTACCAATGCGCAAATGTTTTGGGGATCAGGACGAGAAAAGCAGTTATTAGCTTTACTACGTAAACTTCCCTGGCATATGATATGTCATCATAACTTGAAATAAACCAGTCACAAAAGATAACGGACAAGATAAGTAGTGTTCACGCCACAACGACTGGACAATCAACTGATATTTATTAGACAAAACGTAGTCCCAGCAAGGAGAGCAGAGCATGCGCAACAGCCGCATCACAACTCACAGCGCATAGGGAACACAAGATACACATCTACTATGACCGGCCTAAAAAGCGAATTTTTTCTCGAGTAAGCGCACCGAGGTCGTGCTAATGTAATCCTGGCCTGACAAACTGAAATGGTATGCTTCCAAGATTTCTCGCTCTTGCTTTCCCTTGCCTCTACCAAGAATCATTACATTGCTGAACAGTGGATAACACTCACATTCATTGCAATGGCGAAGCAAGTTGGCACCTTCAACAGACCCCAGGAAGGAGTGGTGCAGCAGGTAATTAATACACCGACCTGTTTGGCCTATGTATACTCTCTCGCATGTGAGGGGGAGCATGCACACGACTTGTGAGACACACGCCGTGAAACGGTTCTCGTGCTGCGTTGTGCAAACGTGGTTCCTTTCCCTGCCTCGAGAAATGCGCGAGCACAGTCTCGAAAGCTTGCAAGGGGAAGAAAACACCACACTCACTCCTTGCTTGGTAGCAACGTTTTTGATGCTGTGGCTCACTTTATGCACGTACGGCATGACCTCAAGTTTCTCCGACATCAGCTCATTTCTTCCGTTTTTTCTTGAGCTTCTAAGCAGTGATTCAGCCACTGCTTTCAAAAGAGGCTTAGGGAACCCCGTGGATTCCAAATGCTGGAACTGATTGTCAAGGCTCCTTTTGATAGCGTGGTGACAGTTTTTTTCCAGTGCATTGCGGAAACACTTCATCGCAATCCCTCTCTTTACAATCTTAGAGTGTGCAGAACCGAAAGGTAACAGAGCGTTCTTGCTTCTAGGTAAAAACATCTAGCATAAATGGCTATCGTCAAAGAAGGTTAGTTACAGTTGTAGAAACCTGGTAGAATGATTGTTAGGGAGTTCGTGAGTGAACTTAAAGGCGCGTGAAGAAGCTTAAAAAGCAGTCAAAACATCGTCTACTTCTGCAGGCAGACTGTCATTAGGTAAATGTTCTAAAAGTACTAAAAAACCGTCCACGTACCGAAAACCTTTGCACACACACTTGTCCTGAAGTAGTTCCTGAAATGTTCTGTCAAATTTTTCTAAAAATATCTTAGAAAGCACTGGAGCAACGCTAGAGCCAATACATATTCCACTTTTCTGAAGGAACAAGGAGCCTTTAAATTCACAACGGTTCATGTCAGGTAAAAAGATAACAACTCCAAAGAGGTATCAACCGAAATGCCACATGCGTTCTGAAAGTTCACAGCACTGCAATGATCAATAAGTTCACGCACAGCAACAAGGAGTTCATCATGGCGAATGCTGTAGAAAAGGTCCTCAATGTTAACTGAAAAAGTTATCTTGGCACCAGGAATAGATCTATTAAGAGCGTGAACAACCGCTGCCGAGATGGCCACGCAGAAAAGGTCCTGCACAGGGAAGGCCATCAACTGTTGCTGAAAAAAATTGGCTCACTACCTTCTGCCATGAACCAGTCTCCGTGATGATGGCTCTCAGAGGGCAACCCACCTTATGTGTTTTTGCCCTTATGTGTTTTTGTCCTTTGTCTTTTGTGACTGTTTTTTTTTTCAAGTTACTATGAACCAACTGACCCGCATTTCAACCTTTCTTGATATGTCATCAGGCATTCATCAGATAAGCCCTCGTTCAACATCACAAGGCCTTGCCTTTGCTGCACATAACATCTTCTGATTGTGCTGAGAACGTGTCCAAAGCAGCGTCCTCAAAAACAGCCGTTTAAGGTTTCCTAAGGTAACTTGCAGCGACTGCTAGCTCAAGACCATATTTCATACTCAGCGTAATCTCAGCTTTCTCAAGTGGTGGGGGACGTGGAAAAACGGGACGGTGAAAGTTTATATTTATTTACTTTTAATTGTTACGCTTATAAATGCTGAGAAGACTCTTAATCGAAGTCATTCTTTGGTTTGCCCGTAAGTGCATTACCATACCCTTCGTCGCAGATTACTTTCATAAGTCCTTGTTTACGATTTCTTTGCGCTGAATATATATATATGCTCTTATGAAATGTCGCTGGGCTAAACATGAACATAACGGCGAAGTACACGGGATATATTGACGTAAAAAAGTTTCCCTTTCAATGCATTCGGCACTGAATTTTCGGTCTGGCTTTGCTCGGGAGGCCAGCAGTAGGTTTGTCGGCGAGAATGTGTGCAAAGCAAGGTTGTTACTCAATAATTGAGTAAGGTGCCCTGATCAGTTGCAATATACTACACCACACATGCTCTATGGGCCAGGCCTTTGCTTTTTTGCCTCCCAGGGTTAGTTAGTGCTCACGGCATCTCCAAATTTTTTCACGTGTCATCTATTACAAAAGTCAGAGTGATACGAACGAAAGCGATCATTTAAAATTTATTTTATTCTCTTTGAAATTCCGAGGGCGCAGTGTTTTAATGTATATAGAGAACATTGTCGATTACCCCACTCTTTAGCATGTACTGCAAGTCTTTGGCGGTATGCAAAGTGTACGCGATTTGTTTCCATGTAAACGCTGGTCTTGGTTTCTCATTTATGGAAGAGCGTTTCAAAACGCTTTACTCATGTAAATTGGATGAGTATATCATTATTCGGGACTTTTTCTGTTGTTTCAGTGCAAGAATGAAGCTCCTTATCGTTGCTGCTCTAGCGTATATTTTCCTGGCTGGCGTGACTTCACGTGAGTATAATCAGATCTCAGCTGAATACTTATTGATAACTTTGGATTTTGAACAGCATTTTATAAAGTTTTCGACGAACCCAGTTTTTCTGCATTACGTTCAGCATGTTTTCGTTAAGTCCTGGCAACATTTAGTTTGTAATCGCACTAAAGAGCCCCGTTTCATGCACATTTCCTTAGCATACGTATACGTGGCAATTCGGTGCACAGAAAAAATAATAAGCAGGAAAAAAAACTACAGCCTCGTCTCTGTCCTCGTCTGTTCAGCGCTGCTTTTCCAGAAAACTATGTACCAACACGCCCAACTCGCCGCATTACTCCATCCCAACTGAAGGTGTTTTTGTCAGAACAGCGCAATTCCTAGACACACAAAAGAAAACCGGATGAGTTGAATGTAAAAAGAAACCATTAAAAGATGAGCCGCCCAAATGCCTTATGTCATCAAAGTTTTCTATCAAGATATTTAAATTCCTCTTATTTTGGTGCAATAGCCGTATTGCTGATTGAAGGTCTGCTGTATTTACGTGTGCAGAATTTGAAACCGGATATATAGGCGCAAAAGCAACTAATAAAGGAAGTCGTTCGCCATCACACGCTTTTCTTTTTTTCGATTATATGGCGAAAGTGTATAATAGCCCTGCTCTTTCGGGTAACATGTTATACTTGCTTCATGAAAATCGTCATATATACAGATCCAAACTACAAAGACGATGTAGAGGTAGAATGCTTTCCTTCAAAGTTATAGAGGATCCAGAGTGCCTTCGTGAGGACTGCGTGGATGGAACCAATAAGGGATGCCTGTTCAAGGACGACAAGTGTTATTGCGTCTGCGGTGAGGGAGCGTAATTGTTTCGACCAGTTTCCTAAATTGCGCGTTTTGGTTATAGCGGAGTATGTGGACTATAGGTTCACGGGACGGGATTTTTTGAAACGCGACAGCAGAGCCCAGCCTGGGAAGTATTATCTGCATCTCACGTTTTGCGCATCCCGCATGCTCTATTATTTTCAATTCTATAATAGCTCGGAGCATAGGACTTGAGCCTGTTGTTCACCTAAAATATGGAGGAAAATACAATAGCTTGGCCCTACGCAATACGCTGCGCTTCTTGGAATTTCCTTCAACATTTCATGTCTAGAACACTCTCGAGCCTGTCCCCTGAGCCGCCTGGCTTTGTTTTGTTTTCTCCTGCAGCCGGTGTGACGTGTAATTTATATTTAGTTGGCATCGTAGTGCCCACCCTTAGAAATATTTCTTTAGACAGTCTATAGACTACCTTTATACTTCTGTCTATAAAGTCTATATATTATAGACAAAACTTAGAGTACAGTCTATAGGCAATAGAAATCCTGCATACAGTCTATAGACAATCTCTAGATTTATGGCCGTACACTTTTAGTATAGTTTTTCTATAGAGAGTCTATAGACTGTAAATAGCCAGGACGAAATATCTATCAGAAGGAAATAGTCTATGAGAACTCTTTACACTGTCTGCAGACCATCTCAGATCTAAAGACAAATCTAGATTTTTTTCGCAAGGTATGAAAGGAAATTTCGTTAGCGGGGACTTTACGCGCAAATGTTTTCTTATCCAGTGTCTGAAGAACCCTGCGAATTTTTGCGGCGGCGTTTTAAGAGCCTGTGCCAGTCCCCAAAACCAATGCAATGCTCTATAGAAGAGAAAACTTGCAAGTGCCGCTGCGGTGAGCACGCCTTTTTCTAGGAACGCCCCACCTTTTGGCTGCTTTCGCTTTCTATGCTACCTTCTAGACCACTCGGAACTCTACTTATTTCCCGCCGGGCACAGAAGCTACCAGTCAAACATTACCAGGAATTCGGGAAAGGGTTTCTATTTCCATTGGCTAGCAGCATGTGGCGAAGGTGGCTTTTAAAATTAAGAAATAGCGCGTTGACATCATCTGTGACGCAATAACGCGCGAGAATGATCATGCGGCTGCAGATTACAGCGTGACGGGCCACTAGGCTTAGCGACATTGGGTGGGTGCTGTCTCAAATTTGCACTAATGTACGAGGTTTTGCCATGATATCGTTGCAGTGTTCGTAGTGCTGTCTATCAAACAGAGCAACACTAGGCAATACCTGTCGGAAGAATTGTGCACATTAATGTGGAAATCTAGGTTACTTTCAAATGCTGCCTGCACAGTGTTACTTCTTTATTCCATTTATTTCCTTAGAAATAGCGTGTTGTTGTTGGCAGGCCTGCAGATGATACCAATCCTGCATCAGTCCCGACCCTCTTTGCGTGTATCCATGGCACTAAAGCGACACAAAAACTGGACAATGGCTTGAGCATTGGTGACTGAGTATTGGCGGTCATTCAGGGAGCCAAGTGTCGTTTGAGGATAAGGGCACGCAATTTTCACCAATAGCGGCTGTTCTCCTTGCGGAAAAATCCGCTCGTAATATGATGTTTATGCTGCTCTGACTCCATTGCCAGGATTTCTCCAGATATGAATACCGCATGCGCGATATTCTAATGCTTAAAATTTGCCCCCTCCTGTACACCCGCACTCCAAGTGCTAAAAGACACAGCCCCCCTCACCTTTTCTGCCAGTACCAAACAAGAACTTACTACATTTCCAGAAGGCCAGTGATGACTCCAGCTCCGCTACAACGAAGAGGAAAACAATGGATCTTGTTGACAAATATTTACCGCAGTCAAGCTTCATTCCTGCAGTCTGTTGCCAGAAATTTCAACTGAATAAAATTTTTGAGTTCTCCGGTTGAGACATGTGCTTTAATCTCCATAACATTGCAAGATTTTTGTACACTGTAATAAACTGAAAGAAAGTGCGTTTCCTTAACGCAATAAAAAAATGTCTTTCTGTGCTGTCTTTACTCCTAAATGCCAGCAAAAAATTGTCGCCCGGATATCCAATCATATCTACACGTCATATAGTTTAGCCTCACTCGATTTAGGGCATGCGTTGTTAACAAATGACTTTTTTTTCATTAATTGCTCATTCGGTTTGTGTTTTAAGGCTGCACTATGCAATTTCAAGACACGGACTTTTTTTAAAGCGATGTTTATTGGCACAAGCGCAAATGGACACGTAAGGAGGGATGACGAAGATGCTTCAGTAGATGAAAACTGTTCGCTCATGTCAAGGAGTGAACGATGTCTGCGCATATCTGTTTCAGGCTAAGTATGTGCATACACGACTCTTAAATAAAGATGCTTTTGCGGTGTTGCTTATCTAAAAAATTTAATTGCGTTTCAGATTGTGATGCGTATTTGGTGTCGGTGCTTCCAAAAAGTGGTAATCAGGGCTTATCATTTATAGGTGTCCGATAAGTATTTTAATGAAGCTGAGAAATAACTGCGCAGTAAAGGGCTAAACATCATAGGGCTTCCTATGTCCTTTCCAGGAAGACACTCTATAGGCAAATTTGACGCTTTTAAAGAGAGCTGAAAGTTTTTTGTTGTATCACAGCTACCGTATCACAACACCAGTAAAAGTGGAGTAAGAATTGTGCGACTTGTCTTCATATTTAGGATGCAGCGTAGCTGTTTAAAGAGTAGAGAGTGAAAATAACTATACAATATTACATACGCAAGCCGTACAACAAGCGCGCAGGAATGAGTATATAGTTTAGCCTTTGCGTCCACATGCAGACTAACACGATCTCGTGGACGGCTGGGGGCTTCCAATTGTAAATCGACCCCCAGCGGCGTTAATTCAAAGCCTAGTAGAACCGAACTCAGACAATGTTAGCTGACGCTTTGTTTTAGTGGCTCCTGTTTACCGCATCTGAACTAAATAATAGACTGTTTTGACAGCAGAGGCGCTGGATTATGCAAAAGAGGTTGAAAATTTCGCGCAAACCTAAGAAACGACTTTTGATCGGGTGTTTCTTTCTTATTGAGGAATAAAACCGTATTGATCACAATAGAATGTCCGAAGGTGCAACTAAGAACTGCGTTTTTTTTTTCCGAGCGGTCACAACTTCAATATCACCGTATCGATAGCGCAAGGACCAGGAGAATGAGCACGAGGTTACAAAGAGGTGTTATGCGCGCTGGCCGTCTTGATTTGTGGCAACATCGCAACCGCGCCGTGAGAAAAAGTAAGCAAAGTGGTGGAAGAAAAGGAGAAAAAGAAGATTTATGCTTTTATGAGGTTTAACGGGAAAAATGACTCAGGCTATGACTGACGCAGTAGTGGAGGGCACCCAATAATTTCTACCGCCTGACATATGACATATGAATATGACATGCACTCGCATCGCATACAATGCGGGCCTCCAGCATTTAACCTCTACCGAAATGCGACTGTCGTGGCCGGGAAGGAACCAGCATCTTTTGATCAGCAGCTGAGAACCATGAGCACTGAGCTACCGCGGCGGCTAGGAAAAGAAAAAATATGACTCCTGGGCTTCTGGTGTTTTTTAAGTGGATAAGACAGCAGCGCAAAACATATCAAAAAATAAAGACGGACAGCCAGAAAAGGGCTGTCTGCCGTGCAACTTTCTTGCTCCCCGTCTTTGTTTTCATCTACGGCTACCAAAATATCTAGTTGAGAATATTTATTGTGTAACAAATGACTGTTTTATAGCTGTACCTTCAAGTTTCCGCAATTCCCTCTCTGTCAAAAGAACAAACACTTTAACATTTCAACTACATCCCCACTAGCCTGGCTGGACCTATGGCCAGAAAAAATATGCTTTAATTAGTATCTAATATAAGAGTGCTGATGAAACAAGAATTATTGGTTTCGTTTATGCAGCTTAACCTCCCAAAGCGACCTAGGCTATGAGAGGTGCCGTCCAGATAATTTAGACCACCTCGGGTTCTTTAACGTGCACTGACATCACACAGTACACGGGCCTCTGGCATTTCGCCTCCATCGAAATTCTACCGCTGCGGCTGGGATGGAACCTGACTCTCTCGGATCACTAGCTGAGTACCGTAACAACTGAGCCAACACAGCGGCTTCACGCATTACTGGTTTATAATAGAACTATTGTTGTTGTGACTGAAGGAAGAATGAAAAAAAAGTTGCAGGAGTCTGCCCACTGGGTCGAGCTCAGCCACAATCGCTTCCACGTGCAGACGGAAAAGAGTTAAAAGAGATATGAGAGGAAAGATTGAAAGAATTGATGAGCATCGCAAAACTACGTCCGCCGAAGCGACGACGCAGGTTTCAAGAACAGATAGCCCAGTCCTTTTTATAGAACTATCACGCTTTAGTATTTACATACTGATCAACGATGAGTGCTCATAACTCACGACTATTATGTAAACTATGGACAATGAGTGATTATTTAGAGTAGAATATATATGAACGCTATTTTAACGGCAATTCCTTTTCCTTAACTGCAAGACATTTAATTACCCAGGTTTCTCACGAAAATCACTCAAAAGCTGTAATTTCTCTAACGAAAGCAGACGCAATTCGTTAGTGCCATGCCTATACAGCCAATGTGAAAAATCAGGGAGATTTACAGATAGACGAGCTGTAGGGGTTCTATGTTTTTAAACAGCGCTAAAGAGAATAATTAAGAGCGCCGTTCTGCTCGGTCTCTGAAAATTCGCCAGATTCAACACAACTCCGCAGTGATTCTAGGATGTCCATATCCGCTATACATCTGAAACGCACAGTTAAAACATGGGATTTCTCAGAACTACCAGAAGGGAGAGAGGAGATAAATACTTTGCTTGTGGCAGCGCTCAGGTATAACATTCAAATAAATAGGCCGAAGCAATATGCTTCCGGTAGGACTTAGGTGAAGTGTTTTTTAGAGTATTAATATTGCAAAGGGAACAGAGAGAGAGAGAGAGAGAAAAGTGGTAGAGGAAAGGCAGGGAGGTTAACCACTAAAATGTTCCGGTTGGCTACCCTGCAATGGGGGACTGGAATGAGTGGGCGTAAAAGAATAAGAAGTATAAAATTAGTAGCAAAAGAATAAGTAGAAAAAGAGAAACGCGGTCCGTAGCAAGCACTACAGGCCATAACTCAAGCACTGCAAGTCAGAGGCCGCCGCAGCTGTAGCCTGCACACCTTGAGGGCTGCCGACTGCTGCGACCTGAGTACAACAGATCGAGGGCCCTCCATCACATGGCAGCGCAGACGTTTCAGTGCCAAGAATGGCTGCTTGCCGTTGCCGCTGATAATGTTGATGGCAACGTTAGCATCGGACTTCTTCTTGGAAGGATGAGGCTGGAGGATGCGTTGTGCCAGCCATTGGACAGCTGCAAGAACTGGATTCAAGAAATCACCATCTGCAGTGCATTCTGTGCAGATGGCATGTGCAAGCTGGAGAGCAGCATAGGCATGGCATCCACGATTGGCTTCAGCATTGCACTGACATGCTCGTGTGCGACCTGGTCCGGTTTCTGATCTACTATACAACCAGCAGTAGGCTCAACACACTGGGTGCGCGGTGACTGTTCTATTGTGTAGGGTGTGCAGTGCTTCGAGAGCAATGACGAAGTCACTCGCCGGTCCCTGTCTTGGACCGGAGTTGTGACTTATTTGTTTATTTTTTTATTTATACAAAATACCCCTAAAGGCACTCAATTTGAGGGTATTACATTAGGGGAAGGGGGGGGGGCGGCAAAGGCAAGTAATCAAAAGAAAGAAAGAAATCAGCCAAAAATTCAAGAAACTAAAAACAAAACACGGATAAAAGCATATGGATCCTTGGAATCAAAATACAAAACCGACATAATTAAACATTGAAGCATAAATGGCAAGACACACAAACATCAACAGAGTAAAGTTAATACAAGTTATACAATGTCTGTCCATAACGGCATCAAAATAAAACAACGAGAAACATCAGTAACAGAAATAAAAGACAAAAACCTAATGTGCTGGTAAGCTAATAATTACTAAAAGATGTTACGCAGAAGTACTGGCAAATATTAGCTTATAAAATTTCTCCGGATAGGCGGTAGCAACATCTGAAGGGAGAGCGTTCCATTATAGTGCGTGGAATGAATGAATGAATGTGCATAGTTAGATGTACGGCATGACAAGTGCTTAACTTTAAACGAATGGTCGCGGCGCTCAAAATGAAGGAAGGCAAAGAAAAAAGTCATTATGAAGCGTTGAGTGATGATACTGTTTATGAAAAAGCCATAAGCGTGCAACGTTACGACGGAGATATACATCTTGCAGATCAGCGCGTTTCTTTAAGGCTCTAATGCTGGTATGACGTGAATAATCAGAGTAGATGAAACGAGCTGCGCTATTCTGTAATGATTCGATGTTATTTATTAAGTATGCCTGATTAGGGTCCCAAATAGCTGAAGTATATTCAAATTTAGGTCGAATAAAAGTGGTGTAATCACGTAATCGGAGGTGAGAGGAAGCATGCTTTAAGTTTTGTTTTAAGAGGCCTAATGACCAATTAGCAGATGCAAGAATAAGGTTAATGCGGTGGTTCCATGTTTGGTGTGAATGAACGTGAAGACCGAGGTATTTATACGAGGTATTTATACATGCGCTTGATTAGCTATGAACTCGTGACCTTGAGTACGCAATACCTGCTTGGCCACTGCGGGTGTATGTAGCTCAGGCAGGGATAGCCAAGGCCCGTCTGCGACAACCGTCTTTGCCTGTCCAGTCATATTGCTCCCAATCCTTAAAGTAGTATGTGGACGGAGAGGACGAGTTGCGGAAATTCTTGGACGATTCTTTCCAGTACCCGCTACACATTTAGAAGGTTTTTGATGAGGCAATTCACCCTCACATCTTTAATTGCTCTCGGAACTCAACCCTCCAAGAACACAGACGTGGCTTGCTATTTATGTGGTTAAGGTTGACGTTGGGAGTCTGCGGCACAAATAGGACAGTATGTGCCGATGATCCTTGCTCCGTAGAGATCGTGGACGTACTCGACGACGACGAGTACTCCCCTTTGCTCCGTCGCCGCTTGGCCTTCTTGCTCAGGACTCTGATGAAGCCGTCGTCAACTTAAGAGTCATCACTGGCGGCCGAATACACCACGGTGGCCTGGCTGCTTGCGTCATTCGAGAGGCCAAGCTGTTTTCTCTGGGCGGCAGCGGCTGACTGACCAGACTGAAATTCAACAGCGTCCACTTCCATCACCGTCACCAAAAAAGAAACAGTGGCTTCATTACAATGTCGTAAATCAGGAAAAAAACTAGAGAGGCGAAGGGATGGCGTTCTGGTCTAGAGCCACTTCATCGTCTTCCCTCCAAGGGAACTCATAGGCGATTGTGAAACTACTAGTCTGAAAAATAGCACTGTCAAGCGGTAAAATTTACACAAAACAAGACGCTGCCTCGCAGAAATGCCCGTGGAGTGGCTGCTGTCTCTTGTAACTTGCCCTCGTGTACCCGTCTACGGATGTCTGTAGAGACTCGAAAAGTATTCAAATATGCACATAGTTCTGGGGACCATTAACTCGGTTTTGGAGTACTTAGCACGAGATGGTAGCCAGGACCTAAGTCGGCCGGTTGGTGTCGTGACCGCAGCCAGGACGAGAAGCACTCCTTTCCTGTGAACCGACGCCTTATCAGAAAATGCGAAATAGTGTTGTTGCACAGGCACAGGCTCTACACACTTCAGAGACAGTGCTGAATTTGTCTGAAAGGCCAAGAACTGGTGTCCCATTGTGGGGAAGCGAAATGTCGTTTCTCCTAGCTTTTCAAAACTGACTCTGGCGAACACTTGATATTCAGTGTCCTTCAGATTTAACAAAGCCCGCTTGATCTGTTAGCCCTAAAGAAAGGGCATATTTACAGCCGAATCATTGACTTCGGTGCAGAACTACGCGTCAGATGCGAAATGCACACTTTTCGGTACATCAGTGTTAAATGAAGTCATGCCGCCCGTGTTTCTTCTGCACGCAATTGCTCGGCAATCTGTAGCCCTGAGCGCTCAATTAAGATGAGAGACACGACGGGCTTACCACGTTCATGATGCAGCGGTAGCACTCTCTTAATACCACGAAGGAACGCTGCGCAGTCGTGCGGACAGGCTTGCTCTATTATGAAGGTTGGCGGGAACAGGGCGGCACACCAGAAATAACACGAGGCCAGCACATCCCAACTATTGTTTGCTTCTTTTGTTCCAGCTGCGCAAACAGATGCCAAAATTGCACTTAACATGACTTTCTTCACAAAATATGTCAGTGATAATTTTGTCCACACTGCAGCGTACAACTTATCACATAGCTGCGGAACGAAATAAGGTTTGGTTTATGGGGGTTTAACGTCCCGAAGGGACTCAGGCTATGAGGACGCCGTAGTAGAGGGCTGCGGAGAAATTCGTCTAGGCGGGGGGTCTTTAACTTCTGTTGATATCGCAGAGTACACGGGGCCTCTGGCATTTCGACTCCATCAAAATCCCCATCGCAGCCGAGCACCACAATTATTGAGCCACCGCGGCTGCGCACGGATCAAAAGTGTGCACTCTGATGCAGTGTGAACTGATGCTTGTTTGTTTGCGCCATAGCGCTTTGATTTTTGTGAGAATAACCACCGAGCCGGTGTAGAAAATACTGATTGTGGCTGCAGGTCCTCTACCGTTCTGAGTGTTTTACAACTGTCTTGAGGGTTATGTACTGCAGATAAGGAAGCAATAATTTGGGGGTTTAATACAGACGATAAAAATCATATAGAGACTGTTACGCATTGTTCAGGGCACAAGGTTGGCATTCGCAACTAAATTTATTTTTGCTATTTAAGCTATTTTGCAGTCAGTTCAAGACTGAGACGTTGCAGTCCTGCGGCAAAACGAAGGAATACAGCTCAAATTAACCCGCCTTGGCATCTCAGTGACTTTGGTGTTCGTCTGCTGATTCTGTGGTCGCGGCATCGATCTTCAGTTTTGGCAGCCGTATTTCGTTCAAGGCTAACTACAAAAACCCCTCTCTGCCCAAACATCTCCCTGTATACAGTAAAGAAATGTTTCCCATCGCGGACCACCAGCGCACGTTAACGGCGGAGTTTGTGCGAGTTGGTTTTTCATGCTGGACATAACAGCGCAGAAAACAAGGACGATCAGTTGGATGTGAGCGCTCGTGTTGTGTTTCTTATTCTACATCCTTGTTTTTTGAGCTTTTACGTTCAGTACGTTAAAGAACCACGAGTTTTTTTAATTACTCCGCAACCCTCCTATACGCCGTCCCTAACATCTCATGTGCCATCTGGACGTTGAACGCCGCAGTTACCAAAGTTTAATGTATAGCATAATTATGAGCAAAGAGCAATTCATTTTAAACAAAACAGAAACACTGAAAACATGTGAAACGAAAAGAACGCGGAAGCGAAAAATGCACAACTAATATTCATGCGACAGCCTTCACAATCGGCTACGTCATCTCTTTAAGAGAAGTCAATTGGAAGTGCAATAATCTGGGCGACAGTGCGTGGTAAAAACGACTTCTTAAAAATATTTAATGTTGTAAAATCAGGGTGTCAAGACATACTAAGTTTGACGAAGGACGGGGAAAGATTGTGAAGTTCTGAAAAAATTATGAGCTGGCGCTTTAGCAGCAAGAACAGGAATGTGAGAAAAGCAATCTTTCTTGTCTTTTATTCTCAATTTAACCCGCCGCGGTGGCTCAGTGGTTAGGGCACTCGGCTACTGATCCGACAGCAGGGGCTGCGTTTTTATGGAGGCAAAACGCTAATGCGCCCGTGTGCTGTGCAATGTAAGTACACGTTAAAAATCGCCAGATGGTCGAAATTATTCCGGAGTCCTCCACTACGGCATCTCTTTCTTCCTTTCTTCTTTCACTCCCGCCCTTATTAATTTACGGCGCGGTAGAGGTGTCCAACAATATAGGAGACAGATACTGCGCCATTTCCTTCCCCCAAAAACCAATTATTATTATTATTATTATTCTCAGTTTGAGCTTTAGCATCCTTTTGCTGCAAGAAACGCAATCAAAGCGCAGGACATGATATTAAGAAGAATTTTATATTAATAGTTTTTCCGGCAGACGCTCAGGTTAAAATAACGAACCGGTAGGGTCCCCCCCCCCCCCCAACCCTATGAAACTACTTCCAGATCAAAACGTAATCTTTCTGCAGCATCTCTGCATTCCCAGGAAACATCTTCAAAAATGGTGCCATTATTCTCTTAGGCTAATTGAATCACTTTTTTACACAGTGCTTAGCTGCGCCGTGCCATCGTTTCATGTACAGCGTCTCATGCATGCATTCAGTCAACCTTAAAGGAGATGACGAGTTGGCACCGAAGCGTCTGTTCTCCCCGTGAATCTTTGGTTGCAAAGTCGGTTTTTTTCGTTCTTGTCTTTGTGCAGAATGTACATCCAAGGGCTTCGCTTATAAGACGCTGCAGCAGCCACTTGCTACCTCTTTATGGGGTGCACAAATTTAAAAAAGCGCTAGTCTGCCCGGCAACCCACCTTTCCCATGTTGTAAAAAACAGACAAAAACAAATTCCTTGTGTAGGTATCATTCTGTTGATTATTGAGTTTATGTCTTGACTCGGCGGCAGCGGCAGCGCAAAAGACAGCCGCTGGAACGTTGCTCTGCCTTTTCGCCGTTTCGCCTCCACCGCGGCTTGGTTGCCCACGGTGAAGCTGACGGAGGAACCCGACTGTGCAAGTGCGGCAGAACTACCAAGATCTGCCAACTGCCTGCAACCCCCCGCGGCGCGACAAGCGACAATCCTTTCAAGATAAAAGACGGACTGCTCGGATCTCCCAGCACTCGACGGCAGCGGCAGCACGAAAGACCACCGCTTGAACTCTGCTGTGCTTTTTCACGGGTTGGTATCGTTCCTTGTGATTTCTTTTATGAATATGTGCTGCTTGCTGCCACTGCCTAGCTATGGTTCGTTTATTTGGTTTCTTTTGCTTGAAACTGCTGTCTGTAACGCACGATGTCGACAGACTTTCGTTCCTCATGCAATAGCAAGTTTACGCCCGATGAAATTTCTGTCACATGTATTGTATGTAACCAATTGCACCATTTCGGAACCTGTGCTGGTCTGACCGTAAAGCGGTACAAAAGTAAACCGGAGTCAGCCAAGCAGAAATGGTAATTTCCCACATGCAAAAAAAGGAAACACCAAAGCAGACAATCAAGGCGAAATGCTCCCTAGTGACGAGGTAACCGACATTAAAACCCTACTCGTTAAAGAAACTAGCTAGCATTGAAACAGCTGTAGAGCTAATGTCAGATAAGCAGGACGAAGTGATTGAAAAGCTAACTACCTAAGAAAAAATACACAATGCATATTAAAAAGAGAATTAAAATTTTAAACAGAGAGGTTCAAAAAAATAAAAAAGAAACATTGCAAAATAAAGTCAATAATCTTGATTGGAGGGGCAGAAACCTGAACCTTGAATTCGATAGAATTCAGTCCACTGAACCTGAAAATATGCTAGATAAAGTAAACGCTGTGGCCGACACTATAGCATTTTCAAGGCTTTCGAGCGCGGACGTCGCTGTAGTTCACCGGCTTCCTGCAAAGCCCGATAAGATCCCAGTTATAATAGTCAGATACACCTCGCAAGCTGTCAGAGATGAGTGGCTCGAGAAAAGTAATAAACTGAGGGACGAAAAGAGCAACATTGCCATTATGGGAAATATGACTGGTCATCTGCTGCGACTGAAGAAGGACTGGGCAAAACAAAATGCATATCAATATGTCTGGCATAGGAATGGAAAGGTCTTCAAGCGCAAAACAGATGGCCAGTCGGCAATCGTAGTGCGCAATACGGGTGACCTTCCGTTATAACATGTTCTATGTGTCCAACAAATGAGTTTAAAATGTGCGGTTGGAGTTTGAAGTGGCTAATGATAATTACCTTCTTTCAAAGTATGTAAACGCAATTCCAACGAACCAGCACAAAAATTTACAAAAATGCCTTCACTTAAACTTTCGCTCACTTTACAACAAGGAGGCAGAAATGGATTGTCTTATGTCTAGTTTTTATGTTTTGTTCGACACTGTCATGTTAACTGAAGCTTGGCGTAAATACGATCAGAATAACTTTATCTATCATGTTATGAATCATTTTGCTGAAATCGAAAAAAATCGTTGTGTTGATGGAGTCACGCTATTTTATTGATGAAGCCGAATTTAAACTGAACTGCTTCCTTCTTTTTGTGCGCAATGCGATGATTTTGAACTTATTGTGAGTTCGTGCAAATAAGCATGAGTTTTCTGTTTGCTACCGGGCCCCAGATGGAAATGTTTCAAGTTTTTTCTTATTTTTCGGGCAGTTTCTCGATTTTGTTTTTGCAAATAGTTTCTGTGTCACGTCAGCCGGCGTGTTTATTATATATATCTTAGCAAACACTAATGAACAAACAAACATGAAAATGCCTATTACGTCAAACGGTTGTGATAATGCAATCACATTACTGACCCAAATTACGAAAGACAATAAAACACTGCTACACCTTGTGAAAAATTTTGATAATACCTACACCACAGCGGGAGCTATATCATGTGGTCTTAGCCACCAGCTTCCGATATTTGTAATGGTAAAGAAGCAGACTTCAGAAGGATGCAAAAGCCGACCAACCATTTTTTTTCAGTCTATTACTATGTCATATTTAGACAGATTGAGTACTGAACTACTGAAGTCAGATTTTACATGGGTAATGGGGATAAAAAATGCCGAAGAAGGGTACGAAAAGTGTATGAAGCAGTTCCTGCAGATTTACAAGCGACATTTCCAATAAAAACTTTTAAGCTAGGTAAACAAATCCGCAAGCTTTGGATAACTCCAGAACAGCGCTGAAAAATCAACGACAAAATATGCTTCATCATCAGTTTATCAAAAGAAAAGATTCTGTTACCCTAAAGTAATTTAAGGCGTACCGAATTAAATTGAACAAGGAGGTTAAAATACACAGATCTGGTTGCATATACTCTGAATTCCAGAGTCATCTAAAGAGAAGCGACCTCGTATGAAAAAAGTTGGACACTGTTTTTAAACGCACGAAACTTTCACATAGAATCGAGTTGTCAATAAATGGCATTGAAGTGTCAGGCAGCGCCCTTGCTGATTCATTTATTGAGCATTTACTTCATTTTTCTGATCGTGGTACACTTGAAGATTTTTACAATTTTATGCCGGTTAGAAATAATTCATCTGCTTTCTAAGGCCTGTAACAGAGGAACAAATTACATCAGTTTTTTCTTCTTTAAATAATATTTGAAGTTGCGGAGCTTAAGGAGTTCAGATACGTCCCGTAAAATATGTGTTGGATGTCTTATGTTCATATGCAACCAATATTTCAACCTTCCCCTAGCGAGTGCATGTTTTCCAAAACGAATGCAAATTGCTAAAGTAGCTATGCTCATCAAAAAGGGTGGTCCTAATAATATCAATAATTACCGACTCATCTCCGTGTTACCAATATTTTCAAAGGCTTGGAGAAGCTTATCTATTATCAGCTTTGCTCGTTCTTTGATTAAAACAGTTTTTTCAGATGCTCAATTTGAATTTAGTAAGAACAAATCAACCGAATTAGCGTTGCTTGAAGAGAAAGAATTTATTTTGTGCGAATTTGAAAAAAGAACTTTATACTAATTTTTTATGTCGACTTTTCTAACGCATTCGATTCTATTCATTACTCAACTTTTCTAAAGAAACTGGAAATTTATGGAATCCGAGGACATTTTTTGGCACTTATCAATTCAAATCTCAGTTTTCGAAAACATTTTGTTCAAATCGAAACGGACCGTTCTGATTTAAAATCGACAGTTACAGGTTTTGCTCAGGACAGCATTCTTGAACGGTTCTTTTTAACATTTACATCAACAATCTCACTAACCTCTCCACTAAGCCTAAATACGTTTTGTATGTCGTCGACGCTAGTATATCTCTATCTGCTCCAGATTGCCGTATCTTGTACAACAACGCGAATTCTCCCCTTACCAAGCTTAAAAAGTGGTCTATAATGAACCAGTTGAACACAAATGTTAATAAGACAAAAGGAGTAACATTTAGACCTATATTAAGGCAGTTAAATTCTCATGTAAGCTTAGTTTATGGTGGTGCAGCAATAGAAATCACAAATAATATTAAAATTCTGGGTGTTACATTTTCTGAGAGCATGCTATGGAATAGCCCCATTGATGCTCTTTTAATTTAGTTCGCTCGAGCAGTTGGCATTATTTCCTATAACAGATCATATCTCCTGTATCAAGTAAACATCCTGCCTTTTAATTACTTGTTTTAATCTCATCCTAATTATGGTTTCCTTATCTAGGGCACAACCACGTATACAAATCTGCAAAAGGTCTCTATACTTCAAAAAAAAAGCATATTGAATACTTTTTAATCTACCATACAGCAGTCACTCCCAATGTCTTTTTTTTTTCAAATCAAGCATAATACGAGTACTCAATCTTTGCAGTTATACGCTAGAACTTGCATTCCAGCGCGAGCTAAAACATCATCTTGAAGCTCTGCATGAGTTGTCATTACTGGAAAAGAGCACTGTGTGTTACCCTACCCGTCATAAAGAGGAGGGGATTGTACCAACTCTTAGAACCAACTACGCAATGAAAAAGTTATCCTTCACACTTACAACACTGTTAAGCAACTATAAAAAAATCCGGTACTGACCTACTTGAAATATCTAAACACGATTTACGACAGCTTCGCTGCATACATGCTTAAAAACTGCACCTCTGTTTCTCTAATGTGCATATTTAATCCTGTGTTTATTTTACTGCTTGCACCCTCGATATTTATTGTATTGATTGTTGTTCTATTTTTTGTTTCTATTTCTTTTTATTATGAAATGATCCTGTTATTTTTGGCTCTGCTAAATTGCGAAGAGATTATATGTATACTTGTGTGTGTCTTTCCCTGCTTTGCTGTTGTTTCCCTGTGGAGGGGGGCTGTGGGCCTTTGTCAAGCTGCTGTTTACGAGCATGCTTTTACCAACAGCCCCCTCCACCATCTTGATGCAAATAAAGAATAATATTATTATATTGTTATTCAACGGCTTAGTTGATATGACGTGCTATAGGACAAGCTTTCAAGTTCCTACTTGCATTAGGTGGCCAGGCGGCTGTATTTCGATTAAAGCGGCTCAAAAAACGACGTGAGATTTTGAATTATATGAAAGTTATTGATTGGGTCGTAATTATGTCATAACCTTCTGTGGCAATTTAATGGCACCGCAGCAGCCCTTGGAGCTGATGCGTAATTCTTGCGCATCGGGTGCCCAAGAGAGTTTTTTGTCCGCTGATAATGCGGAGATTGGAGTTTCTGGGCGCAAGAAATGCCATCACGTCTTCATTTCGTATGACGAGGGCTTAAGTTTGCCGCGAATAATATTTCTTTAAATTGTTTTGAGCACGTCTCGGAAGAAAGCGGCCTCAAAACAATCATATAAGGTTTCTAAGTAAACATGCGGGCAATGCCCTCGATACAATACGCACTAAGCAGCGTAATATGACCTACAGTTGGTCAAGTGTAAGGTCGTGGTGGCAGAATTTTAGATTTTCTTTTATTATTATGGTTATAAAAGCAGGGATTATTCTCAATAAGCGTCAACGTTTGGTTTTCCTGTCAGTGCGTTTTTCAAAGATCTGCGTGGGTTAACATCATTCGTAAGGTATTCTATTTAATTGCTCTAGGCGGCTTATTTCTTTTCTTGAACCTTCATGCTAACTGGCTCTACAAGAAAAGCCAGAACATGAGTGTGAGATATATCAGATCAACTAACTAAAATTAATATATTCCTCTGTCCAAGTATTTCACACTCAGTTTCTTTTTCCGGCTTTGTCCTGCACGCCGGCGTCACTGATGCCGGTGAGCCCGTTGGCAAACCAACATATCTGCACTATGAATGAGCGCTATAGCCTGTGAAACAGATATAAAATGCTATGCTCTTAAAAAAACTCTTTCTTCGCAGCCTTTTTGACCTACAGTGCTAGCCATTGCTAACATGCGTCTCGCATTTACCTGTAGACGCGTCATCAATAATGAACGTCGCATTTTAAAGGCAAAAAGGTGAATATTAAATTTTTTTTAGTTGCTGGAAGATTCCGCGCTTGCAGAATTTTAATAAATACTGGAACGGTGGCTGAAAACCCTAATTTGCAGAGAGTGCTGTGAGTGTTCTATGGCGTTTAAGGTGTTTTTTTTAATTCCTTTCCACTTAAACCCTTGCATTTGGTTGCAATCTCTTGCACAGCATTAGATCCACGAAGTGCTTAACTATAGTCTATGAACAAAACTAGATATCTTACCTGTGTAGTTTCAACTACAGTATTCAACTAGCCTGATTCATATTTCTCGGTAGATCTCTTTGCGAAGTGCATATTCAGAAACCGCTTGTAACGAAATATCTTTCCGCAAAAAAAAAAGAAAAGTACGCATAATGGACGTTTTCGTTTCGTTCCAGACTTACTGTACCTTGCATAAGAAAACCTTTTTTCCGGAACTTCATTTGTCGCACCAAGGCTAGAATGAAACTGCTTATCGTTGGTGTCCTAGCGTATATCATCCTGGCTGGCGTGACGGCAGGTGAGTAAAACTAGTGTTCTACTGGGTAATTATCGCTGGCTCTCGAGTAGTTTCTACTGGTGTTTAGGAAGCCATCAACCAACCCAGTATTTCTATACTTTCTCTTCGTCTCCCTTCTTGATGTCCAAGCAGCCTTTATTCTGTATGCGCACACAACAGCCAGCTTCGTTCTGATTCCGTCAACACCTCCGTAGACAGGTTATTCAGCGCAAAGAGCTCGGAATACACAGGAACGGTTACGGTAGGTAAGCGCTATTTCGAAAGAAGTTTCATTTTCAGAGTGAACAATTTCATAGACGCTCAAAAAACTACAGTTAGTGGATGGTAAAAAAACATGAAGACATAAACGAGACAAATCACTTGATGTCGTCTACACGTACTCTTCAAATATCTAATTTCCTCTCCTGTTAGCGTCGTAGATGCATTGCTTGATGGAAGTGGTATTACGTTTTTCTGGTGCTAAATTAGAAACTTCAGCTAGATGCACATGAGTTCTTAGTGAAAGATAGTCGTCCACCGTCAAGCCGCTTTCCTCTCTGACTACCATATGGCGATAACGCACTGTAGCTTTACTCCCTCAGAGAACATGTATCATCCGCTATATGTGAAACGTCAGTATATATTGAACAAAGAAGTGTTCTAAAAGAATGATATTTTCAGAAGAGCCCGAGTGCCCTCTGCTGGACTGTCTGACTGGATCCAAAGTGGCATGCTTCCTCACTGAAGAAAGATGTCGTTGCTTTTGTGGTGAGGGGCCTTCACTGTTCCTTCCAATTTCCTAGTTTACGCACTGTGGTTATACCAGATTTCTTCAAGAGAGGCGAATTCGACAGTGTTTGTCTGAACGTTACAGTAGAGCTTAACTTAAGAGGTATCAGCTGCAACTGAGGTTTTGCCCCGACTCAGCGTCCTGTGTACAGTTTTTATTCCCATGATAACTCTTGGAATATGATCCGAGCTTGTTGTTCTTGCTTTTAAAATAGGCAGGAAAAGAGCAAGCTACGGCCATGCACAAAACGGTGTGTTCCTTTAGAGGTTTATTCAGCATTTTTTGTCCAGTACACTGTTGAACAAACCACCTTGCTGTCTTTTCTATATTCTCTAGGAGCTAATTTGTTGTTTTATTTATATTTATTTACATTCCGATTTTGAATTGCTCCATTTTGTGCATTCTCATGAAAAAGGCTCGATAGCGTGCGCTGTACGCTCAGATATTTTTCCACACAGAGCCAAGGGAGCCCTGTAAATTCTTGCGCGAGACTTTCTCAGAAGAATGCAAACCGCCGAATGCACTGCAGTGCTCCACAGTGGGTATCACTTGCAAGTGCCACTGTGGTACGTATTGTTTTTGCTATATGCGCTGCCCGCTTTTCTTTTCTCTTTCATTCTTCAAGCAGCCTGAAACCCTTGGTGCTTTGTACCGGGCGCAGGAGTATCCCAAATCACAGTCAACTTTCCTATATCCATTTCGCTATTCTTGGGGTCATTTTACTTACCGCACATCATTAGGCAAGATGCGTAGCAAAAAATACAGACATCAAGGCTAGAAGTGTAACTTTATGCCGTAACCTAATGTAGGTTGTCTTCTGAGGTTGCTTGCCCACATCCAATTTTCAATTGTATATTTATTTAAAATGCTCACTGCTGTTCGGTCGCCTGCAGAATATATCGAT
The DNA here is from genome assembly GCF_052857255.1 of Amblyomma americanum. Classification (NCBI taxonomy): domain Eukaryota; kingdom Metazoa; phylum Arthropoda; class Arachnida; order Ixodida; family Ixodidae; genus Amblyomma; species Amblyomma americanum. Next base: position 133,762,961 of record NC_135501.1, read on the forward strand.
CCGGCATCAGTTATGCTCTGCTCCATTCTTTTCATCGGTACCTATGACAATGAACCGACGTAAATGCTAGCACGTGGTTTTGTTAATTAGCCACTGACTGCACTGTTGGCCCTTTTATAAAGTAGGTAATTAAGTTGACATCGTTTGGGGATAAAAGTATACAACTCATATCTTGCATGGCTGCTTACTTCCTGGACGACCTGGTCGCAACATGAAGTGCAGTCGTCCACATACTTGCCTAGAGCTCTTGAACGGCGCGCTATGTTCTGCCTTTAGAGCGATCGCCGCTGACTGGCCTGCCTAATGCAACTTTTAAAGATATTATGAGTTGAACACGATCAATGGAAATGCACATGCACCACATGGACATCTTTGGAGCCTTAGCTCACAAGTGTTACAAACGACACAGGTGTACTCCCTGGTGTGCTGTTCGAGCACTCTAGACATGCTTTCCATTTATAGTGGCCAACTTCTTCCTCAGAAAGGGATATGACATAGATCTTATTTAAACTTTTGCATTCATGGCCCCTCCTGTAAAAAAATATACATCAACCGCTAAAAGAGACATTAAAATGAGGTATTTTTATAGTTAACCAGCTCTCCCCTCTTCCCCTTCTCCTATTGTAGAGCCTATCTAGCCGATACGTAGGCACTGGAATAAATATAAGGGGAATTATGTGCCTAATTTTTCGTGATTGCTGAATTTACAGGAAAACAGTAATGTCGTTAGGGCCGCTACAATGAAGACGAGATGACTGCTCAAGTTTACGCCCACAGACCGCAGCCAAGAACCCTCTCTTCACTACGCAGCAAAAAACATGAGCCCAATAAAATTTTTCAGCTCTCCGGATCTCACATGTGTTTCGTTTCCCATAGCCTTTCAACAGATTTGTGCACCTTGTTGAGCCTGAGCAAAACTGCATATCCTCAGAGCAATACTGAACATAGTGATTTGTACGCTTACTTTACCACGGAACGGTGGCAAACAAATTTGCAGCAGGATATTTAATAGTGTCTACGTGCCATATTCTACATCCACCGTCCAAATATACGGCATGCAGCTTCGGTGAAGGAATTTAGTTTTTATTCATTCTTTTTTTTCTTTTTTTTGAATCTTGAGCTATATGTCTATTACGCTCAGAATTAGGCTCCACGTATATCTGCCGGAATACGTGTTTGTAGAGCACTGAAATACTTTTTCTTATTCAGTATTGAGTTGCAAACGTTTTTGATGGGAAAAGCTTCACTAGGCTCGTCAACACCGGGCTTCGTGTGAGCCACACTACAGATTTGTCACAGCTGCGCATGCGCGAAACCGAGTGACATCACGCGGAGCGCAGGTGGTCGCTGCTGCCGCAGCCGTCGTAGCCACCGTGCGGTGACTCCGTCGTCTGAGCGCGAAACGAGTGACGTCACGCGGAGCGCAGGTGGCCGCTGCTGCCACAGCCGTCGTCGCCGCCGCGCGTTGCCTGCGTCGTCTGACCTCTCGCCATGGAAGCAGGAGAAGAAGACCCAGAAGTGGTAGCGTGGGAGTTGGCTCAAAAGCAGCGAAGATATGAAAAGTGCAAGGCTAGACAAGCGGCTGAAACGCCAGAATCACGAGAGGCACGCCTTGCTAAACGTCGGCAAAAGGACGCTGAATTGCGCCGTTTGTCTGCGTCAATTGAGAGTGGCCAGGTGAGCGAAGGCTGTACTTCGGGAGACGTCGAGCGGTTTCGAAGAAAGAATGAAAAGGCCAGAGCATAACGAGCGGCCGAAACACCCGAGCAACGAGAGGAGCGCCTCGCTAAACAACGACGACAAGACGCTCAAAAGCGGCTCTTAGCCGCGTCTGCTGCCAGTGTTAGCAGCCAACAGAGTGAAGACGATGACGACGACGCTACGGAAGAAGAGTTAGAGTCGCCGCTACACAGACTACCTGTTGAAACTCGGTGAAAGTGCCAGCGCGACCAAGGTCTTTACGACAGACTGTGGACAACCCGTTCGGCCACGTGTGTGCCGTTTCTGAAAGACTATGGCATTTGCGGGATTTTAGACGATTGTATAAGTTTTGTATGCCTAATATAACGCGTTTTGGGGAAGCTAGAAAGGTATACCCAAATTGTAACCCTATGTATGAAACTTTAAGCTAAACCACGAGCATCGCCACGAAGCTTTTCGCTTCAAGATATCCAGACTTAACACTTTAGGTAAGCCTCAGCCCAACTTTTCTAATAGGGTTTTGCATTATAACGCAAACTTGGTGTCTATTATTTAAAAATAAGGCACCGAGGTATCTTGCCCCGCATGCAATCGCGCCTAGTGACATAGGTATTTTGTTGTATATAGGAACAACCGCGGGGTAATTTTCTAGAAACCTCGCTTTTATTGGGCAGTCGGAAGCATAAGGCTTTTACATATAAAGTAGTCACCTTGGAAAGCAGCTCAGAGTCCTATTATTGAAGAGATTTTTGAATGAGAACTACATTAAAAACATTTCAAGTACCGCGGATTTCCTACCGCATTTAGGTTATAGCGACGCCAACGAAAAATACATCGAGAAATTGACCCTGCGATACTATGTACGCCACGCACTTAACGAAGAGATTAGGGACGGGATGGCCGTCAACGGTCCCTATTGGTACAAGTTGTGCGCTCCTGGCTTGATTCCCGCAGCGGACCCGCTTTCGCGAGACTAGAAGTGGACTCCCCGTATAAGGAGAATGCAGGACATGCTACCTGAACAGCTTGTGTACTTCTCACAATCATCCGGTCAAGCAGAATGTAAACTTATTGCCCTAACCAAGCATCGCGATGGACATCCACGCAAAGGTAAAAATAGACATAAATTAGTAGTTATAGTTAACGCATTGAGGACGATTTCGTGCCGCCAACAGATCGCCTTTCAGAGATCATCAAGGTGTTACTTCCGGACTGGGCACGGGCCGCTAACTTTATCGCAGTTATAGGCAAACCTATGATAATCAATTATTAGGGGTAACGCTTATACTAACACTAAATGTCTGCCAAACTTTATCCAGCGCTCTTACTTGGTCTCGATATCATGATTTTTCAAACTTCCACACCAAGGACCAAAGGCCCACAAGCGCGGAACTTTCCTGGCATTCCGTGCTTTACTTTTCGAGTATGCAGTAGCCGCTATAAAATTGGTTTTTGGGGAAAGAAAAATAGCGCAGTATCTGGCTCACATATCGGCGGACACTTGATCCGGGCAGTAAGGGAAGGAATAAAGGAGGGACTGAGAAAACGAGAAAAGAAAGAGGTGCCGGAGTGGATAGCTCCGGAGTAATTTCGGCCACCTGAGGATCTTTAACGTGCACTGACATCGCTGCTGGGACGTGCCGAGAAAAAAAGCTGGTTCGTATCGCTTACATATTTGCGCTTCTTTTGGTTTTTATCATTGCAGCAGCTCCGTGATTGATTCGTGGCTGACCTTCTGGTACCCACCCATTGTGTGGCTGAAGCTTGTTTGAGTCCGGTACAGACAACTTCTGGGCTTGCTCCTGCAAAGAGAGAACAGCAGAGAAAAAAAAGACAATAAATCCAAGAATTTTCCAAGCACGGGCGTTGCTTTGTTTCCACTGCACACAAACCGTTTGACAGCACGACAAGCAGTTACTTGGCTGAAAACTCTTTTTAAACAAATGTTTTACACTTATGTAGCAGCCCGAATAAAATAAGGAAGGGATAACAGCAGAGACAGACCTAAAATAGGGAAGCGAAAATGAGAGAAACACAGTGAAGAGAGCGCCATTTTAATTCTCTTTCTCTCGTAGTCCTCTTCCTGATTTTATACGCGCTGTTACATAAGTTATAGCGAACCAATTAGCCCAACACGCCGCCATTCTGTGTTTTAAACTTAGATTACTGTAGATTAACGAGTGCGTCGCACCTCAGAAGTTCACTGCAGGATACGATGCTTCAGTTTAGGGACACCAGATCCGAGAAAGAGAAAAACGTTTTGGGCGCACACCGAGCATAACTTCTGTGTGTTATAGCGTAGAGGTAGTTGTGCTGGGTCAAATAGGAAGCGTATTTGGATCATCTTCACTCAGGGGGAAAACGGTGGCTCCTCCAGGCTCCTTGTAGTACCGAATGTTTATTCAGATCAATCTCGGCTGAAAAAAGCAGCTATTTGCGGTGGTATGGGATAGGCACCCCGCTCCATAATGACTACAGGAAATAATCTTTGCTCTAAATAGCAGAGAAACAAGCTAGCACGCACCAGGGAGTGAGCTCATGTACGTGAAAGCAAAGCATAGAAGGCAAGTTGAATTGTTCCAGCTTAACGCTTATTTCGGCTTCTCAGCATGGCTGAGTGGAACCCTAGGCACAGTCCCAGCAACTGCTAGTATATTTCAGTTGTTGCACAACGGAAATATATCTGTGTGTTTAAATCGTGGTATTCGCTTAAGAATCTATTTTGGTCAAGATTTAACAGATGGCCAGCACGGCATATTTTATCACCTAATGATATATTTCGCCTGCACATACCATTAAAGAAAACATTATTCGTTCCATGAAACTTCAACGTCATTTTTCAGCGAAAAATCATAGCTGCAAGCCACCATTCTCCATCCCAAGAGTGGAAGTCTTGGACGCGGGATGTTTGGACTATGATGGTTGCACTTTTCAGCAACAAGAGGTGTAAACTGTAAATTTTATCTACAACTTCACAAACACTGATGGCAGCACGCTGCGGCAATCACGTGCGCAAGGATAAGAGAATTTTGCTGTCTTGCTGACCCAGCTGTTGGCACCTAAAGACAACTGTTAGATACTCGAATTTTAAAAGCAGGGACCTGTCTTAGACTGAATATTCTCTCACATAATATCCTATGCCATTAGCTCTGCTGAAAAACCTGTGTGGATGAGTTACTCCGCAAGTACTTTAGTTCCATTTCTGCCCACTCGTCTTTTATATGCGCTGATAACCGCTTTACCTGATGTGGGCAAATAATTACTTTGGAGAGTTAAATCCAAGGGATGAAGCAGTAATGTTGTTAGAGGGCAGGCCTTTCTAAGGTTTCTAATTGATACGCGTTTTTACTCTTCTTCCTTTATTCATGTAATTGTATCAGAATTCGTGAATAACAAAAATATGATGATATCAGTGTGTCATGTAGGAATTATTTTTCATGCTTTAGTCGTAGTGAAATGCTATAGCCATAAATAAATTGCCCCTGCACAGTGTGGAGGTTTTGGACAGTAAATATAAAGTCATTCCTAGAATATTACCCATATAGGAGAAGCAACCGATGCAATATTCGATTACGTTTGGCTTCTAGTATTATAAGGTCGAGCAGAAGGTAGCGGTGAACGTCGGCTGCACTAAATTTATGAAACGAAAATGTTATGAAAATATGAAACCAAAACTAACTTTTTCCTTCATATCCTGCCCTGCGGTTTACACCCCTTGTTGGCACCGACCTTGCGCTGCAGACCTGGTTGATATTTCATAATGCCCGGTGTCCACCCAAAGGTGGTTGTGCTTTATGAATCCCTATGCAGGCGCAATCTTTTGTATATTCCCCAATAAAATCTGTAAATTCCTTTTCATGCGGAGCGCACTTTGCCAGGGTACTTTACTGACAACAGCAATAATGGTGTGTCAAGAAATTTTGCCTTGAATGAACCAACACCGATTCATTTTCTTGCGTGCCAGTCATTGGGTGAACCTTCCAAAGAACGCCCTAAACTGCATTCTCACTGGCACTCTGAAAACAATGTATTGCTTACTTAGCCAATATCTTTGGAATGGTTCAACAATGTCTTCAAATATGATTTCTTGCGTGATGTGGTTGCACTCTTGTACGATACCTCTCCTTTCGTTATTATTTCCAAAGGACAAGCTTCATTTATACACCCCAGAAACAATGCATTTTTTATATTACCCTTTCAGTACCACACTCAAGTCCTTGCATTCGTTTTCCTGGTGTGCGCCATTAAGTCCGGAGTGTCTTCGGGTAAGCATGTATATTGCACAGGCGTCAATGCCATCACTCCTGTCTTTCTGCGGCCTTACAATTTTGACCACCCTTTACGACATTGCCACTGGGTTTTGTATGGGTGGTTGATCTCTTGAAAATGAGTCCATCCTAGTGTGCAGCTGTTTATGCTAAAATAACAGATTATGTATTATTTAAGAATTCTTTTTCACCCTCAGCCTTACTACGTTCCATACAGTGTACAGCACTCCCCATATCTCTGGAGCTAAACATATTCCGTGCCCTTTCTAGCCCCCCTGCCATGGAATCCATCCCTCATTACAGGGCAACTTTGCCTGCACAAGCTTCAGATAAATTCTCTGCTTGGCCTGGCGCTCGCCTTAATCAGAAACAAATGATTGGGCCATGGGTGTTTGACCACACCTTGAGCAAACAAAAATACTTTTTGCCATGGCGCTCTTTGGCCGCAGATGCCTTTGTGCCAAAAGAATTAACAGGCATCTTAAGTCGTTTCCCAATGCTCATGTTTTGTTTCTCTTTGTTGGTGTCCTGCAATAACAGTGAACAACGTTTCTTATTTAAAGGTACGCATGAGGCAATACAAGCCGCTAAATACGAAGCTAAAACTACATAATGATGGTTCACATCTTTCAGCAAATTTTTTTGGAAGATACGGTGTGTCCACGTGTGTCCTACCTTCCTGGATCGAAGCTTGGATGCAACATAACGCCGGAGAAATGCGACTGCGACTGCCGTGAGGGAACTGTATCATACTTTTTAATTGCCGTGCTCAGTGCTGCTGCTCCACTTGCTGAGTAGCAGCGCAGGGGCCATTAACTGTGTTTTTATAATCACAGTACATTACAGGCTAACATTACATTTTTTCAAGAACTTCCATCAAGGTGCTCTGTGTGTTTAGCATATGATTTTACTCTGTTTAGTTTTGTGTTGTTTTCGAAAGACGCGGGTACGATCCCGGCCGCGACGGTTGAATTTCTATAGAGGCGAAATTGTACAAGCCCGTGTACTGTGCGACGTCAGTGCACGGCAAAGAACCCCAGGTGGTCTAAATTTCCGGAGCTCTTCACTGAGGCGTCCCTCGTAGCCTGAGTTGCTTTGGGACGTTAAACCCCCATAAACCAGAAACTATTTTTGTGCTTTTAAAATGATGATTTGCTAAAAAGTGTTGCGAAAGGGGCAATCACATATACTCATACTGGCAGAAAACCACAAAGGACTCTGCTGTCTATCCGGTCTTCCTCTTCCATCTCCATCTCAAGGGTTAAGAGGGTTAATTTGAGAGGTTTTTTTTTTTCACAATATTCCGCGTAAGAATATTCTTCACCAATATCCTGCGCGCATATTACTCCTCGAGACCGCTGCTTTTAAGCCGCAAATCTAACGCACGTAGATGGTCATCACGGCGCTCTGCAAAACCTTGCAATCGATGGTCCCGGCGTCCATGCCCGTGGCTTGAGTGTGTGAACTCAAGAGGCTTGGGAGCATATTCTAATTAGCAAAAATGGCACCGTTTAAAGATTGTCAGATAATGATGCTTCTCGGTGTAGGTGAAAACACTTCGCAGATTTTTTTATTATTTCGGGCCACAGTCAGCCTGTTTGGAATTATGTGCCTATATGTATCATTTGGCATTGCTCAGATCAGAGCTGATTTCGACTTACTGTTAAGCCTTTTGTATGTCCATTCTTATAGCTCGTTTAAAGGCGTCATTTTCCTTCTTCCAAGTTTCATTTTACAACTACTTTAGCTCTGAATTGCAGTGCAGGACCCGGAGTCCTGCGGTTTCATGCGCGAGAACTTTTCCCACAAGTGCCATTCTCCTGGAAGACTAATCAGCTCTACTGAGGCCGGCGTCCCTTGTAATTACTGTCGGTGCGGTAGGCTCTTTAAATTACAATACGAAAAGTTTCTTAGAGCGTTAAGTTTGTGCTCATAAACCTGGTGCAGCAGATGTTTTACACGTTACTGAAGGTCACCAATGCGAGTAAACGATTGCTGTTCCGTGCTGAAAGGAAACGCGAACACACATATGCCACATTTTTATAACCTGCAGCGAGACAGCGCTTTGGAGTTTTTTTTATAAAAATGTACATCGCTGGCTTCATTCCAGCTGAACAAGCTCCGCACTAGTTTTATGCTGCTTTGTTCATTGGTGCTTTTCGACTTTCATTCTGATAGTGTATTCGTTCTTTTCTCCTCTGAATGCGTTAAGAATAGTTCTTTGTGGAGTCTTAGTTTAATCTGGCGGGTAATGTGTATAATTTACTTGCTTACGCAGTGTAATATGTCAGTATCAAAAACGGCATTTGTCAGCTGTGCCTGGTCAAAGGGCGTGCGCGGGGTTATTTCAAAATCTAATCTGGTTGTGAGTGCATGAACCAGGCCTTAAACGGCGGACTTTTAAATCAGAATCCATAAAGTAATACAATACAAACAGCGTTAAAAGAGGAAAAAAAGATCGAAACTTCTAGGGCTAACAGCCCCAACATTACAAATGGTCTCACAGAGGACAACCAACAATTTACGTCTCCATGTTCACACGCGACACGATATTTCCCAACAATGAACAAAACTTCTAAGAGGATTCTGGTGCGGGCTAGTTGGTTGATACTTACTACGAGACAGATTGACACAGCGCAACGGAATGAGGGCGCGAAGAAGAAACACGAAACACCTGACGTGGCGCTGTCCTGTGTTTCGTGTTTCTTCTTCACGCCCTCATTCCGTTGCGCTCTGTCAATCTTTGCCGTAGAAAGAACAAACCTCCACTAGTATATACAGTTCTTTTTGTATACCGGCTATCATTTGGTTCGAACCCTGTGTGCAAGTCTATCACCGTCTCTCATTGGTACCATTTTGAGAGTTCCAATATCCCGGAAAGCGCAGATAGAAAGTGGGGTGGAGCATGGTTAGAGAATGACTAGTTACTGTCGCTTACAAACTTTGCGTGTGTTTCACGCTGAACGCTTTCAACAGGACCCTGATGCCTTCGTCGCCATTTCCTGAAGCCGTAAAGGTGCCTATGACTGTCGTCCTACATTGGAAAGAATCTCTGAGCATTTCCTATGCAAGATAATGAGGGATAAAATCTTGTTTTGCTGCAGCAAACGTGCGCTTGTTTACAGGCAATTAAGCATTTGATTTTGAACAATAAAGCTTAAAATCCGTGCTTTTCCCAAATCTCAAGAAAGTTGGATTGAACCAAAGCTATTCACATTCTCGTCCAGATATTTTGTTTTGTTTTGTTTCTTGCACGAATCTTCCTGCGTACTCTCATACGGGGGGGGGGGGGGGGGGAGGGAACAATAAGCTATCTATATAGCGCACAGCTTCTGTACTACTTGCGTCGCCTCCAGGAAGATTACACGCCACGGGAACGGTAACCCCACTTGATATGTGTGAACTGTTTCCTGCAGCGTCTATCGTCAACATCTCGCCTTGCGGTTATTTAGCGCAAGATAAAACTTACCATGGAAAACAACACATTTCAGCCAATAGCCCACGTTGATGTCATGCGTACTTTCGCTGCATCACTGTCTCCTACTGCATGGCGGAGGAAGCCTAACCTGAATCTGGGTACTATTTCGTAATTCCTGCCGTAAAATTGCCCTCTACAGCAGACGACAACAAAGAAAGATTCGGACACATATTTCCGGCCACTCGGTGAATTTAATGAAGGCACTACTTGTCCGCCCAAACAACTCAGTTGAACAACCTCCCTTTAAGACAGACCAGCTAACAAAAAGTAGGAGAAAATAAATAACAGCTCATAAAAGTGTTCATTCCTCTTCTATATCTTTCAAATCAACTAGCTCTCTCTTGCTGAGTCCTTATGATAGCAGTTCGTGTAATCTTTGTAATGATAAAAAAATTCTGGCTTTTTTTCTTCAAGGTTTGCTGTTTGCCTTTACGTAACACACTAATAAGTATATGAAACGATATCACCGCTCAAAAACGTATTGACAATTCCAGAGGTGCACCGAGAAGTTGGGGTACTCCATCAATGTGAAAGAAGAATTTCACGAGGACGTGTATTTACCTCTGACCTTGCCGAAACGGCGTTGTTTATCACGCAGCGCTGCTTCTAGCCTTTGCTCAAATCAGAAAGCGCTTGAAGGAGGTTGAAGGACATAAAACCAACAAGTATTAACGGAACGTAATGCGTACAATGAGAAGCTTATCTCCAAAGCGTTCCTGAAACCATAATACAACGGATGAAAATTGCCGAATACATCGACAACGTACCAATATTTTAAATTAATAGCTTATTGTGGTCAAGTAAAATTTCTCGGCGAAAATATTGAAGCTGACTACCAGAACACGATGCTTTGTTTCATGCACCGCAGTTACAAAAAACATATACAGGGCAGACGCCGTATTCAGTATAAAAATACGGTACGGTATGAAAACTTCCGTCGAACTTAAGACCAAAAACTGAACTTTAATCGGATAAATATTTTTGTCGCTGCAAAAAGGTGAGCACACAATGTGTCGGGTAGCACAAGGGCTATTTAGAAACATTGTAGATGTTTATCTGAATTCATAAGAGCAGCGAATGCACTCACTGCAAAATTAAAACAATGATCAGCGACGGCGACAGCTATTGCAGACAGGAAAAACTCAAAAGCTAACGTTAAAAAATAACGCTTTCACTAAAGAGAGACGGTAGTTACAAAGTTTTATAAGAGCTGTGGCGTTATGTGCGTTTATAAAAAAAAGCCGCTAAAGGATAATGATATAAGCCTTTTAAACGGCAGCTATTAGTACACATCACAACCGCTTCTTCAAAGAAATGCTACACGGTGTAGCGGCACTCCAGTAACGACAATTCAAAGTACTTCATTGAGGATGGGAAGGGAAGGGCGCTGTTCATCCATCAGAAAGAACGATAAAACATCCCATGTATATTAATAGATAATGAGACGTCTGCATCCAGCATATATCTCTCATTCTGATGGCAAATGGCTCTTTAGAAGGACATACTGAAAGATTTAGCACATTTTATTGGATTTTCAATGTCATTACGTATACAGGTCACGTGCCGCAGCGCTTTTGTTTTATTTTAACTCAGTTTATGACTTCTCTCCTGTAAAAGCAGCACGCGCCAAAATATAAACACACGCATACACGGACGACTACTTCTTCGCCAAAGTATACGGAGCTTGAACTGCCGTCTTGGGCGAGGGGTGCGTTTCTATATTAAGGTCATCCAGCAGTGTAAATGTATGAAGCATCAGGGATACGCAGCCGCAACCTCTGTGTAACATTTGTGATCAATGAGGGTTCCGTAAAATCTTTTAACTAAGCCATAGCCTAGTTTATACGATAATTTTGTTCTCATATTTCTCTGGTGCCGAAATAGAAGAGTCGAGGTTGGATTGCTCAGATAGATCGCCTAGCTGATACACAGAAAAATTACAGCCCTTCTTAAATTATTTACAGGATATAAGAACAGGACACGCTGCAATATATTAATAAGTTTGGTGTTTCGTTAGCTTTGATGGGACAGAAGCTAATTTGCGTTGCACGTCGTCCGATCTTAATTTTCTTTCGTGATCCTGCCATGAGCACTGCACCAAGTATACTTACTTGCCGCCGTTGTACTCTGCATGCATGTCGGTTTTCCTGCGTTCATCATATGCCTTCCTGTCAACTGTGCAGGTTATTCGACGATCACTATGTGGCACCGATATACTTTATATCATCATGTGGAATCTGAATCTCGGTTTCATGTGTATACACATTGCCAACGTACTTTGGAGGCAGCGGGGAACTTAAACTGTGAAGAAGTTTCACAAGAAGAGAATTAAGCTTCATTTTCTTATGGGCCATTTGGAGAAAAATTATTAAAGTTGGCTTTCATCGAATTCCTAACTGCCACGTTCAGATCAAATTACTACTCATTTTTCCATCCTTTGCGGAATGATTGCCCAAGCGCTGAGTAGTAGAAACTTTTATGTGCGATTTAGCAGCGCGAATCTGTAATGTGTTATGTAGCAACGCGGCTAATTCCGAATTTGTATGAAGGAGCGCTGCAAAGTTAAGCCCACTGAGTGCCATACAGAAAATTTAGGCGCAACTAATGGCTTAAACAGCCTAGCAAGGGAACAACAGTTCACAATTGGCAGCAAGAGCCTAGAAATTGTGACGGAATACATCTACTTAGGGCAAGTAGTGACAGCTGATCCGGATCATGAAAGGGAGATAACTAGAAGGATAAGAATGGGGTGGAGCGCATATGGCAAATTCTCGCAGATCATGAGTGGCAGTTTACCAATATCCCTCAAGAGAAAAGTCTACAACAGCTGTATCTTGCCGGTACTCACCTACGGGGCAGAAACGTGGAGGCTAACGAAAAGAGTTCAGCTTAAGTTAAGGACAACGCAGCGAGCCATGGAAAGAAAAATGATAGGTGTAACGTTAAGAGATCGGAAGCGGGCACAGTGGGTAAGGGAACAAACACGGGTTAATGACATCCTAGTCGAAATCAAGAGAAAGAAATGGGCTTGGGCAGGGCATGTAATGCGAAGGCAGGATAACCGCTGGTCTTTAAGGGTAACGGAGTGGGTTCCAAGAGAAAGTAAGCGTAGCAGGGGGCGGCAGAAGGTTAGGTGGGCGGATGAGATTAAGAAGTTTGCAGGCAAAGGGTGGATGCAGCTGGCAAAGAATAGGGTTAATTGGAGAGACATGGGAGAGGCCTTTGCCCTGCAGTGGGTGTAGTAAGGCTGATGATGATGATGATGATGATGATGAATGGCTTCCAGCCTAAAGTACAAATCGCCCGACTCAACTCTTCTGGAAACCTATATGCATGTCATGATCAGCGTCGCTGCAGGAATCCTAAAACGCAAGTTGTCAAGACAACCCGATGCCATTCAGCTTTCAGGTAGACAGCAAAAGTTTCAGGTGAACCTTCAATCTCACGGCCTGAGTCATCGGTTTAAAAAGAAATATTGCCATGAGCGAGTGTTAATGTTTTGTTTTCTGCTCCCACTAAGCTCCTGAAACTGCGGAGAAAGACCCATCCCGGAGCCTGTAACAAACTTAAGGGCAGAAAAAAGCGACAGGCTAACTTTGTGTGAATGCACGGAATCAGGTGTTTCAAGTACACCAATAATTTGAGCGACATGTTTATATGTGCACTTTATGCGCAGTGCAGGGGTTGTAAATCCGATGCAGATGTAGAACGCACCAGCATCACCCAAACACGCCGTCAACTGAGCCCCCAAATGACCCAGGCGCCGATGATATAATGTTTAAAAAAACGCCTTTGCGTGAAAGGAGTCTCTTGCTCTACCTTGGATGTAGCTGATTGTTCTGCTCTCTGCGCATGCTGGACTCCCCCTCCCCCCTCCCCCCATATCATTATGTTCAGTTCGAAGTTTCTGAATAAACTCTAGCAAATTAACGCTCGCCTGTCTCCTCTAAGTCTTCGGATGTCCTCGTCTCTTTGTAGACGTTACATTTTCATGCCTATTTATACAGTTCTATACCATTATCAAGAGGCGTCGATAAAGGCTCCAGGTTTTGGATGCTTTTCTGATACCCAACAATTCTTGATAAATGCATTTTTGATCAGGAAACCGTTTATGAACACAATTTTTTCATATAATATAACATTTTGATACAACAATCAATATGTCCGCAGATCACACTATGGCAGTGTTTCGTTTTTTTTCTGTTAACGCTTTTGCTATCGACAAAAGCGTTTCCTATTTTTTCTATAGCTTAACTGTTCGATGCAATCGATATAACACGTTAAAAACATTTCGCTACATATCAGAAGAATGGACCATTACCTTCAGCATTTCCATAGGAGCATATTACAATTGTCTAATTTTCAAACTTTCTTTCCGAGAAAATTGGACATCTTGTCCTTCTCTGCCCAGGTTGAATATTGCGCCATACATATGGCAGATTATGGTATCTTCGCGTATATTTATAATAGAATGTTTTTCTTTTTTAATGCGTTATCACAGCAAATCTGTTTGGGCAATGACACGTACTCATCGCGCCTTTCCAAAGTAGCAACGGACGAGGACCCTGGAGCAGCGTCGTCGAGGTTTTGTGACGCGTTGCCTGTACGAACCGACCTTAGGCATTATGCTTTTTACATTTGAGGACAGAGGTCACAGCGTTACTGACGGAATTCCTAAGATCCTATAACGTCCTCCTCAAGGTAGGACAAAGATGCCCGCTAAAGACCATTGTGGAAGCACCGGTAGCTGTACACTTACTTAATCTTGGCATGTATAAGCCAGACTGAACGAAGAAATAGGTCATGGAATGCAATCAGCAGAAATTACAGGAGCCTTCGCATGCTTTTTCTTCATGTACCTGATGCTCACTACAACTCCGATTTGAGCATTTCCCTGCAGCAGCAAAACACCTTTGTTCTTTGCCATGAACAAGGCCAGACATCATAATAGGGCAAACGTTGAGGTGGAGAAAATAAGAACGTCTGAAAAATATAACACTTACGCTTGCACTGTTATGAGGCATATATCAAAGATAGGTATCCCAATTCACGCTAAAGGGCGCCGTCGTAGTGCATCCTTATGTATTGCTTTACGGTGTCGATTCGGCTTATTTTCACTCGTAACTGAGCCTCCACAGGTCTTCATCAATACTGCTGCAGTGGTCATGAATCAGGCTGCAAAGTATTATCTGAGTTAGAACACTACGTTTTGCCAGCGATTACTTCAGAATACATTTCACGCCACCTTCTAGGCACTACGGCAGCACACTTGGTATGGCGTACAGACGTCGGGTTGTTCAACTGGGTTTCCAACCGGTGTTCACGACGAGATATGATTGGGTGGAGCTTGTGTTGTCACTCTTTTCATTGTACTTTTCCTTTTGCTCTCAGAATACGTACGGCGATGAACTCGCTGTGTCACAGCAGCAGCATGTTCACTTTCTCTGAATTCATCTTAAAAAACGATAGCTTTAGAGAAAATGGACAATGGCCTGCGGTATACATTATTGCTCCGATATGCAGGAAGCCAATTGCACTGATTAATATTTCACTGGCACAAATAATCAAAAATAATTAATTATCTTGCGCCTATAACTTCGGCGTGTGGTAAAGTTCTTCAATTAGTAACAGGTAAATCTTGAACGAATAACCATATTCTTCTCGCACAGGGATACATTGTGCCAGCCATGTATCAGACCCTACTTGCGGCTTCGTTCCTCAAACTCGTCTCTGAGTGCCAGCGCTGCATTGAAAAGACGGCGCCAAACTTGAGAACAAAGTTCAAAAAATTTTTCAACACATTCAAAATAAGGCGCAAGCTACACCGACACTGTAGCCTCTCTGCAGACTTTATGAAAGTCCAGCAATTTCGGGCAAAAATTTTGAAAATTGCAAAATTATAAGATACCTTTACAGTAATATGAAGGTAATGATTCATTCTTCTGATATGTAGAAAAATATTTCTTTTCAAGTGTTTCCGTCAGTCGCATTCAACAGTTAAGACTACGATAGAAAACCAACGAGGAAGGCTTTTGACGATATAGCAAACACGTTAGTAGAAGAAAAAATTCGAAACTGCCGTCGTGTGATCAGTTTATATACTGTTTTTTATAGGTAAATCTTACATTATATTTAGCAAAAGGCCGCCACTGTATGATTTTCCGCTCAAAAATTCTTTTGCCTAGAATTTCTGGGTATGGGTTATCGCCAGGCGTCACATCGTGGTAAACTGATGGACAGTGAGTGATTATTTAGAATAAAATATCTATGAACGCTATTTTAACGGCGGTTCCTTTTCCTTAACTCCAAGACATTTAATTACCCAGGTTTCTCACGAAAATCACTCAAAAGCTGTAATTTCTCTAACGAAAGCAGACGCAACTCGTTAGTGCCATGCCTATACAGCCAATGTGTAAAATCAGGGAGATTTACAGATAGACGAGCTGTAGGGGTTCAATGTTTTTAAACAGCGCTAAAGAGAATAATTAAGAGCACCGTTCTGCTCGGTCTCTAAAAATTCGCCAGATTCAACACAACTCCGCAGTGATTCTAGGATGTCCATATCCGCTATACATCTGAAACGCACAGTTAGAACATGGGATTTCTCAGAACTACCAGAAGGGAGAGAGGAGATAAATACTTTGCTTGTGGCAGCGCTCAGGTATAACATTCAAATAAATAGGCCGAAGCAATATGCTTCCGGTAGGACTTAGGTGAAATGTTTTTTATAGTATTAATATTGCAAAGGGAACAGAGAGAGAGAGAGAAAAGTGGTAGAGGAAAGGCAGGGAGGTTAACCACTAAAATGTTCCGGTTGGCTACCCTGCAATGGGGGACTGGAATGAGTGGGCGTAAAAGAATAAGAAGTATAAAATTAGTAGCAAAAGAATAAGTAGAAAAAGAGAAACGCGGTCCGTAGCAAGCACTACAGGCCATAACTCAAGCACTGCAAGTCACAGGCCGCCGCAGCTGTAGCCTGCACACCTTGAGGGCTGCCTACAGCTGCGACCTGAGTAAAACAGATCGAGGGCCCTCCATCACATGCATCGCAGGCGTTTCAGTGCCAAGAATGGCTGCTTGCCGATGCCGCTGATAATGTTAATGGCAGCGTTAGCATCGGACTTCTTCTTGGAAGGATGAGGCTGGAGGATGCGTTGTGCCAGCTATTGGACAGCTGCAAGACCTGGATTCAACAAATCAGCATCTGCAGTGCATTCTGTGCAGATGGCATGTGCAAGCTGGAGAGCAGCATAGGTATGGCATCCACAATTGGCTTCAGCATTGCACTGACATGCTCGTGTGCGACCTGGTCCGGTTTCTGATCTACTATAGAACCAGCAGTAGGCTCAACACACTGGGTGCGCGGTGACTGTTCTATCGTGTAGGGTGTGCAGTGCTTCGAGGGAAATGGCGAAGTCACTTGCCGGTCCCTGTATTGGACCGGAGTTGTGACTTATTTGTTTTTTAATTTTTTTTGTACACAATACTCCTAAAGGCACTCAATTTGAGGGTATTACATTAGGGGAAGGGGGGGGGGCAAAGGCAAGTAATCAAAAGAAAGAAAGAAATCAGCCAAAAATTCAAGAAACTTAAAACAAAACACGGATAAAAGCATATGGATCCTTGGAATCAAAATACAAAACCGACATAATTAAACATTGAAGCATAAATGGCAAGACACACAAACATTAACAGAGTAAAGTTAATACAAGTTATACAATGTCTGTTCATAACGGCACCAAAATAAAACAACGAGAAACATCAGTAACAGAAATAAAAGACAAAAACCTAATGTGCTGGTAAGCTAACAATTACTAAAAGATGTTACGCAGAAGTAGTGGCAAATATTAGCTTATAAAATTTTTCCGGATAGGCGGTAGCAACATCTGAAGTGAGAGAGTTCCAGTTGGTTATATTGCGTGGAATGAATGAATGTGCCTAGTTAGATGTATGGCATGACAAGTGCTTAACTTTAAACCGATGGTCGCGGCGGTCAAAAATGAAGGAAGGCAAAGAAAAAAGTCATTATGAAGCGTTGAGTGATGATACTGTTTATGAAAAAGCCATAAGCGTGCAACTTTACGACGGAGATATATATCTTGCAGATCAGCGCGTTTCTTTATGGCTGTAATGCTGGTATGACGTGAATAATCAGAGTAGATGAAATGAGCGGCGCGATTCCGTAATGATTCGATGTTATTTATTAAGTATGCCTGATTAGGGTCCCAAATAGCTGAAGTATATTCAAATTTAGGTCGAATAAAAGTGGTGTAATCACGTAATCGGAGGTGAGAGGGAGCATGCTTTAAGTTTTGTTTTAAGAGGCCTAATGACCAATTAGCAGATGCAAGAATAAGGTTAATGTGGTGGTTCCATGTTTGGTGTGAATGAACGTGAAGACCGAGGTATTTATACGAGGTATTTATACTTGTGCTTGATTAGCTATGAACTCACGACTTTGAGTACGCACTACCTGCTTGGCCCCTGCGGGTGTATGTAGCTCAGGCAGGGATAGCCAAGGCCCGTCTGCGACAACCGCCTTTGCCTGTCCAGCCATATTGCTCCCAATCCTTAAAGTAGTATGTGGACGGGGAGGACGAGTTGCGGAAATTCTTGGACGATTCTTTCCAGTACCCGCTACACATTTAGAAGGTTTTTGATGAGGCAATTCACCCTCACATCTTTAATTGCTCTCGGAACTCAAGCCTCCAAGAACACAGACGTGGCTTGCTATTTATGTGGTTAAGGTTGTCGTTGGGAGTCTGCGGCACAAGTAGGACCGTAAGTGCCGATGATCCTCGCTCCGCAGAGATCGTGGACGTACTCGAAGACGACGAGTACTCCCCTTTGCTCAGTCGCCGCTTGGCGTTCTTGCTTAGGACTCTGATGAAGCCGTCGTCAACTTAAGAGTCATCACATGGCGGCCGAATACACCACGGTGGCCTGGCTGCTTGCGTCATTCGAGAAGCCAAGCTGTTTTCTCTGGGCGGCAGCGGCTGACCGACCGGACTGAAATTCCACAGCGTCCACTTCCGTCACTGTCACCAAAAAAAGAAACAGTGGTTTCATTATGTCGTAAATCAGGAAAAAAACTAGAGAGGCGAAGTGATGGCGTTCTGGTCTAGAGCCGCTTCATCGTCTTCCCTCCAAGGGAACTCATAGGCGATTGTGAAACTACTAGTCTGAAAAATAGCACTGTCAAGCGGTAAAATTTACACAAAACAAGACGCTGCCTCGCAGAAATGCCCGTGGAGTGGCTGCTGTCTCTTGTAACTTGCCCTGGTGTACCCGACTACGGATGTCTGTAGAGACTCGAAAAGTATACAAATATGCACATAGTGCTGGGAACCATTAACTCGGTTTTGGAGTACTTAGCACGAGATGGTAGCCAGGACCTAAGTCTGCCGGTTGGTGTCGTGACCGCTCCCAGGACGAGAAGCACGCCGAGGCCGAGGCCGCCGTCGTCATCGACGCCTCTCCCAGACCATCTACGTGACTTTGTGTGGAAACTTGGTTGGGCAGTGCTGCCTACTTGTGATCGGCTGGAGCGGTGGGGCGTTTTACGCTCCAGTACCTGTCCGAATTGCCCGCTTCCGGAATCTAATCTCCATGCTACAGTCACCTGCATGGTAGCACGTGTCTTTTGGCGCGCCGTTCATGCGGGATTCCGTGGGCAGGGCATTTCGAGCTTTGTCTCCCGCGGCCGCTTCCCCAGCGGCCGTTTTGCTCGCCTGTTAATTGTTGCAGGTCTTTTTAGTTTATGGCGCAATCGATGCACCGCGGTCGCTGGTGTCTTTCGACGCCGAGCTGTGTGGCCAATACTTGGCCGTCTTAGAAGGGAGCTGATCAGATTCTTGTCAGAGGAACTCTTTTTCTTGGGAGAGGAAGAGTTTCTCCGGCAGTGGTCATGCCCATTCATTTCTGTTAACAATGAACGTCTTGTTCTGGTCTTTAGACCAAACTGGCGCTAGGGTCTTCTTCTTTATTCCCCCCCCCCTTTTTTTTCCGTGTCAGATTTTTCCGGTATCACTCACTGTTAATAATCATGCCACGCCGCTTTAAATCGCACACAAGAAATTCCTGTTAGTTATTCAAAGATGTTTTGGCACTCTAATTGGCTCGCCTTACATGCTGAGCGTCATGTCAACTTGTGAATGTCAAATGTATCCGGTAACCTTGGCATGTGTACATATGTAAATAAAATTTTTTCTAATCAGCACGCCTTTCTCGTGAACCGACGTCCTATCAGAAAATGCGAAATAGTGTTGTTGCGCTGGCACAAGCTCTACACACTTCAGAGAAGGTGCTGAATTTTTCTGGAAGGCCAAGAATTGGTGTGCCATTATGGGGAAGCGAAATGTCGTTTCTCCTGGCTTTTAATTATAATTAATAATTGGTTTTTGGGGGGAAAGGACATGGCGCAGTATCTGTCTCATATATCGTTGGACACCTTAACCGCGCCGTAAGGGAAGGGTATAGGAGGGAGTGAAAGAAGAAAGGAAGAGAGGGTTGCTGTAGTGGAGGGCTCCGGAACAATTTCGACCACCTGGGGATCTTTAACGTGCACTGACATCGCACAGCACACGGGCGCCTTAGCGTTTTGCCTCCATAAAAACGCAGCCGCCGCGGTCGGGTTCGAACCCGGGAACTCCGGATCAGTAGTCGAGCGCCCTAACCACTGAGCCACCGCGGCGGGTTTTCTCCTGGCTTTTCAAAACTGACTCTGGCGAACATCTGGTATTCAGTGTCCTTCAGATTTAACAAAGCCCGTTTGATCTGTTAACCCTAAAAAAATGACATATTTATAGCCGAATCATTGACTTCGGTGCAGAACTACGCGTCAGTTGCGAATTACACACTTTTCGGTACATCAGTAATAAATGAAGTCATGCCGCCCGTGTTTCTTCTGCACGCAATTGCTCGGCAATGTGTAGCCCTGAGCGCTCAATTAAGATGAGAGACACGACGGGCTTACCAATTTCATGATGCCGCGGTAGCACTCTCTTAATACCACGAAGGAACGCTGCGCGATCGTGCGGACAGGCTCGCTCTAATATGAAGGTTTGTGGGAACTGGGCGGCCCACCAGAAATAACACGAGGCCAGCGCATCCCAACTATTGTCCGCTTCATTTGTTTCAGCTGCGCAAACAGATGCCAAAATTGCCCTTAACATGACTTTCTTCACAAAATATGTGAGTGATAATTTTGTCCACACTGCAGCGTATAACTTATCACATAGCTGCGGAACGGAATAAGGTTTGGTTTATGGGGGTTTAACGTCCCAAAGGGACTAAGGCTATGAGGACGCCGTAGTAGAGGGCTCCGGAGAAATTCGTCTAGGCGGTGGGTGTTTAACTTCTGTTGATATCGCAGAGTACACAGGGCCTCTGGCATTTCGACTCCATCAAAATCCCCATCGCAGCCGAGCACTACAATTATTGAGCCACCGCGGCTGCGCACGGATCAAAAGTGTGCACTCTGATGCAGTGTGAACTGATGCTTGTTTGTTTGCGCCATAGCGCTTTTATTTTTGTGAGAATAACCACCGAGCCGGTGTAGGAAATACTGATTGTGGCTGCTGGTCCTCTACCGTTCTGAGTCTTTTACAACACCTTGAGGGTTATATACTGAAGATAAGGAAGCAATAATTTGGTGGTTTAATATAGACGATAAAAAATCATGCAGAGTCTGTTACGCATTGTTCAGGGCAAAAGTTTGGCATTCGCAACTAAATTTATTTTTGTTATTTAAGATATTTTGCAGTCAGTTCAAGACTGAGGCGGGGCAGTCCTGCGGCAAAACGAAGGAATACAGCGCAAATTAGCCCGCCTTGGCGTCTCAGTGACTTTTGTGCTCGCCTGCTGATTCTGTGGTCGCGGCATCGATCTTGAGTTTTGGCAGCCGTATTCCGTTCAAGGCGAACTACAAAAACGCCTCTCTGCCCAAACATCTCCCTGTATATAGTAAATAAATGTTTCCCATCGCGGATCACCAGCGCACGTTAACGGCGGAGTTTGTGCGAGTTGGTTTTCCATGCTGAACGTAAAAGCGCAAAAAACAAGGACTATCAGTTGGAAGTGAGCGCTCGTGTTGTGTTTCTTATTCTACGTCCTTCTTTTTTGCGCTTTTACATTCAGCACGTTAAAGAAACCCGAGTTTTCTGAATTACTCCGCAACCCTCCTATACGCCGTCTTTAACATCTCATGTGCCATCTGGACGTTGAACGCCGCAGTTACCAAAGTTTAATGTATAGAATAATTATGAGCAAGGAGCAATTCAATTTAAACAAAACAGAAACACTGAAAACATATGAAACGAAAAGAACGCGGAAGCGAAAAATGCACAACTAATATTCATGCGACGGCCTTTACAATCGGTTACGTCATCTCTTAAAGGGAAGTCAATTGAAAGTGCAATAATCTGGGCGACAGCGCGTGGTAAAAACGACTTCTTAAAAATATTTAATGTTGTCAATTCACGGTGTCAAGGCATACTAAGTTTGACGAAGGACGGGGAAAGATTGCGAAGTTCTGAGCAAATTATGAGCTGGCGCTTTAGCAGCAGGAACAGGAATGTGACGAAAGCAATCATTCTTGTCTTTTATTTTCAATTTAACCCGCCGCGGTGTCTCAGTGGTTAGGGCGCTCGGCTACTGATCCGACTGCAGTGGCTGCGTTTTTATGGAGGCAAAACGCTAAGGCGCCCGTGTGCTATGCAATGTCAGTGCACGTTAAAGATCCCCAGGTGGTCGAAATTATTCCGGAGCCCTCCACCACGGCACCTCCTTCTTCCTTTCTTCTTTCACTCCCACCCTTATTCCTTTACGGCGCGGTAGAGCTGTCCAACAATATAGGAGACAGATACTGCGCCATTTCCTTCCGCCAAAAACCAATTATTATTATTATTCTCAGTTTGAGCTTTAGCATCCTTTTGCTTCAAGAAACGCAATCAAAGCGCAGGACATGATATTAAGAAGAATTTTATATTAATAGTTTTCCCAGCAGACGCTCAGGTTAAAATAACGAACCGGGTCCTTTCCCCAAAAACCAAATATTATTATTATTGGGTCCACCCCCCCCCCCCCCCACCCCTATGAAACTACTTCCAGATCAAAACGTAATCTTTCTGCAGCATCTCTGCATTCCCAGGAAACATCTTCAAAAATGGTGCCATTATTCTCTTAGGCAAATTGACTCACTTTTTTACACAGTGCTTAGCTGCGCCGTGCCATCGTTTCATGTGCAGCGTCTCATGCATGCATTCAGTCAACCTTAAAGGAGATGAAGGCACCGAAGCGTCTGTTCTCCCCGTGAATCTTTGGTTGCAAAGTCGGTTTTTTTTCCTTCTTGTCTTTGTGAAGAATGTACATCCAAGTGCTTCGCTTATAAGACGCTGCAGCAGCCACCTGCTACCTCTTTATGGTGTGCAAAAATTTAAAAAAGCGCTAGTCTGCCCGGCAACCCACCTTTCCCATGTTGTAAAAAACAGACAAAAACAAATTCCTTGTGTACGTATCATTCTGTTGACTATTGAGTTTATGTCTTGACTCGGCGGCAGCGGCAGCGCAAAAGACAACCGCTGGAACGTTGCTCTGCCTTTTCGCCGTTTCGCCTCCACCGCGGCTTGGTTGCCCACGGTGAAGCTGACGGAGGAACCCGACTGTGCAAGTGCGGCAGAACTACCAAGATCTGCTGCCTGAAACCACCCGCGGCGGGACAAGCGACAATCCTTTCAAGATAAAAGACGGACTGCTCGGATCCCCCAGCACTCGACGACAGCGGCAGCACGAAAGAGCACCGCTTGAACTCTGCTGTGCTTTTTCGCAGGTACGTGTCGTTCTATGTGATTGCTTTTATGAATATGTGCTTTTTGCTGCCACTGCCGCCAACCTGCTGTCCTGTTACCGTTGTTTTTTGTTTGTTTTGCTTGAAACTGCTGCGTGTAACGCACGATGTCGACAGACTTTTGTTCCTCATGCAATGACCAGTTTACGCCCGAAAAAATTTATGTCACATGTATTGAATGCAACCAATTTTACCATCTCGGAACCTGTGCTGGTCTGACCGTAAAGCAGTACAAAAGTAAACCGGAGTCAGCCAAGCAGAAATGGGCATGTCTCAGATGCAAAAATAGGAAACACCAAAGCAGACAAGGCGAAATGCTCCCTGGTCACGAGGTAACCGACATTAAAACCCTACTCGTTAAAGAAACTGTAGCTAGCATTGAAACAGCTGTAGAGCTAATGTCAGTTAAGCAGGGCGAAGTGATTGAAAAGCTAACTACCTAAGAAAAAAGACACTAAGCATATTCAAAAGAGAATTGAAATTTAGGACAGAGAGGTACAAAAAAAGAGGAAAATGAAACGTCGCAAAATAAAGTCAATGGCCTTGATTGGAGGAGCAGAAACCTTAACCTTGAATTCGATAGAGTTCAGTCCAGTGAACCTGAAAATATGCTAGATAAAGTAAACGCTGTGGCCGACACTATAGCAGTTTCAAAGCTTTCGAGCGCGGACGTCAATGTAGTTCACCGGCTACCTGCAAAGCCCGATAAGATCCCAGTGATAATAGATACACCACGCAAGCTGTCAGAGATGAGTGGCTCGAGAAAAGTAATAAACTGAGGGTCGAAAAGAGCAACATTGCCATTATGGGAAATATGACTGGTCATAAACGACATCTGCTGCGACTGACGAAGGACTGGGCAAAACAAAATGCATATCAATATGTCTGTAATAGGAATGGAAAGGTATTCATGCGCAAAACAGATGGCCAGTCTGCAATCGTAGTGCGCAATATGGGTGACCTTCCGTTATAACATGTTCTATGTGTCCAGCAAATGGGTTTAAAATGTGCGGTCGGAGTTTGAAATGGCTAATGATAATTACCTTCTTCCAAAGTATGTAAACGTAATTCCAACGAACCAGCACAAAAATTTAGTAGCATGCCTTCACTTAAACGTTCGTTCACTTTACAGCAAGAAGGCAGAAATGGATTGTCTTATCTCTAGTTTTTTACGTTTTGTTCGACGCTGTCATGTTAACTGAAGCTTGGCGTAAATACGATCAGGATAACTTTAACTATCATGTTATGAATCCTTTTGCTGAAATCGAAAAAAATCGTTGTGTTGGTGGAGTCATGCTATTTTATTGATGAAGCCGAATGTAAACTGAACTGCTTCCTTCTTTTTCTGTGCAATGTGATGATTTTGAACTCATTGTCAGATCGTGTAAATAAGCATGAGCTTTCTGTTTGCTACCGGCCCCCAAGATGGAAATGTTTCAAGTTTTTTTCTTATTTTTCGGGCAGTTTCTCGATTTCGTTTTTGCAAATAGTTACTCTGTCACGTCAGCCGGCGTCTTGGCAAACACTAATGAACAAAGAAAGATGAAAATGCGCATTACGTCAAACGTTTGTGATACTGCAATGACATTACTGACCGAAATTACGAAAGACAATAAAACACTGCTACACCTTTTTGTGACAAATTTTGATAATACCAACACCACAGCGGGAGCTATATCATGTGGTCTTAGCGACCATCTTTCGATATTTGTAATGGCAAAGAAGCAGACTTCAGAAGGATGCAAAGCCGACCAACCATTTTTTTTGGTCTATTACTATGTCAAATTTAGACAGATTGAGTACTGAAATACTGAAGTGAGATTTTACATGGGTAATGGAGATAAAAAATGCCGATGAAGGGTACGAAAAGTGTATGAACCAGTTCCTGCAGATTTGCAAGCGACATTTCCTATAAAAACTTTTAAGCTAGGCAAACAAATCTGCAAGCTTTGGATAACTCCAGAACAGCGCTAAATAATCAACGACAAAATATGCTTTACCATCAGTTTATCAAAAGAAAAGATCCTGTTACCCTAACGCAATTTAAGGCGTACCAAAATAAATTGAACAAGGAGGTGAAAATACGCAGATCTGGTTGCATATACTCTGAATTCCAGTCTCCTAAAGAGAAGCGACCTCGTATGAAAAAAGTTGGACACTGTTTTTAAACGCACGAAGCTTTTATCTAGAATCGAGTTGTCAATAAATGTCTGTGAAGTGTCAGGCAGTGCCCTTGCTGATTCATTTAATGAGTATTTACTTCATTTTTCTGATCGTGGTACACTTGAAGATTTTTACAATTTTATGCCGGTTAGAAATAATTCATCTGCTTTCTAAGGCCTGTAACAGAAGAATAAGTTACATCAGTTTTTTATTCTTTAAATAATAGTTGAGGTTGCCGAGCTGAAGGAGTTCAGATACGTCCCTTAAATTATGTGCTGGATGTCTTATGTCCATATGCAACCAATATTTCAATCTTCACCTAACGAGTTCATGTTTTCCAAAACGAATGCAAATCGCTAAAGTAACTATGCTCATGAAAAAGGGTGATCCTAATAATAGTAATAATTACCGACTCATCTCCATGTTACCAATATTTTCAAAGGCTTGGAGAAGCTTATCTATTATCAGCTTTGCTCGTTCTTTGATTTAAACAGTTATTTCAGATGCTCAATTTGAATTTAGGAAGAACAAATCAACCGAATTAGCGTTGCTTGAACAGAAAAAAATTATTTTGTGCGAATTTGAAAAAAGAACTTTATACTAATTATTTATGTCGACTTTTCTAACGCATTCGATTGTATTCATTACTCAACTTTTCTAAAGAAACTGGAAATTTATGGAATCCGAGGACATTTTTTGGCACTTATCAATGCAAATCTCAGTTTTCGAAAACATTTCGTTCAAATCGAAACGGATTTTTCTGATTTAAAATCGACAGTTACAGGTTTTGTTCAGGACAGCATTCTTGAACGGTTCTTTTTAACATTTACATCAACAATCTCACAAACCTCTCCACTAAGCCTAAATACGTTTTGTATGTCGTCGACGCTAGTATATCTCTATCTGCTCCAGATTGCCGTATCTTGTACAACAACGCGAATTCTCCCCTTACCAAGCTTAAAACGTGGTCTATAGTGAACCATTTGAACACAAATGTTAATAAGACAAAAGCAGTAATATTTAGACCTTTATTAAGGCGGTTAAATTCTCATGTAAGCTTAGTTTATGGTGGTGCAGCAATAGAAATCACAAATAACATTAAATTTCTGGGTGTTACATTTTCTCAGAGCATGCTATGGAATAGCCTCATTGATGCTCTTTTAATTTAGTTCGCTCGAGCAGTTGGCATTATTTCCTATAACAGATCATATCTCCTGTATCCAGTAAACATCCTGCTTTTTAATTACTTGCTTTAATCTCATCCTAATTACGGTTTCCTGATCTAGGGCACAACCACGTATACAAATCTGCAAAAGATCTCTATACTTCAAAAAAAGCATAATGAATACTTTTTAATCTACCATACTCCAGTCACTCCCAATGTCTTTTTTTTTTCAAATCAAGCATAATACCAGTACTCAATCTATGCAGTTATACGCTAGAACTTGCATTCCAGCGCGAGCTAAAATATCATCTTGAAGCTCTGCATGAGTTGTCATTACTGGAAAACAGCACTGTGTGTTACCCTACCCGTCACAAAGAGGAGGGGATTATACCAACTCTTAGAACCAACTACGCAATGAAAAAGTTATCCTTCACACTTACAACACTGTTAAGCAACTATAAAAAAATCCGGGACTGACCTACTTGAAATATCTAAACATGATTTACGACAGCTTCACTGCACACGTACATAAAAACTGCACCTGTGTTCCTCTAATGTGCATATTTAACCCTGTGTTTATTTTACTGCTTGCACCCTCGATATTTATTGTATTGATTGTTGTTCTAATTTTTGTTTCTATCTCTTTTTATTATGAAATGATCCTGTTATTTTTGGCACTGCTAAATTGCGAAGAGATTATATGTATACTTGTGTGTGTCTTTCCCTGCTTTGCTGTTGTTTCCCTGTGGAGGAGGGCTGTGGGCCTTTGTCAAGCTGCTGTTTACGAGCATACTTTTACCCACAACCCCCTCCACCATCTTGATGCAAATAAAGAACATTATTATTATATTGTTATTCAAAGGCTCAGTTGATATGACGTGCTAAAGGACAAGCTTTCAAGTTCCTTCTTGCATTAGGTGGCCAGGCGGCTGTATTTCGATTAAAGCGGCTCAAAAAACGACGTGAGATTTTGAATTAGATGAAAGTTATTGATTGGGTCGTAATTATGCCATAACCTTCTGTGGCAATTTAATGGCACCGCAGCCGCCCTTGGAGCCGATGCGTAATTCTTACGCATCGGGTCCCCAAGAGAGTTTTTTGTCCGCTGATAATGCGGAGATTGGAGTTTGTGGGCACAAAAAATGCCATCACGTCTTCATTTTGTATGACGAGGGCTTAAGTTTTCCGCGAATAATATTTCTTTAAATTGTTTTGAGCGCGTCTCGGAAGAAAGCGGCCTCAAAACAATCATATAAGGTTTCTTAGTAAACATGCGGGCAATGCCCTCGATACAATACGCACTAAGCAGCGTAATATGACCTACAGTTGGTCAAGTGGGAGGTCGTGGTGGCAGAATTTTAGATTTTCTTTTATTATTATGGTTATAAAAGCAGGGATTATTCTCAATAAGCGTCAACGTTTGGTTTTCCTGTCAGTGCATTTCTTAAAGATCTGCGTGGGTTATCACCATTCGTAAGGTATTCTTTTTAATTGCTCTAGGCGGCTTATTTCTTTTCTTGAACCTTCATGCTAACTGGCTCTACAAGAAAAGCCAGAACATGAGTGTGAGATATATCAGATCAACTAACTAAAATTAATATATTCCTCTGTCCAAGTATTTCACACTCAGTTTCTTTTTCCGGCTTTGTCCTGCACGCCGGCGTCACTGATGCCGGTGAGCCCGTTTGCAAACCAACATATCTGCACTATGAATGAGAGCTATAGCCTGTTAAACAGATATAAAATGCTATGCTCTTAAAAAAACTCTTTCTTCGCAGCCTTTTTGACCTACAGTGCTAGCCATTGCTAACATGCGTCCCGCATTTACCTGTAGACGCGTCATCAATATTGAACGTCGCATTTTAAAGGCAAAAAGGTGAATATTAAATTTTTTTTAGTAGCTGGAAGATTCCGCGCATGCAGAATTCTAATAAATACTGGAACGGTGGCTGAAAACCCTAATTTGCAGTGAGTGCTGTGAGTGTTCCATGGCGTTTAAGGCTTTTTTTTCAATTCCTTTCCACGTAAACCCTTGGATTTGGTTGCAATCTCTTGCACAGCATTAGATCCACGAAGTGCTTAACTATAGTCTATGAACAAAATTAGATATCTTACCTGTGTAGTTTCAACTACAGTATTCAACTAGCCTGATTCATATTTCTCGGTAGACCTTTTTGCGAAGTGCATATTCAGAAACCGGTTGTAACGAAATATCTCTCCGCAAAAAAAAAAGAAAAGTACGCATAATGGATGTTTTCGTTTCGTTCCAGACTGACTGTACCTTGCATAAGAAAACCTTTTTTCCGGATCTTCATTTGTCGCACCAAGGCTAGAATGAAACTGCTTATCGTTGGTGTCCTAGCGTATATCATCCTGGCTGGCGTGACGGCAGGTGAGTAAAATTAGTGTTCTACTGCGTAATTATCGCTGGCTCTCGAGTTTTAACTGGTGTTTAGGAAGTCATCAAGCAACCCAGTATTTCTATACTTTCTCTTCGTCTCCCTTCTTGATGTCCAAGCAGCCTTTATTCTGTATGCGCACACAACAGCCAGCTTTGTTCTGATTCCGTCAACACCTCCGTAGACAGGTTATTCAGCGCAAAGAGCTCGGAATACACAGGAACGGTTACGGTAGGTAAGCGCTATTTCGAAAGAAGTTTCATTTTCAGAGTGAACAATTTCATAGACGCTCAAAAGACTACAGTTAGTGGATGGTAAAAAAAACATGAAGACATGAACGAGACAAATCACTTGATGTCGTCTACACGTACTCTTCAAATATCTAAATTCCTCTCCTGTTAGCGTTGTAGATGCATTGCTTGATGGAAGTGGTATTACGTTTTTCTGGTGCTAAATTAGAAACTTCAGCTAGATGCACATGAGTTCTTAGTAAAAGATAGTCGTGCACCGTCAAGCCGCTTTCCTCTCTGACTACCATATGGCGATAACGCACTGTAGCTTTACTCCCTCAGAGAACATGTATCATCCGCTATATGTGAAACGTCAGTATATATTGAACAAAGAAGTGTTCTAAAAGAATGATATTTTCAGAAGAGCCCGAGTGCCCTCTGCTGGACTGTCTGACTGGATCCAAATTGGCATGCTTCCTCACTGAAGAAAGATGTCGTTGCTTTTGCTGTGAGGGGCCTTCACTGTTCCTTCCAATTTCCTAGTTTACGCACTGTGGTTATACCAGATTTCTTCAAGAGAGGCGAATTCGACAGTGTTTGTCTGAACGTTACAGTAGAGCTTAACTTAAGAGGTATCAGCTGCAACTGAGGTTTTGCCCCGACTCAGCGTCCTGTGTACAGTTTTCATTCCCATGATAACTCTTGGAATATGATCCGAGCTTGTTGTTCTTGCTTTTAAAATAGGCAGGAAAAGAGCAAGCTACGGCCATGCACAAAACGGTGTGTTCCTTTAGAGGTTTATTTAGTATTTTCTGTCCAGTACACTGTTGAACAAACCGCCTTGCTGTCTTTTCTATATTCTCTAGGAGCTAATTTGTTGTTTTATTTATATTTATTTACATTCCGATATTGAATTGCTTCATTTTGTGCATTCTCATGAAAAAGGCTCGATAGCGTGCGCTGTACGCTTAGATATTTTTCCACACAGTGCCAAGGGAGCCCTGTGAATTTTTGCGCGAGACTTTCTCAGAAGAATGCAAACCGCCGAATGCACTGCAGTGCTCCACAGTGGGTATCACTTGCAAGTGCCACTGTGGTACGTATTGTTTTTGCTATATGCGCTGCCCGCTTTTCTTTTCTCTTTCATTCTTCAAGCAGCCTGAAACCCTTGGTGCTTTGTACCGGGCGCAGGAGTATCCCAAATCACAGTCAACTTTCCTATATCCATTTCGCTATTCTTGGGGTCATTTTACTTACCGCACATCATTAGGCAAGATGCGTAGCAAAAAATACAGACATCAAGGCTAGAAGTGTAACTTTATGCCGTAACCTAATCTAGGTTGTCTTCTGAGGTTGCTTGCCCACATCCAATTTTCAATTGTATATTTATTTAAAATGCGCACTGCTGTTCGGTCGCCTGCAGAATATATTGATCCGGCATCAGTTATGCGCTGTTCCATTCTTTTCATCGGTACCTATGACAATGAACCGACGTAAATGCTAGCATGTGGTTTTGTTAATTAGCCACTGACTGCACTGTTGGCCCTTTTATAAAGCAGGTAATTAAGTTGACATCGTTTGAGGATAAAAGTATACAACTCATATCTTGCAAGGCTGCTTACTTCCCGGACGACCTGGTCGCAACATGAAGTGCAGTCGTCCACATACTTGCCTAGAGCTCTTGAATGGCGCGCTATGTTCTGCCTTTAGACCAATCGCCGCTGACTGGCCTGCCTAATGCAACTTTTAAAGATATTATGAGTTGAACACGATCAATGGAAATGCACATGCACCACATGGACATCTTTGGAGCCTTAGCTCACAAGTGTTACAAACGACACAGGTGTACTCCCTGGTGTGCTGTTCGAGCACTCTAGACATGCTTTCCATTTATAGTGGCCAACTTCTTCCTCAGAAAGGGATATGACATAGATCTTATTTAAACTTTTGCATTCATGGCCTCTCCTGTAAAAAAATATACATCAACCGCTAAAAGAGACATTAAAATGAGGTATTTCTATCGTTTACCAGCTCTCCCCCCCCCCCTTCCCCTTCTCCTATTTAAGTGCCTATCTCGCCGATACGTAGGCACTGGAATAAACGTAAGGGGCATTATGTGCCTAATTTTTCGTGATTGCTGAATTTACAGGAAAACAGTGATGTCGTTAGGGCCGATACAATGAAGACGAGACGACTGCTCAAGTTTACGCCCACAGACCACAGCCAAGAACCCTCTCTTCACTACGCAGCAAAAAACATGAGCCCAATAAAATTTTTCAGCTCTCCGGATCTCACACGTGTTTCGTTTCCCATAGTCTTTCAACAGATTTGTGCACCTTGATGATCCTGAGCAAAACTGCATACCCTCAGAGCAATGCTGAACATAGTGATTTGTACGCTTACTTTACCACGGAACGGTGGCAAACAAATTTGCAGCAGGATGTTTAATAGTTTCTGCGCGCCATATTCTGCATCCACCGTCCAAATATACGGCATGTAGCTTCGGTGAAGGAATTTAGTTTTTATTCATTCTTTTCTTTTTCTTTTTTTGAATCTTGAACTATATGTCTATTACGCTCAGAATTAGGCTCCACGTATATATGCCGGAATACGTGTTTGTAGAGCGCTGAAATACTGTTAACTATGCAGTATTGAGTTGCAAACGTTTTTGACGGGAAAAGCTTCACTAGGCTCGTCAACACCGGCCTTCGCGTGAGCCACACTACAGATTTGTCACAGCTGCGCATGCGCGAAACCGAGTGACATCACGCGGAGCGCAGGTGGCTACACTACAGATTTGTCACAGCTGCGCATGCGCGAAACCGAGTGACATCACGCGGAGCGCAGGTGGTCGCTGCTGCCGCAGCCGTCGTAGCCACCGTGCGCTGACTCCGTCGTCTGAGCGCGAAACGAGTGACGTCACGCGGAGCGCAGGTGGCCGCTGCTGCCACAGCCGTCGTCGCCGCCGCGCGTTGCCTGCGTCGTCTGACCTCTCGCCATGGAAGCAGGAGAAGAAGACCCAGAAGTGGTAGCGTGGGAGTTGGCTCAAAAGCAGCGAAGATATGAAAAGTGCAAGGCTAGACAAGCGGCTGAAACGCCAGAATCACGAGAGGCACGCCTTGCTAAACGTCGGCAAAAGGACGCTGAATTGCGCCGTTTGGCTGCGTCAATTGAGAGTGGCCAGGTGAGCGAAGACTGTACTTCGGGAGACGTCGAGCGGTTTCGAAGAAAGAATGAAAAGGCCAGAGCATAACGAGCAACCGAAACACCCGAGCAACAAGACGAGCGCCTCGCTATACAACGACGACAAGACGCTCAAAAGCGGCTCTTAGCCGCGTCTGCTGCCAATGTGAGCAGCCAACAGAGTGAAGACGACGACGACGACGCTACGGAAGAAAAGTTAGAGTCGCCGCTACACAGATTACCTGTTGAAACTCGGTGAAAGTACCAGCGCGACCAAGGTCCTTACGACAGACTTTGTGGACAACCCGTTCGGCCACGTGTGTGACGTTTATGAAAGACTATGGCATTTGCGGGATTTTAGACGATTGTATAAGCTTTGTATGCCTAATACAACACGTTTTGGAGAAGCTAGAAAGGTATACCAAAATTGTAACCCTATGTATGAAACCTTAAGCTAAACCACGAGCATCGCCACGAAGCTTTACGCTTCAAGATATCCAGACTTAACACTTTAGGTAAGCCTCAGCCCAACTTTTCTAATAGGGTTTTGCATTATAACGCAAACTTGGTGTCTATTCTTTAAAAATAAGGCACCGAGGTATCTTGCCCGCATGCAATCGCGCCTAAGAACAACCTCGGAGTAATTTTCTAGAAACCTTGCGTTAATTGGGCAGTCGGAAGCACAAGGCTTTTACATATAAAGTAGTCACCTTGGAAGGCAGCTCAGAGTCCTATTATTGAAGAGATTTGTTAATGAGAACTACAATAAAAACATTGCAAGTACCGCGGATTTCCTACCACATTTAGGCTATAGCGACGCCAACGAAAAATGCACCGAGAAATTGACCCTGCGATACTATGTATGCCACGCACTTAACGAAGAGATTAGGGACGGATTGGTCGTCAACGGCCCCTGTTGCTTCATGTTGTGCGCTTCTGGCTTGATTCCAGCAGCTAACCCGCTTTCGCGAGGCTAAAAGTGGACTCCCCGTATAAGCGGAATGCAGGACTTGCTATCTGAACAGCCTGTGTACTTCTCACAATCTTCCGGTCAAGTAGAATGTAAACTTATTGCCCTAACCAAGCATCGCGATGGACTACCACGCAAAGGTAAAAATAGACATAAATTAGTAGTTATAGTTAACGCTTTGAAGACTATTTCGTGCCGCCAACAGATCGCCTCTCAGAGATCATCAGGGAGTTACTTCCGGACTGGGTACGGGCCACTAACTTTATCGCAGTTATAGGCAAACCTATGATTATCAATTATTACGGGGAACGCTTATACGAACACTAAATGTCTGCCAAAATTCATCCAGCGCTCTAACTCGGTCTCGAGGTCATGATTTTTCAAACTTCCGCACCAAGGACCAAAAGCCCACAAGCGCGGAACTTTCCTGGCATTCCGTGTTTTACTTTTCGAGTATGCAGTCGCCGCTGGAAAATTGGTTTTTGGGGAAAGAAAAATGGCGCAGTATCTGGCTCACATATCGGCGGACACTTGATCCGGGCAGCAAGGGAAGGGATAAAGGAGGGACTGAGAAAACGAGAAAAGAAAGAGGTGCCGTAGTGGAGGGCTCAGGAGTAATTTCGGCCACCTGGGGATCTTTAGCACGCACTGACATCGCTGCTGGGACGTGCCGAGAAAAAAGGCGGCTTCGTATCGCTTACATATTTGCGCTTCTTTTGGTTTTTATCATTGCAGCAGCTCCGTGATTGATTCGTGGCTGACCTTCTGGTACCCACCCATTGTGTGGCTGAAGCTTGTTTGAGTCCGGTACAGACAACTTCTGGGCTTGCTCCTGCAAAGAGAGAACAGCAGAGAAAAAAAAGACAATAAATCCAAGAATTTTCCAAGCACGGGCGTTGCTTTGTTTCCACTGCACACAAACCGTTTGGCAGCACGACAAGCAGTTACTTGGCTGACAAATCTTTTCTAAACAAATGTTTTACACTTATGTAGCAGCCCGAATAAAATAAGGAAAGGATAACGGCAGAGAGAGACCTAGAATAGGGAAGCGAAAATGAGAGAAACACAGTGAAAAGAGCGCCATTTTAATTCTCTTTCTCTCGTACTCCTTTCCCTGATTTTATACGCGCTGTTACCTAAGTTATAGCGAACCAATTAGCCCAAGCCGCCGCCATTCTGAGTTTTAAACTTAGATTACTGTACATTAACGAGTGCGTCGCACTCCAGAAGTTCACTGCAGGACACGATTCTTCAGTTTAGTGACACCAGATCCGAGAAAGAGAAAAACGTTTTGGGCGCACACCGAGCATAACTTCTGTGTGTTATAGCGTAGAAGTAGTTGTGCTGGGTCAAATAGGAAGCGGATTGGGATCATCTTCAGTCTGGGGGCAAACGGTGGCTCCTCCGGGCTGCTTGTAGTACCGAATGTTTATTCAGATCAATCTCGACTGAAAAAAGCAGCTATTTTTGGTGGTATGGGATAGCCACCCCGCTCCATAATGACTACAGGAAATAACCTTTGCTCTAAATAGCAAAGAAACAAGCTTGCACCAGGGAGTGAGCTCATGTACGTGAAAGCAAAGCATAGAAGGCAAGTTGAATTGTTCCAGCTTAACGCTTATTTCGGCTTCTCAGCAAGGCTGAGTGGAACCCTAGGCACAGTCCCAGCAACTGCTAGTATATTTCAGTTGTTGCACAACGGAAATATATATGTGTGTTTACATCGTGGTATACGCTTAAGAGTCTATTTTGGTCAAGATTTAACAGATGGCCAGCACGGCATATTTTATCACCTAATGATATATTTCGCCTGCATATACCATTAAAGAAAACGTTATTCGTTCTATGAAACTTCAACCTCATTTTTCAGCGAGAAATCATAGCTGGAAGCCACCATTCTCCATCCCAAGGGTGGAAGTCTTGGACGCGGGATGTTTGGACTATGATGGTTGCACTTTTCAGCAACAAGAGGTGTAGACTGTAAATTCTATCTACAACTTCACAAACGCTAATGGCAGCACGCTGCGGCAATCACGTGTGCAAGGATAAGAGAATTTTGCTGTGTTGCTGACCCAGCTATTGCCACCTAAAGACAACTGTTAGATACTCGAATTTTAAAAGCAGGGACCTGTCTTAGACTGAATATTCTCTCACATAATATCCTATGCCATTAGCTCTGCTGAAAAACCTGCGTGGATGAGTTACTCCGCAAGTACTTTGGTTCCATTTCTGCCCACTCGTCTTTTATATGCGCTGATAACCGCTTTACCTGATGTGGGCAAATAATTACTTTGGAGAGTTAAATCCAAGGGATGAAGCAGTAATGTTGTTAGAGGGCAGGCCTTTGTAAGGTTTCTAATTGATACGCGTTTTTACTCTTCTTCCTTTATTCATGTAATTGTATCAGAATTCATGAATAACAAAAATATGGCGATATCTCTGTGTCATGTAGGAATTATTTTTCATGCTTCAGTCGTAGTGAAATGCTACAGCCGTAAATAAATTGCCCCGGCACGGTGTGGAGGTTTTGGACAGTAAATATAAAGTCATTCCTAGAATATTATCCTTATAGGAGAACCAACCGATGCAATATTCGATTAAGTTTGGCTTCTAGTATTATAAGGCCGAGCAGAAGGTAGCGGTGAACGTCGGCTGAACTAAATTTATGAAACGAAAATGTTGTGAAAATATGAAACCAAAACTAACTTTTTCCTTCATATCCTGCCCTGCGGTTTACACCCCTTGTTGGCACCGACCTTGCGCTGCAGACCTGGTTGATATTTCATAATGCCCGGTGTCCACCCAAAGGTGGTTGTGCTTTATGAATCCCTATGCAGGCGCAATCTTTTGTATATTCCCCAATAAAATCTGTAAATTCCTTTTCATGCGGAGCGCACTTTGCCAGGGTACTTTACTGACAACAGCAATAATGGTGTGTCAAGAAATTTTACCTTGAATGAACCAACACCGATTCATTTTCTTGCGTGCCAGTCATTGGGTGAACCTTCCAAAGAACGCCCTAAACTGCATTCTCACTGGCACTCTGAAAACAATGTATTGCTTACTTAGCCAATATCTTTGGAATGGTTCAACAATGTCTTCAAATATGATTTCTTGCGTGATGTGGTTGCACTCTTGTACGATACCTCTCCTTTCGTTATTATTTCCAAAGGACAAGCTTCATTTATACACCCCAGAAACAATGCATTTTTTATATTACCCTTTCAGTACCACACTCAAGTCCTTGCATTCGTTTTCCTGGTGTGCGCCATTAAGTCCGGAGTGTCTTCGGGTAAGCATGTATATTGCGCAGGCGTCTATGCCATCTCTTTCTGCGGCCTTACAATTTTGACCACCCCTTACGATATTGCCACTGGGTTTTGTATGGGTGGTTGATCTCTTGAAAATGAGTCCATCCTAGTTTGCAGCTGTTTATGCTAAAATAACAGATTATGTATTCTTTAAGAATTCTTTATTAACCTCAGCCTTACTACGTTCCATACAGTGTACAGCACTCCCCATATCTCTGTAGCTAAACATATTCCGTGCCCTTTCTATCCCCCCTGCCATGGAATCCATCCCTCATTACAGGGCAACTTTGCCTGCACAAGCTTCAGATAAATTCTCTGCTTGGCCTGGCGCTCGCCTTAATCAGAAACAAATGCTTGGGCAACCGGTGTTTGACCACACCTTGAGCAAACAAATATACTTTTTGCCATGGCGCTCTTTGGTCACAGAAGCCTTTGTGCCACAAGAATTAACAGTCATCTTAAGTCGTTTCCCAATGCTCATGTTTCGTTTCTCTTTGTTGGTGTCCTGCAATAACAGGGAACAACGTTTCTTATTTAAAGGTACGCATGAGGCAATACAAGCCGCTAAATACGAAGCTAAAACTACATAACGATGGTTCTCATCTTTCTGCAAAATTTTTGGAAGATACGGTATGTCCACGTGTGTCCTACCTACCTGGATCGAAGCTTGGATGCAACATAACGCCGGAGAAAAGCGACTGCGACTGCCGTGAGGGAACTGTATCATACTTTTTAATTGCCGTGCTCAGTGCTGCTGCTCTACTTGCTGAGTAGCAGCACAGGGGCTGATAACTGTGTTTTTATAATCACAGTACATTACAGGTTAAAATTACATTCTTTCAAGAACTTCCATCAAGGTGCTCTGTGTGTTTAGCATATGATTTTACTCTGTTTAGTTTTGTGTTGTTTTCGAAAGACGCGGGTACGATCCCGGCCGCGACGGCTGAATTTCTATAGAGGCGAAATTGTACAAGCCCGGGTACTGTGCGACGTCAGTGCACGGCAAAGAACCCCAGGTGGTCTAAATTTCCGGAGCCCTTCACTGAGGCGTCCCTCGTAGCCTGAGTTGTTTTGGGACGTTAAACCCCCATATACCAGAAACCATTTTTGTGCTTTTAAAATGATGCCTTGCTAAAAAGTGTTGCGAAAGGGGCAATCACATATACTCATACCGACAGAAAACCACAAGGGACTCTGCTGTCTATCCGGTCTTCCTCTTCCATCTCCATCTCACGGGTTAAGAGGGTTAATTTGAGAGTTTTTTTTTCACAATATTCTGCGTAAAATATTCTTCAACAATATCCTGCGCGCAAATTACTCCTCGAGACCGCTGCTTTTAAGCCGCAAATGTAACGCACGTAGATGGTCATCACGGCGCTCTGCAAAACCTTGCAATCGATGGTCCCGGCGTCCAGGCCCGTGGCTTGAGTGTGTGAACTCAAGAGGCTTGGGAGCATATTCGAATTAGCAAAAATAGCACCGTTTAAAGATTGTCAGATAATGATGCTTCTCGGTGTAGGTGAAAACACTTCGCAGATTTTTTTTATTATTTCGGGCCACAGTCAGCCTGTTTGGAATTACGTGCCTATATGTATCATTTGGCATTGCTCAGATCAGAGCTGATTTCGACTTACTGTTAAGCCTTTTGTATGTCCATTCTTGTAGCTCGTTTAAAGGCGTCATTTTCCTTTTCCAAGTTTCATTTCACAACTACTTTTGCTCTGAATTGCAGTGCAGGACCCGGAGCACTGCGGTTTCATGCGCGAGAACTTTTCCCACAAGTGCCATTCTCCTGGAAGACTAATCACCTCTACTGAGGTCAGCGTCCCTTGTAATTACTGTCGGTGCGGTAGGCTCCTTAAATTACAATACGAAAAGTTTCTTACAGCGTTAAGTTTGTGCTCATAAACCTGGTGCAGCAGATGTTTTGCACGTTACTGAAGGTCACCAATGCGAGTAAACGATTGCTGTTCCGTGCTGAAAGGAAACGGGAACACACATATGCCACATTTATATAATCTGCAGCGAGACAGCGCTTTGGAGTTTTTTTTATAAAAATGTACATCGCTGGCTCCATTCCAGCTGAACAAGCTCCGAAATTGTTTTATGCTGCTTTGTTCATTGGTGCTTTTCGACTTTCAGTCTGATAGTATATTCGTTCTTTTCTCCTCTGAATGCGTTAAGAATAGTTCTTTGTGGAGTTTTAGTTTAATCTGGCGGTTAATGTGTATAATTTACTTGCTTACGCAGTGTAATATGTCAGTATCAATAACGGCATTTGTCAGCTGTGCCTGGTCAAAGGGCGTGCGCGGGGTTATTTCTAAATCTAATCTGGTTGTGAGTGCATGAACCAGGCCTTAAATGGCGGACTTTTAAATCAGAATCCATGAAGTAATACAATACAAACAGCGTTAAAAGAAAAAAAAAGATCGAAACTTCTAGGACTAACAGCCCCAACATTACAAATGGTCTCACAGAGGACAACCAACAGTTTAAGTCTCCATGTTCACACGCGACACGATATTTCCCAACAATGAACAAACCTTCTAAGAGGATTCTGGTGCGGGCTAGTTGGTTGATACTTACTACGAGACAGATTGACACAGCGCAACGGAATGAGGGCGAGAAGAAGAAACACGAAACACCTGACGTGGCGCTGTCCTGTGTTTCGTGTTTCTTCTTCTCGCCCTCATTCCGTTGAGCTCTGTCAATCTTTGCCGTAGAAAGAACAAATCTCCACTAGTATATACAGTTCTTTTTGTATACCGGCTATCATTTGGTTCGAACCCTGTGTGCAAGTCTTTCACCGTCTCTCATTGGTAGCATTTTGACAGTTCCAATATCCCGGAAAGCGCAGATAGAAAGTGGGGTGGAGCGTGGGCAGAGAATGACTAGTTACTGTCGCTTACAAACTTTGCGCGTGTTTCATTCACTCTGAAGGCTTTCAGCAGGACCGTGATGCCTCCGTCGCCATTTCCTGAAGCCGAAAAGGTGCCTATGACTGTCGTCCTACATTGCAAAAAATCTCTGAGCATTTCCGAATGCAAGATAATGAGGGATAAAATCTTGTTTTGCTGCAGCAAAGGTGCGCTTGTTTACAGGCAAATAAGCATTTGATTTTGAACGATAAAGCTTACAATCCGTGCTTTTCCCAAATCTCAAGAAGGTTGGATTGAACCAAAGCTATTCACCTTCTCGTCCAAATAATTTTATTTTGTTTTGTTTCTTGCGACTTGCGGTTATTTAGAGCAAGATAAAACTTACCATGGAAAACAACAAATTTAAGCCAATAACCCACGTTGATGTCATGCGTACTTTCACTGCATTATTATTGTCTCCTACTGCATGGCGGAGGAAGCCTAACCTGAAGCTGGGTATTATTTCGTAATTCCTGTAGTAAAATTGCCCTCTACAGCAGACGAAAACAAAGAAAGATTCGGACACATATTTCCTGCCACTCGGTGAATTTAATGAAGGCACTCCTTGTCCGCACAAACAACTCAGTTGAACAACCTGCCTTTAAGACAGACCAGCTAACAAGTAGGAGAAAATAATTAACACCTCATAAAACCGTTCATTCCTCTTGTACATCTTCCAAATCAACTAGGTCTCTCTTGCTGAGTCCTTAAGATAGCAGTGCGTGTAATCTTTGTAATGATAAAAAATTCTGGCTTTTTTCCTTGAAGGTTTTCTGTTTGCCCTTACGTAACATACTTATAAGTATCTGAGACGATATCACCGCTCAAAAGCGGATTGACAATTCCAGAGGTGCACCGAGAAGTTGGGGTACTGCATCAATGAGAGAGCAGAATTACATGAGGACTTGTATTTACCGCTGATCTCTTTACTTGTGCCACACTAAACAAGTTTTCTTGATCCCATGCGCCTATTTCAAGGTTCAATCACTACTTTTACGTAACGAGCCATGATATTGGTTCCTTTGTCTCACTGCTTTCTCGTCCGACATGTACGCAGTGCGCGCCTGCATAGACGGCATATGCTGGCTTTGAATTCTTTGTTTCCTGACAATACTCCCAGCTTCGAGCTTTGCGCCCGCGCACTTTCTGTTTTATTTGTCGTGTACATATCGAAACAATACCATGGTTTGAATATTTTTACGACAATCATTATGTGTGCCTTTTTTGTTTCTTCTTGAGCTGGTACTTCAGAGACCCCTTCAGGCCACAAATTGCGTTGCGAATCCGACGCATGACTAAGGACTACGGTATTCAATGTTACCTTAACGCAGCACATATCTGTTATTTCTGTGTTTTGTGAGCAATATTTGCGAGTATATGTTTTTGCTTTTTGGGGGGCGTTTTAAGAGACATTTCACTTAAGAATCAAGCTAGGGTTGGCTTGTTTTTCTAGAATAACTTAAGTCGTAGCAAGGCGCGAATTTTGGTTTTCCTGGGAATAGGTGGATTTGGGAACCACAACATTTTTGTACGCCACTTGCGTAATGGTCAAATCAAGCTTCCTTGCTCTTAGCAATGTATATAAAATTTTCTAATCGAGTGTGGTTTTTCGAATTGCCGAAACGGCGTTGTTTACCAGGCAGCGCTACTTCTCGCCTTTGCTCAAATCAGAAAGCGCTAGAAGAAGGTTAAACGAGATAACACCAACAAGTATTAACGGAACGTAATGCGTACAACGAGAAGCTGATCTCCAAACCGTTCCTGAAACCATAATGCAACTGATGAAAACTGCCGAATACATTGACAACGTAGCAATAATATGAATTTATAGCTTACTGTAGCCAAGAATTTTTCTTTTGTCGGCGAAATTATTGAAGCTGACTACAAGAGCCCGATGCTTTGTTTCATGCACCGGAGTTACAAAAAACATATACAGGGCGGATGCCGTATTCAGTATATAAATACGGTACGGTATAAAAACTTCAGCCGGACTTA
This sequence comes from Amblyomma americanum, assembly GCF_052857255.1. NCBI lineage: Eukaryota > Metazoa > Arthropoda > Arachnida > Ixodida > Ixodidae > Amblyomma > Amblyomma americanum. The sequence goes on from NC_135501.1 coordinate 133,804,588, forward strand.
AGAACAAAAACTGAAGTTTAAACGGATAAATATATTTGGCGCTCTAAAAAGGTAAGCGGTAGCACAAGGAATATCTAGAAACATTGTAGATGTTTATCTGAATTCATAAGAGCAGCGAATGCACTCACTGCAAATTTAAAACAATGATCAGCGACGACGACAGCTACTGCAGACAGGAAAAACTCAAAATCTAGCGTTAAAAACTAACGCTCTCACTACAGAGAAACGGTAGTTAGAAAGTTGTATAAGAGCTGTGGGCGTTATGTGCTTTTGTAAAGAAAAAGCCGCTAAAGGATAATGATATAAGCCTTTTAAACGACGGCTATTAATACTAATCACAAACCGCTTCTTCGAAAAAATGCTGCACGGTGTAGCGGCTCTCCACTAACGACAATTCAAAGCACTTCATTGAGGATGCGAAGGGAAGGGTGCTGTTCATCCATCAGAAAGAACGATAAAACATCCCATGTATATTAATAGATAATGAGACGTCTGCATCCAGCATATATCTCTCATTCTGATGGCAAATGGCTCTTTAGAAGGACATACTGAAAGATTTAGCACATTTTATTGGATTTTCAATGTCATTACGTATACAGGTCACGTGCCGCAGCGCTTTTGTTTTATTTTAACTCAATTTATGACGTTTCTCCTGTAAAAGCAGCACGCGCCAAAATATAAACACACGCATACACGGACGACTACTTCTTCGCCAAAGTATACGGAGCTTGAACTGCCGTCTTGGGCGAGGGGTGCGTTTCTATATTAAGGTCATCCAGCAGTGTAAATGTATGAAGCATCAGGGATACGCAGCCGCAACCTCTGTGTAACATTTGTGATCAATGAGGGTTCCGTAAAATCTTTTAACTAAGCCATAGCCTAGTTTATACGATAATTTTGTTCTCATATTTCTCTGGTGCCGAAATAGAAGAGTCGAGGTTGGATTGCTCAGATAGATCGCCTAGCTGATACACAGAAAAATTACAGCCCTTCTTAAATTATTTACAGGATATAAGAACAGGACACGCTGCAATATATTAATAAGTTTGGTGTTTCGTTAGCTTTGATGGGACAGAAGCTAATTTGCGTTGCACGTCGTCCGATCTTAATTTTCTTTCGTGATCCTGCCATGAGCACTGCACCAAGTATACTTACTTGCCGCCGTTGTACTCTGCATGCATGTCGGTTTTCCTGCGTTCATCATATGCCTTCCTGTCAACTGTGCAGGTTATTCGACGATCACTAAGTGGCACCGATATACTTTATATCATCATGTGGAATCTGAATCTCGGTTTCATGTGTATACACATTGCCAACGTACTTTGGAGGCAGCGGGGAACTTAAACTGTGAAGAAGTTTCACAAGAAGAGAACCAAGCTTCATTTTCTTATGGGCCATTTGGGGTAAAAATATTTAAAGTTGGCTTTCATCGAATTCCTAACTGCCACGTTCAGATCAAATTACTACTCATTTTTCCATCCTTTGCGGAATGATTGCCCAAGCGCTGAGTAGTAGAAGCTTTTATGTGCGATTTAGCAACGCCAATCTGTTATGTGTTATGTAGCAACGAGGCTAATTCCGAATTTGTCTGAAGGAAACCTGCAAAGTTAAGCTCACTGAGTGCCACAAAGAAATTTTGGCCGCAACTAATGGCTCCTAGTTTAAAGAAAAATCGCCCCACTCAACTTTTCTGGAAACCTATATGCATGTCCTGATCTGCGTCGCTGCAAGAATCCTAAAACGCATGTTGTCAAGACAACCCGACACCATTCAGCTTTCAGGTAGATAGCAAAAGTTTTAGTTGAACCTTAAATCTTACGGCCTGTGCCAACGCTTTAAAAAGAAATATTGCCATGAGCGAGTGTTAACCTTTTGTTTTCTGCTCCCGGTAAGCTACAGAAACTGCGGAGAAAAACCCATCCCGGAGCCTGTAACAAGCTTAAGGGCAGAAAAAAGCGACAGGCTAACTTTGTGTGAATGCACGGAATCAAGTGTTTCAAGGACACCAATAATTTGAGCGACATATCTATAGGTGCACTTTTTGCGCAGTGCAGGGGTTGTAAATCCGATGCAGGTCTAGAACGCACCATCGTCATCCAAAGCAGCCGTCAACTGAGCCCCCAAAGGACCCAGGCGCCGATGATAGAATGTTTAAAAAACGCCTTTGCGTGAAAAGCGTCTTTTGCTCTACCTTGGATGCCGCTGATTGTTCTGCTCTCTTCGCATGCTGGACCCCCCCCCCCCCCCATATTGTTATGTTCAGTTCAAAGTTTCTCAATAAATTGTAGCAAATTAACGCTCGCCTGTCTCCTCTAAGTCTTCGGATGTCCTCGTCGTTTTGTAGACTTTACATTTTCATGCCTATTTATAGAGTTCTATAACATTATCAAGAGGCGTCGATAAAGGCTCCAGGTTTTGGATGCTTTTCTGATACCCAACAATTCTTGACAAATGCATTTTTGATCAGGAAACCGTTTATGAACACACTTTTTTCATAAAATATAACATTTCAATATAACAATCATTATGTCCACAGATCACACTATGGCAGTGTTTCGTTTTTTTTTTCTGTTAACGTTTTTGCTATCGCCAAAAGCGTTTCCCATTTTTTCTATAGCTTCACTGTTCGATGCAATCGATATAACACGTTAAAAACATTTTGCTACATATCAGAAGAAAGAACCATAACCTTCAGCATTTCCATAAGAGCATATTACAATTGTCTAATTGTCAAACTTTTTTTTCGAGAATATTGGACATCTTGTCCTTCTCTTCCCAGAATGAATATTGCGCCATACATATGGCAGATGATGGTATCTTCGCGTATGTTTATAATAGAATGTTTTTCTTTTTTAATGCGTTATCACAGCAAATCTGTTTGGGCAATGACCCGTACTCATCGCGCCTTTCCAAAGTAGCAACGGACGAGGATCCTGGAGCACCGTCATCGAGGTTTTGTGACACGTTGCCTCTCTGAACCGACCTTAGGCATTATGCTTTTGACATTTGAGGACAGAGGTCACAGCGTTACTGACGGCATTCTGAAGGTCCTATAACGTCCTCCTCAAGGTACGACAAAGATGCCCGCTAAAGACCATTGTGGAAGCACCGGTAGCTGTACACTTACTTAGTCTTAGCATGTATAAGCCAGAGTGAACGAAGAAATAGGTCATGGAATGCAATCAGCAGAAATTACATTACAGGAGCTTTCGCATGCTTTTTCTTCATTTACATGATGCTCACTACAACTCCGGGTTGAGCATTTCCCTGCAGCAAAACACCTTTCTTCTTTGCCATGAACAAGGCCAGACATCGTAATAGCGCAAACGTTGAGGTCGAGAAGATAAGAACGTCTGAAAAATAGAACACTTACGCTTGCACTGTTATGAGGCATATATCAAAGATAGGTATCCCAATTCACGCTAAAGGGCACCGTTGTAGTGCATCCTTAGGTATTTTGTTACGGTGTCGATGCGGCTTTTATTCGCGAATTATTCAAGGCCATTTTCACTCGTACCTGAGCCTCCACAGGTCTTCATCAACACTGCTGCAGTGGCCATTAATCAGGCTGCAAAGTATTATCTGAGGTAGAACACTACGTTTTGCCAGCGATTACTTGAGAATACATTTCACGCCACCTTCTAGGCACTACGGCAGCACACTTGGTATGGCGTACAGACGTCTGATTGTTCAACTGGGTTTCCAACCGGTGTTCACGACGAGATATGATTGAGTGGAGCTTGTGTTGTCACTCTTTTCATTGTACTTGACCTTTTGCTCTCAGAATACGTACGGCGATGAACTCGCTGCGTCACAGCAGCAGCATGTTCACAGTCTCTGAATTCATCTTAAAAAACGAGAGCTTTAGAAACAATGGACAATGTCCTGCGGTATACATTATTGCTCCGATATGCAGGAAGCCAATTGCACTGATTAATATTTCACTGGCACAAATAATTCAAAATAATTATCTTGAGCCTATAACTTCGAAGTGTGGTAAAGTTCTTGAATTAGTAACAAGGAAATCTTGTACGAATAACCATATTCTTCTCGCACAGGGATACTTTATGCCAGCCATGTATCAGACCCTACTTGCGGCTTCGTTCCTCCAAACTCGTCTCTGAGTGCCAGCGCTGCATTGAAAAGACGGCGCCAAACTTGAGAACAAAGTTCAAAAAAATTTTCAACACATTCAAAATAAGGCGCAAGCTACGCCGACAGTGGAGCCTCTCTGCAGACTTTATGAAAGTCCAGCAATATCGGACAAAAATTTTGAAAATTGCAAAATTGTAAGATACCTTTACAGTAATATGAAGGTAATGATTCATTCTTCTGATATGTAGCAAAATATTTCTTTTGAAGTGTTTCCATCAGTGGCATTCAACAGTTAAGACTACGATAGAAAACCAACGAGGAAGGCTTTTGACGATATAGCAAACACGTTAGTAGAAGAAAAAAATACAAAACTGCCGTCGTGTGATCAGTATATATACTGTTTTTTATAGTTAAATCTTACATTATATATGGCAAAAAGGCCGCCACCGTATGATTTTCCGCTCAAAAATTCTTTTGTCTAGAATTTCTGGGTATGGGTTATCGCCAGGCGTCACATCGTGGTCGACTTAACCGATGGCTCAGGGGTCTATGAGCTCTCTTCAGTCGTCGGTAAAGGGCTCCACACGTGCAGAACACAGCCGCAAACATCGCTTTCCCGGGCTTATCAAAAGTGCGGACGAAGACTGCGCCGTTATCAGTTGCAGGGTAAGTCGTCTGGGCTGCCTACGCAGCAGTAGCTACAGCGGTGCCTTCGGTCTTTCACTCCCACTGGCAAGTGGCCATTGAACCTCATCACCACTCTGGACTGCACTCTTCAGGTATGCAGAGCACGTTCTAAGGCTACAGTCGGATTTCCTGTTATTAACAAACGTTAACTTTTATTTCTGTGCTTCTCCATTTTCTTTATGCCACCTATGTAATAAAGGCGCACAAAGACGCAGTACTACCATATCACTGTCAACCTGTTTACGTCTTCAGTAAGACGAATATGCTTCAATAGCTATTGATTACGAAAGCGCCGATTAAACAAGCATTATTAATTTATATTTTAATTCTTCCCCCGTACTATTGTATTACATAGTGATGTGCGATAACTGATAATTGAAAGCAGAAGAACCGTATACGTGAACGATATCTTAGCGGCGATTCCTCTTGCTTATCAATAAAAGTTTAATGATCCAGGCTTCCCTCGGCAATTGCTAACAAGGGACATTTCTTAACCAAATAAAATGCAAGCCACTGCTTGTATGGCTAGCGCTAGATGAAAATTCGTAAAATTTGAAGCTTCAAAAGTTGCAGGACTATCATTCGGTTGCACCTCGTCCATGGAATAGGAAATAATGAGCGCCCGCTAGCCTCGATCTCTAAAGGGTCACAATGTATATTAATCCCGCAGAGAGTGCAGGGCAAAAATAGCTGCTAGGCGTTCCACATTGTGCATTAGGAACAGATTTTCTCGTAAGTACTAGGAGGGAGACACGTGCTGCTTAGTTCGTTTTGGCTCTGCAGTGATACGGTACTATTGCAACATCACTTACGTAACTATGCACAAAACAAGGATGTGAAGGGTCGGATGCTATTGCTACGATCTGAATTAGCTTAGGCGTTTTATGCAGTTACATAATTATAAGGAAATTTAATTCCATTTTAAATCAATCCGCATCACACAAGTGGTAACGCGAAGGTCAAGATAACCCGTCATTGCGCTCTTAATAAAGCTTTGATCATAAAATACCTGAGCAAAATTTTTTACAGTGCAGCATATAACATTGTTTAACAAGGGATCGAAATAGTGCCGCTTCATGTTGTGCCAGTGAGGTGCTTGTTGCTGTGCGTCTCGTATTTATCTTCAGTATGGTAACTACTCAGGTGGTGTAAGAAATACTTGTTGTTGTAGTGGTATGCCGTTCTCGAATATTTTGAAAAGGCTTGGGGATTATACGCGGGACATGAGGATTCCATAATTTTTCTTTTTATACGGATGAAAGAAAAAATCCATCGTGTATTTATTTAAACAAACCGCAGTCACTTCAAGACGAAGCAGTGGGGCCATTCAGTATAAAATAAAAATAACACCGCGCAATTTAACCCGCCGCAGGGGATCAGTGGCTTTGGCGTTCAGCTCGTGATCCCGTGGCTGCTGTTTAGACCCGCAGCACGCAGTCGTATTGCAATGGAGGCGAAATACAAAAACGCCCCTCTGCTGTGCGATCAAAGGTGGCGTCAGTTATCCAGGCGCCATCTAATGCGGCGACTCTCGTTGCCCATGTGTCGCTTAAGGTTGTTAAATACCTCAGTGGACGACGAGCAAGCGACAGTTTTTTTTAACAATGAAAACATGCCGAAACTTGCCAAATATAAAAAGTGCACAAGCAGAAAAGATGAAAGGAAAATTTCAGTAAGGCCATTTCGTCAACACTTGCCCTCGTAAGAGACGTCGATAAGAAGGGCATCCTACTGAGCGAGCGTGCGTTAAAGAAACGAGTTCTTGAAAATATTAGTGCTTGAGAAGCATGCTGTGAGCATGTAAAAAAGAGAGAACGAAAGAATGAAATTGGTAGGAATGAATAATTCTGCATTTACATTCATCTTGCGCATGTGCAGCAGCAACCGGAATCTCAGCCTGAAGTAAATCTTCGGCTGTACTTAGAATATTAGATTTTCTGGGCATAATAAATGTTAATATAATAAATTCTGTGTAACATATTAAATTCTGTTCATGAACCAACTAGCCTGCCAGAACGTCCTTCTTCATAATAAATGCCGCCACGACGTCCTTCTGTATCCTGAGAGCTTAACAATGATGCGAATAACGTCTTCCTCACACTGTTTTGAGCACGTGTCTGCACGAACAGCAGAGAAAACAATCGTATAAGGTTTCTAAGCAAACTTGCGGGCAACGCCCGTGCTCTTCCACATGCACCATCCAGCGTAATCTAACCCCTCGCTGCCACTAGGTCACGTGGAATGACGTGGCTGTTAGATTTTAAATTTCTTTAGTTTTGTACATTATGGTTATAAAAGCAGTAAAAATTCTGAACCGATATCATTTTTCAGTTTGCCTACTGACGTATTCTTGAAAGACCTGCGCGGCCCATTTCTAATCGTAAGTCTTTTTGAATTTCTCTGCACTCACCATTTCTGCTCTTGAACGTCCTGGTCATTCCACCTGGCGTAAGATTCCAGAACTTGGCATTGAGATACATTTGATCTACTGAAGAAAAAAAAATTGGCCTGTACAAGTATAAGGCGCTTGCTTTTATGGTACGTGTTAGGTCTGGACGCTATATACAGAGGCGTGTGTAGATCAGCACGTACGCAAGCAAGATATTTGGCACTATAATTCAGTAATAGCCAATGAAGACGAGTTAAAATCCTACATTATACATAGAGCCCTTTCTTCAACGCCTCCTTGCTGTACAGGAATAGACCGGACTCACAAGCATCTCCAATGTATACGTCCACGTGTGATTTATACCGAAAATCAGTTGAAGAACGAAAGGTAACCACTTTAATTTCTTTTCAGTCCATCGAAAGCACCGAGATCGCAAATTCTATTGTAATACAGTAGGTGGTCTAGCGTCCGGCTGACTAGACTGCGTCGCTGGTATGCGGTCACATTTAAAGTTTGCTTTTATGAATTTTAACAACCCAAACGCCTCAAACTATGCAGGACGCCGTAGTGGAAGGCTGCGGATAATTTTCCACCGTATGAGGCTGTACACCGAAGAGTACTTTTGCTCTACCTTCTCGCCTCCATAGAAATGTGTCCGCCGTAGTCGTTATCAAAAATGCGTCATTCAGGTGAGCAAACCAGAGACATAACTACTTAGTCACTGTGGTGGCTGCCGCTGTTGAAAGTGTAGGTGATTTTTCTTTGATGTAAACCCCGATCTTTGCCTCTCATCTCTGGAAGAGCAGTACACAGATGTAGAGCTTGTGCGCCTTCCTTAACAAAACCTTTCTTATAAGACTTCCTTTCTTGCATCAAGTCTAGAATGAAGCTCCTTACCGTTGGTGTCCTGGTGTATATTTTTCTTACTGGCGTCACCTCACGTGAGTATATCCCGTTTTCTGCTGTTGACTTATTGCTGACTTTTAATTTCCAACAGGGTTTATGAAGTCATTATGCAACGCTTCCTTGCACTGATGTCCTTGCATGATTTCTTTTCTATACGCACATTATACCCGGATTTCATTTCATTTCTTCAGTGCCTGTCTATACAGGTGAATTTAGTGCAGAGGGCAAGAAACATCAGTCATTACGAGACCACAAGCGCTTTTTGGCATTTAAAAACATTACTTTCAAAACAAGCAATTTCCCAGATACTTAAAAGAGCATGAGTTATGTTTAAGGCAAAAAAAGACGAAGAAAAAATTGAGCCGACCACAGCGCTTACATTATCAACGTTTGCTTTCCAGATATCCAGCTTCATCATATTTGGTGCGTAGACACATTGCTGATGGAACCGTTCTTTCTCTTATTGTTGCCAATATGAAACATCGTATATAGGCACAAGATGGTCCAGTAGTCCAATAGCAACCTCCGTCAAGCCGCTTTCAACCTTGTCGATCATATGGCGGTAACACGTCGTGCTTCATATCCTTCAAAAAATATCCAGCATTCATTGCATGTAAAAGGTCAATATAGCGGGTGTTTCAGGCACTCTGTTTTTGAATTTTTAAATATAGGTTAGTTGAGTCAAAATAGCACTTTTTTCCGGCATAGCGATGTCAGGGGGATAGCCCGGCAGAACATAGCTAAGACTTGCTAACTAGTAGGCTGGTTAACTAATACTGAATAGTTCTTTCAACTATTGCTTTTAGTCCCCTAATTTGTTGAGAGGCATGTAGGCCATCACAAGTCATATCCGTGTCAGTATTTATAATTTCTAAATTGCAGTTACCTTCAGTGCTGAGACCCGAAAATTCGGCCTAAAGTGGGCCAATGGGCCAAAATATGCGCTCTGTCGCAAATCATGCCGGCAAAGGAAATCCTCCAATGCACGGCACTCGTTGGAATAGACAAAAATTGTTGAGCCAGAGCGGTAAGAGTAACTGCGTTTTCGAACTTCTGAAAACGGCTACGGATAATACTTAGGGTGGGGTGCGCACCTGTCGGTAAACAATGAAAATAACAGTATAAGTTGAATAGCGAACTATTGAATATTAGTTAATGATCGTACTAGTTTTCACTCCCTCTTATATTAAGATGTGCTATACTGCTTGCAATGTTATGCCGAAAAAGCGCTCTTCTAACAGAAGAAAACATTTTGTAATATTTCCAGAACATTCTAAGTGAAACACCCGGAATAGAAAGCCATTAACAGAGAGCGTAAAATTTAAATTCTTGCATTAAACTTTTGCAGAAGAGCCGGAGTGCCCTCTAGTGAACTGTGTGGCTGAATCTAAGGTGGGATGCCTGCTCACAGAGGAGAAATGCCATTGTTTCTGCGGTGAGGGAATGCTGCTCATTCTTCGTATCGCTTCACTTGCGCATTGCAGCTCTAGCAGAGCATGTAAAGATAGGGGCATGCAACACAAGGTCTTGTTCTACCACTGCGGAATGCAACTTATGAAGCATCAGCTTCGTGAAGCTAAGTGCAACGGCACAGCATGAACTCTGCTGTTTTTATTTGCATGATTGCTCGCGAGAAACGAATTTTCAGTTTCTTTTTTATTTATTATAATAAGCCGGGAAAAAGCGCTGTGCGGTCACGTACAAAACGAAGTGTTCTTTGGCAGTTTTATTTATATATTTGCTGTCTAGAACACTTGCGTCTGTCGCCTTAGCTGCCTTGCTTTTAAATTTTTTTTCTTGGAGCTAATTTGGTTTTCAATCTATATTAATGTGCCTTTCGAGTGTGTATGTCTGGGTTGCTGCGCTTGCTTGCAAGCAAGTCTCAGTAACGGAAACTGTGCTAATAGATTTTTTCCTACCCAGTTCCTGGAGAACCCTGCAAATTTTTGCGCGAGACTTTTTCGCGCGAGTGCCAAGCCCCAGAAACGCTGCAGTGCTCTACTGAGGCGATCACTTGCAAGTGCCGCTGCGGTACGTACTGGTTTATCTTTTATTGTTTTCTGTTTCTCATTTAAGGAGGTAGACGACCTCGGTATTTTCTCCCGGGTGTGGAACTACCACTCAAGATACTCAACATCTCCACCCATATTAGCAAAAGGAAGAAAAGTTGTCGTGTGGTTTGCCTCTAGTTCCATTCACTCTAAAGTCATAACTGTTAAAACCTAGGTAATCGATTAACTCTCTTTTGAGGCTGAGGACTCGAAATTCACATTTTTCAAGCTTACTTTCTCAACGCACAAGCTGATGCTAACGCGAGGTATAACTAAGTCCATCTTAGGTAGGCACACTACTTGAATCAACCTGAAATTTTTTCAATACTTTGCCGCTTTGCATGCACATATAGAAACCGCTAACAGATTCACCCCGTTACATTTTCTATGTCTAACTTGCGCGTTATTGCTGAATTTCCAGGAAATCCGTGATGCCGGCAGCCCCGCTACAAAGAAGACGAGAGGATTACTCAAATTTATGGCGACGTCCTAAAACAAGAGTCTTCGCTTCCCTCTGCTCAAAATATTATTAGCTGAATAAAAATTCTCAATTCTGCAAATCTGTCACGTGTTATGGCTTCCATAGTCCCAAACATTTTGTGCCTAATGTTAAGTCTTAGTCAAACTGAGTTTACTCAGCGAAAAAAGAAAAGGCGATTTTGTATGCTAAGTATACTTCTCAACGGAGATCGGAGTGGACGTCTAACGTTTTCAAAACGCCATTTTGCATAGCCAGCGACAAAATCAATGGCATGGCGCGTTGGCGACAGCATGCAATTTCTTTATGCACTGCTTTTTTTTAGTTGGACCTGTATGATTCACTCCCAGAGAATTGGCCTCCAGATCTGTCTCTCTCGGCAATATGAATATTCGGCGCTAAAATATTCTTTCTTATTCAGTATACAGTTATAAAAATGTTTCTCTGAGATTGCATATTTCGATACCATGTTGGTGTCTATTCTTCCAAAAAAATTACACTGAACACGTTTTCTCCCACAAAATTTAAGCTGAAGAGATGAGCATTTTACTCAAAGCTAGGATTAGGGTCAAAATAACAATAAGGTGGCGCTAACGTAGCCACCTTGCAAGATAGCTGAAAGCAATTTTATTGCTGAGCTTTGCTATGAAATTTCACTAAAAACACTATGTAATGAAGCAATGCCGGTCCATTTAGGTTTCAGCCGCGTCTTTCAAAAAGTACATGGAGAAGATAACTGTGCGATAATATTTACTCCACGTGTTTCGCGAGTGTGCACGAACATGTACATCGCTTACCCTTTGCGTGTACAGCGCTCTCCTTCACGGCTGTGGGCTTCCAATGCTAAAGTACACCCGCCGGTCCCAGTAGGAAGCCGATAGCAGAAGCGAGCGTAGGTAATGTTAGTGCGCGCTTTTGTCTCGTGGCGCACGTCTCTGGAATATGCACTGAATAAATGATGGCTTTTCCAACCGAAGTGCCGGATGAGGCGGAATAGCTTGAAAACTCATAATTTCTAATAAAGTTGCATTTCTTTCGGATGGTTATAAGCGTGTAGAACCTTTTCGATAAATAATAATAATTGGTTTTGGGGGAAAGGAAATGGCGCAGTATCTGTCTCATATATCGTTGGACACCTGAACCGCGCCGTATGGGAAGGGATAAGGGAGGGAGTGAAAGAAGAAAGGAAGAGAGAGGTGCCGTAGTGGAGGGCTCCGGAATAATTTCGACCACCTGGGGATCTTTAACGTGCACTGACATCGCACAGCACACGGGCGCCTTAGCGTTTTCGATAGTGCAAGGAACAGGAAAATGAGAAAGATGACACGAGAACAGAGAACTTGGAGTAGCAGCCACACTCTGTGTGGGTAGCACAATCGCCTCCTCACCTTTCAAACGAAGGGGAGAGGCCAATGGCGAAAGGAAGGAAAAGAATACATTTTCAAATAAAAGCTCATTGGGCTTGAAGATGCTTTTTCAACCTCAAAGACCGCGGAGCAAAAGGGCGATACGAAACATGATGCATAGGCTTGAAATGTTGTCTTCTTTGTGTCTGTCTTGTGCTGCGTTTAGAACTGCACTCTTTAAAAAGAAGATATTCAACGTTGTGGCTTTTGAGCATGCGTGCCTGGGCTGCAGCCGTTCTATCATGCACCTGAGCATTATGGATGTTCGCCCAGCATGATGACTACAATATGGCGCTTGCATGATTTAGGGTTCGTATTAGTATTTACGTTTGCCAGCATCGCATGCCTGGTGCAAAAATGAACATGTCAAGTTGTTTAAATATACGTGAAATGTTTCCGTACTCATGTCAGAGAAACAAATTATGAGAGCAATATTTTTGCCAGTTCTTTGCTTTGCCTCCTCTACGCATAACAGGGCGGATTTAGGCATACAGGCCTTGGATGACCTGCCAAACCGCTGCCAGCCGGCTGTAATTCATATGCGTACAGTCTGGATTGAAAGTAACTGGTTAGAGATGGTTCAAGTGCAAGAGCGCCATACGTTAGACGCGTGCAGTGAACAACGCCAGATGTCACATACAGGGGATGGTCGGAGTGAGGCTCCAGCTACGCATGTAACGTCACGTCGGATGTATGGAAGGTAGGTGCCTCATCTCACTGGGGTTGGGGGAGGAGCGGCGAAGAGCGAGAATAGCCAGCTTGTTACAGTGCCGATATGCTGGGTTAATAGCTAATCTTTGACAACCATTTGCTGTTATAGGGAAGACACATTGAGATGGCCCCGTTAATTTACCTCTACATTTAGAAGACCAGGTGTGTGTTCAGGTGTGCAAATCATGTTATCTTAGAACGCTCTTTTTTTCGGTGGTTACTTGGGAACCTTCTGGCGCTTGTTCCTAGTCAGTCTGAACATCATAATGTACAAAGATTACGTGAAGTGGCTTTGTCGAAGAAATCTACTTTCATTGCATCCAGAACCCATCATTTGTTTTTTAGTGTTGGGCATCGCAATTAATACACTCAGAACTATACTGCATGTTTCGATTCCATGCTTCTGCAAGCGCGACAGTGAAATAAATTTTCATGTGTAATAATGGGCTCTGGACACATTCGGCTGCAGTGGCACAATCTGTACACTCTTGCGTCTGCGCGTTCAAAAGTTGTCAACCATAACTACCGTTCATGCACTCTAGCGTGGCAGAATACGTATTTAAAAAAACAATGTAATTGAATGAGATAAAATCGCTTCATATTGGGAGCTTAGTGTGTCGCCGCCACCAGCTCCCTTAGCTCCCCGGAACGGTCTCGCCCGTTCCAGCCCACCCTTGTTGCTGCCGCGCTGAGCTGCGGTCCTGTAGTTAACGTGTCGCCTGCCCACGCACCCGTGCCTCCCATGTATGCCGAATCTGTCGCACGACAACCGCGGGCGCAGGCCTATGCCTACGTTCCTACAGCGGTGCCTGCTCATGTTACTTCCCGACTCCGCTCCACGCTCGCTACCAAAAATCCTTGCCGCACTAAGCTGACAACAGACCGACTTGCTATGCCTTTGGTCTTCCAGACCATGTCGCGTGCCTCTGTCGACGTACTCTGCATGCGCGTGTGCACCCTCTGCTGGTGTACCCCGATATAGACCGCACCTCTCGCCCACTTTTCGGACCTCAGGGGACATCTCCTCACCTCGCCCTCTGTCGACAGCCCTACGTTTCCCACCACTCGCCTTCCCCTCGCCGCCACTCATTGTCACCCATGAGACGTCGCAACGTCCCCACCGATTAGGAAAACTAGCAGCCGCAGTTCCTAGGGAACGAACTACGCACTCATCGCCCTGCTTAAGTCCTCGCCTTTCTCCTCCGAATGTTCGTGATGTGTTGGTAGACAGTGCCAAGACATTTGCGCTTGTGGACACTGGTGTCACCGTTTTTGTAATTCACGAAAACTTCTGGCGCTCGCTTCGCTAAGTTACCACCCCATCTTCTGGACTCTCACTCTGTACAGCCCGCGCCGAGCCCGTTCATCCTTCTGCCGCTTGTTCCGCACGCGTCGTCATCACCAATGTTTTATATGTTGTCGAATTTTTCGTCCTCCGTGAAATCTCCGGTGACGTCATCCTTGGCTGGGTTTTTCTATCCCGCCACAGTGCCTTCATTGACTGCGCTCTTGCGCACGTCGTCTTCTCTCAGCCCCGAGGTGCGCCCTTCGACGAGCCTCCGATTCGCCGTCCTGCTAAGCTTGTGGTCGCTGAGGACACTGACATTCCCCCTGACAGTGCCGTGCTCGTCTCTGTTTGCGCAACCTCTGTTTCTGACGCCACGTTTACTTCACGCCTTCCCCCGTCCTTGCCTCTCGCCGACACCTCTCTTTTCCCTTCGCCGTTATGACATTCACCAGGGTGCTGTCGCAATCCTCGTCACTAACTCCGCGCTCTCACTGTTCCGCGGCAAGTGCCTCGGCAATTTTGAAACCGCTGACTTGGTCTCTTCCTTGGACACTGATGTGACCTCCTCCACTGCCGACGTCGCTGCCCTCACCCCATGTGGCGCTATTCCCGATCACGCTCTCCTCGGACATTTTGACCGTTCCATTGACCGCGTCCTCGACACGGCTGACCACGCGCAGCTCCTTGCCCTGCTCAACCAGTTTCGCTCATTGTTTTACTACCAGTCCACATTTTTGGGCCGTGCGACCACTGTCGAGCACTACACTGACACCGACACCCATGATCCTCTCCGTCAGCGCCCCTACCGTGTGTCGCCTCCTGAGCGCCGCGCCGTAACTGAGCAAGTTGACGACATGCTACAACGCGGTATTATTGAACCATCCACCAGTACATGATCATCCCCAGTCATCCTGATGAGAAAGATGGCTCGATATTATTTTGCGTTGGCTACCGCCAACTTAACAAAATTACACGAAAAGACGTCTACCCGGTACCCGTATTGACACGGGGTCCCTAAAGCTGCAACACGGGGGTTAGCACACTTTGAGAGCAGTTTTGGAACATGATCTAGGTGTGATTTTAACTGGTGCGCATGAATAAGTACACCGCTTACTCTGTGCCTTTACGGGCAGTGTACACCATTATTACGCCTGCACGACTTCACTCAGAAACCGATATCCGCTGGTGTGAGCATGAAGCCTGAGAGAAACGAACGGAGGCTTTCCTAGTGGGCGATTTTTCCAGCAGAAGTCATTATAATGAGTCAGGGTTAAGGCCACCGCTCAGGCGAAAATAGGGTGTCGTCCTCATTGTCGTTTTGAGCGAAAACTCTACGGAGAAACTACTTAGGTGGGTCACCTAAGTCATGTTACCTTGTGACGTCCTCAACACCTATGCATCATATTGTGGGCAGACTGCCCACCTTGGCAGGTGGCAGTTCAATTAACGATTGATCGCAGGAGGCTGCCCGAGAAGAGCAAAAGTCTTACACGCACCACCGGTGGCAGCACCTGCCATCGAAAGGGCCGAGGCGCAACTCTTATTCGCTGCGCCCCTGCGCTAGTACTGGTATCAGGCCTCCCAGGAATATAATATGAAGTCGACAATGACAAATGTCGCATACATGGGCATTAGCCTATTAACACTATGGTGTCATACACTTAAAGCGGAGCTTAAGTGCCCGCTGAAATTTTTTTTTTGTGGTGCAGCTTGTTCCCCGAGTACTTATTGCATAATAGGGGACCCTATCAGTCGACGCATCGACCACAAGCATAAGTGTTTGGAAAATATAACCATAACCCGCTCGCCAGTTTTCTTCATGCTCATTTTTTTCTTGTTGCAAAATAAATATGGTCTAGCATCGATACCAACGACGGTGAATCGCTTGCGCCGCCCGCTGGAAGCTCGTGCTGGAGAACTGCCGCTTGTGTCCCGGTATCTCGCTTCGCTAGTTCTTAGATTACTTGTGCTAGGGTCTTCGTCGCCGGCGCTTTCAGTGCCAATAAACCCCTCTACACTTGGTGGAAGTTGCTACGTCCGCCTTTACACCATGACCGTGGAGCTCCGCAGCTGCACAAGCCCGATGTCAACTACCGAGGCCATTCAATAGCCCGCGGCCCGTCGCAGCCAGTCGCCTGCTCCGGTGCCGTCCGGCAGCGGGACCCCGCTCTTTTCAGCAGCCACAGCGGACAGGATGTGGAAGATTGGCTATAATTGTTCGAACGGCTGAGCCACCATAACAACTGGAACGACCGCGTCAAGCTCATCAAAGTTATATTCTACCTGAGGAATGTTGCGAACTTGTGGTTCTGAAACCACGATGCCGGCATTCTCACCTGGGTCGTTCTAAAAAGCACATTTCCGGCGGTTTTCGGCCGTCCCGCCGTGCGGAAACTGCGCGCTGAGCAAAGCCTGGGCGTCCGAGCTCAGCACACGGACGACACCTTCCCTGGCTACATTGAAGATGTAGTTTCCCTCTGCAAGCGTGTTGATCGGGCTATGCCGTAGGCTGACATGATAAACACATCATGAAAGATATCGACGACGACGCTTTTCAGATGTTTTTGGGGAAGAGTCCCACAAACGTTGCGTCAGTGTATACCCTTTGCCAAAGTTTCGACGAGCTGCGCAAGCGACGTCATTGCGCTCATCGCCAGACAAACCCCGAGTTGTGGCTGACTTCCCTAAACCGATTTCCACAAAAAAGGTGCTCCGATTTGCGGGTCTCTGCTGCTATTTGCGGCGCTTTGTCCCCAATTTTGCCTCAATTGTCGCGCCCATTACGAAACTCCTTAGTGGTCCCGCCGACCTGTCTACGTGGGACCCTGCCTGCGATAAAGCTTTTGCGATCCTCCGTCGTAGTCTAACTTCACCACCTATCCTCCGCCTCTACGATCCCAGTGTCCCAACTGAGGTGCACTCCGACGCAAGTGGAATCGGCCTTGGTGCTGTCCTTGCGCAGCGCAAGCCCGAATTCGCTGAATACGTCGTTGCGTACGCCGTTCTCTAACGAAAGCTGGGTCGAACTACGCCGTGACAAAAAAGGAGTGTCTCGCTGTAGTGTGGGCTATAACAAAATTTCGCGCATACTTATATGGCCACCCGTTCACAGTCGTTACTTATCACCACACCTTTTGCTGGTTGGCCTCATTCAAAGATTCCTCACGGCGCATTCAGAACTGGGCCCTCCGTCTTCTGGAATTCGATATTACCGTAGTTTACCGGTCGGGCGGCAAGCACTCCGACGCCGACGCCTTGTCACGCTCACCACTGCCCTCTCCTGCACCCACCTCTCCGATATCTGATTCCCTACACAAAGGGCTACTACTATAGACATGCCCGCTTAAAAACACCAGAATCCATATATTTCATCTTTGCTCGACGTTCTTCGTGCACACGACGGCCTCCTTCCCTCGAGCCCTTCGTCACCAAGCTTCCCATAATCCGCCGACATCTCCGGCCTAAGATTTGCGCATACCACCATGCCGACCCACAGAGCCCTCACGGTGGCTCTCGGAAAACCTACGATTGCGACTACGGCAGATGCACTATTTGCGGGGCATGTACAACTTCGTTCGTCGCTATGTTCCCTCCTGCACTGCCTGTCAGAGCGGAAGTCGACAGATCGCCCCTCGCCTGCCCCGTTACATTACCGTGTGCCCGGCTCGCTTTTTCGGTCGTGTGGGCATCGACCAATATGGGTCGCTTTCCTTCATGACAGCCGGCAATCGATGGATCATAGTCGCCATGGACCACATCACTCGGTAAGCAGACACTGTTCACCCAAGCAGACACGGCTACTGCTCAAGACGTCACCTTCTTTCTTCTTCATCACTTCGTCCTGCGTCACGGCGCTTCTCGAGAAATACTCAGTGACCGCGGCAGTGTTTTGTTGTCTGAAGTTTTTCAGGAGCTTCGCGATGAGTGCCACAAAGTGCACCGTTTCACTACTGCTTACCACCCCCGAAACAACGGCCTCACCGAATGATTCAGCCGGGCTCTTGGAGACATGATCGCCATATACCTTCGATCCGACAGCTCTAATTGGGATCAGGTTCTTCCGTTCGTAATCTAGGCATATAACACCGCATCTCAAGCAACCACCAGCTTTTTCCCATTCTTTCTTTTATTCGGGGAGACCCTTCCTGCCTGCTGGATACAATCCTTCCCTACAACCCCGACAGCTCGGAACATACTTCCCTTGCTGACATTACCTGCCATGCTGAGCAGTGCCGCCAGTTGGCTCGCTCCTTCACCGCAGAACATCCGGGCCTCATCAAACATTAGTCGGATCAAGACACGCCCGCTGTTCACTTCTCCACTGGCTCATTGGTCTGGCTCTCTATTACGGCTGCGTCCAAATTTTCGGCCAAGCATATCGGCCCTTACCGCATCTTACAGCGTACGTCACCTGTGAACTACATCATCGAACCGGTGACACCTTCTTTGGACAATTGCCGCCATGGCCGCGACGTCGTTCACGTCAGCCGCTTGAAGGCCTTTAACAGTCCCCTCGTCGTATTCTTGCGTTGAGTCGGCAGGATGGCTCCCTCTTGCCGCCAGCGTAGTTGGAAGGAAGAAGATCACCCAGCACCGACGTCAGCAACGACGACACGCTTGCGGCGCCCGTCGGGTGCTCGTGCTGAGGAGCTTCTGCTTGTGTCCCAGTCTCTTGCCTCGCTGGTTCGTTGGTTACTTGAGCTAGGTCCTTCGTCGCCGGCGCTTTCCGTGCCAACAAACCACCCTACAATCGTTTCACTTTTAAGCTGAGCCGTATGCTAGAAACTGCAAGAGCGAATAACTTGTTCTCTTACCATTAGCATGTATTAGCCACTTTGTAGACAGCAACGAGGAGGATAATGAGGAAGAAATTGCAAGAATGAGCCTGGAGATACACTCACTGCTCATTTCTTCTCAGGACAGGAAGAAGGAAAACAGGAATGGGCTCACTGTGTGGGGGGCAGCTGAAGACATCCGTGAAGGAAGGAATGAAGGAGGCGAAGGAAAAGTATGTAAGTAGGAACGAAATAACGAAAGAAGGCAACAGAGAAAGAAGGAAGGAAATACTAAATGAAGGACGGAAAGATAGAAAGGAAGAAAGAAGGAAGAAAAAAGAAGGAAAGAAAAAGAAAAGAGAAAAGAAGGAAGAAATAAATAAAGAAAGAAATAAAAAAGAAGAAAGAAATAAGCAAAGAAAAAGGGCACGAAGGATATACACGGCGAAATGGCCTACTTATTCAGTTTCGATTTTTTAAGAGTTCAGTTAAAAACGCGTTCACTTTTTGAAACAACAAAAATGTGACCGGTTCGTGCTATGTCTATCTTACTATTGCGATGTCTAACTTTTCTATGTGGTTATCAAGAACGCAGTTGTCATAAACGGACATGCTGTGGTTTTCAAGCACACGTGCTAGGGTTCGCCGTGATGCAATGCACTCCGCATCTGTCCGTTATTGATGTCCTTGTGGACCCGAGAGTGCAATCAGGTGCTTCAGTGACTTTTGGGTCACACGAGCGTTCATTGCCGCCAGCTGAGCTACCTAGTGCAAGCGATTACGGCTTTCTAACGTCCTCACGAAAATAAGCGAGCGGCGTTTCGCACATATACAAAAAAATGCATATGCATTACGCTAGTCCTTAATTCTGGAAAGCGATAGTTAAAGACACGGAGGATTTTCGCAAAGCTGTTTGGCCTTATCTGGCAGAACTCCTACAGTACCGCTGAAGGCAAATTAAGTGATACCTCGATTTTCATACAAGGTTGCGATAGGACGAATTGCCAGGCATCACCATAATTTATTGCTGTTGCGTGTGTGGCACCTCAAATTAGTTCATATCCACACGGGAAGCTCATCATTTGATTCAGCAGTCCGAGCGGCAGACCATATGAGACAAACTGTCAACTCGCAGTGCCTTAGAAAACGATAGTGCGCCCGGAAGATCCAGCAACCATAATTTTTGGGGAGACGTAGGACTTCGTCTTGTATTAAACCATCTCCTTTATTGAGTTTCATTCTATGTACTGAAGTGATCAGATAGTCTCCTAGTTTTTTCCCTCTACCTATATTACTCTTCTCCGGTCTGAGAGCTTCATCATACACGGAGCTGTTGATTAAACCTGCGAGTGAATGAGCCTGCAGAACAGTTTCTTCTTTGCGAGGCTCAACGAGCTCAAATGGGTTGGAAGTAGCTTCGATCTCTTGCAACCGCCGCTCCGACCGTACATACGGACCAGGACCGGAGAGCACTAAAGTCGAGGTTTAGCGGCGCGTTGCATGACAGGGCCGCCTCAAGACATTAAGACCTGCACGGGAGGCTACAGAGATAACATCAATACTCAAGAATATCCGAATTCCACATAAATTCCTAGGCTCGTAGGATAAGGCAAAGATGCGTGAGCATGGCCAGTGCGCAAGCACCGGCAGCTCTTCGCTACACCCGGTATACTTTGTGGCACTACGTGATGCACCAACTTGTGCAGTAGCATGAAAGCACCAATAGGATTAACAGGATCAAAGGATCAGATGCACAACAAGACACATGCACCTTGAGTTCATGTAGCTGAGCTGAGGAGGTTTATTCATTCATTCATTTTTTCAGGAGAATTGTAAATGGATTCTTGGAAAATGGAACAAAGGTAAGAGGTTGAGACACCGTTCCTATATCCTTTCTGTATATTTTACGATCTGTGTTTTTTGACACGTCAATACTGGTCAACACTTTTGCTTGATATCTATTATTTAGAAAGTTAAACCTTTCAAATGGGGCTGTCTAGAGTGGCATGGTTGCTACAGAGTTCCGCTGCTCAATGCGAAACTTTGGATGTCATTAAGAGAGAGCGAAGAGAGCGCGTTTCGAGGTAGAACTTTCATTTGAAGCGCTCGCATTGCCATTTTGTCTGAGATTTATAAATTTCTCGTGTCTCAATCAGTACTCGAATTCATTCAATTCAATCAGCATCAGAATTCGAATTCATCATTACACCCGGTCTCGCAATCCCACTGTTGTTTTGCGCCTTAAAATTTTTTTGACAATGAATGACAACAATTGCACATTCTAGGAATGCATGAAATACATACTCTCCTCTTTCTCCCACTCGTTGATAGCAAGACCAAATACTTGCTACGTATTACGTTTTGATCGTAACATTACCCTCCTTAACGACATTGGTACTAAACAGTACAGTTTCAAGCTGTTAGGAAAATATGGCGGTAAATAGCGCGAGGCACGTGCTCCCGGACCAGCGAAATTTGACCCGTTGCTGACCATACGCTATTGGCGCGAAGACGTAGCTAATATATTTTAGACTATTTTCTTTGGAAAGATTTTCGCTATAAAAGACAGAAGCGGTCAAGATCGTTTAATTCTGCTCATCGCAAGCCAGAGCGCCGAGTACTGATTTACCCACCTGTCGGGTTGAATCCTATCCGTGAGTGCTTTGGAATTCTTGCCCACTCGCCGTTTAAATGCGCTTCCCTCCTTTGGTGCAGTTTAGCCGGATGAACTGAATCATACTGTTCAGGCGCAATTGGCCAACACCTCCCCCCACCTTTAATGAAGAGTGTAATTGTAGTCACTATGTACAATGGCCGCTATTCTTTGATTTGTTCACATCCAGAGAAAGCGACATGGGTAGAGGAAATCTTCACACATGTCAAAGCGCGGAGGGATCAGTTGTCTATACGAGAACATTATTTATTGCAATATAACTGAATATAAGAGTCCAAAGCACCACAGATTTAGGATTCTAAAAAAATTGGCGTAAAACTTGGCCGTCGGCTTAGGAGCTCTCGGTGACGTAAGCATTTAAGATTGCATTTGTTTGTTTATGGAGTGCGGAGGTCCGAGTGTTGAGCCGTCAATTACACATGCAAATTCTTTAGAGCTTTCGGCTCTACAGCCAGTGCTACGGGTTTTTAACCCCTCGTCATTTTATCCGTGCCTTCTTTGAACATGCTAGTTTCCGCCCTTGGCTTATGTTAGCGTATATATTGGCACATATATCAGGTCTATAATTAAGCGATTCCGCCATGCTCACCGTCTTGATAATTGCCGCGTTGAGTTAAACAGCCTTATAAATAAATCTTCTCTCTTGCGCCAGCGCGTGAGCATCACTTCAAATTCACGCGCGAATGTTCACTTAGTCTAACGTAATAGGAACGCTGCAGTGGCGTAATCTGATCCAACTGTTTGTGCGCCTTGCCTCTCATTGAATAGGATGCCACTTGCACCAAGTGATCGAACGGAGCAGCAACGGGTATAAGGAGGTGTATAATATATGGCAAAAATTTGATGCCTATCGCAATCCTGACCGAAGCAGGAGCGCTGCTCTACGGCCGTGCTTGCCGGCCGCGAGGTTGCCCAAGGTGAGGAGGCGTCTAAGTCTCCTTTTGTAAGACCTCCCTGCCAGCTGCAGTACGAGAGTGCGAGGATGTACATTACAGCCTCTGCCTTCCTTGATACTGGTGAGAGCTGTCAACAAATTCGCCGCAAGCCATCGTTCTCTACCACAAAAGCACCGTTTTCCCTGTGAGGATTTAAACATGCTCTTAGGATCTTTCTGCAACAACAGGCATAAGCTATAAACCTGATGCATAACTTCGCAATCAGAAATGACAACAAGCCCCAGCCCTCGTGTTCACAAGGGTGAAAGAAATTTGACGCGTTGCCAATACAAGTCCTGCGCATGGTCTCAGTTGTTTGATACTATCGCTATGAAGAAGAGAGCAAAACTTAGCGTCTATTATCTTTTGCACAACATTCCAGTGCTTTCGGTTTCTGTAGAAATAACTGCGGGGTTGAGTTACTGTCGCGAGTGTTTCTTTGCCAATTTGCCCACTCGCCTTTTATATGGGCTCAGAACCATCCAGCCATTTGACAACATGGAAAGAACTGTTTTATACTGTTAAAACGAACTCAAGAAGCCTAAATACTATGGCCTGATATGTGTGAATCCTGATAAATTGTTCTTACAATTCAGTCGGGTTGAAATTGTAGTTTCTTGACTGAAATGGTCAGGCGGAGTGCGGACCTTGTGGGCAGCTAAAATGCAATGATTTCTAGACTGTAAAAAAAATAATAGAATACCAAAACGCTATACTATGTCATCTTTGGCTTTTGGTGTTCCAAGGCGGAATTCAAGCTAGCGCACTCTAGATGCCGTTCGCACTCAATTTTCTTTTATAACCCCACCCCCCTTGAGTTTTATGCCACTTGCAAGTGCTGGCGTTGTGTGGCATTCATGGGTGTTCTTAAAAGTTCAGGGTCCTGAAGTTAAAGGCACATCTTTTTTTGTTTCTCAGAATGCGGCGGCCATCTTTTCTATTGTTACCTATATATTCTAAATTAATGTTTCATGCTAGAAGAACATGGCTATTGTCATTTGGGAAGGGCACCGAAACTGGCCGCTCAGGAAACTTCACCACAAAAAAAACATTTTATTTTCTTGCATGATAGTGTTGGGAAAAAGGTTTTAAGGAAACCTGGCTACCAATTTTCATCTCTGACTCTGAAAAAAAAATATTGCTTATTGCGCCTTCAGTATGGTGTGATTCTAGATGTTTTCATGTTTCATTTGACAGCGTTAAATTATGATACCTTTCTTTTGATTTCTAATTCCATAAAACTAGCCCCTCATATATGCGTGTTATGAAACAATTATACACACAGAATATTCATTTCAGTACCGCAATGAAGGTCCTTGTACTTGGCTTCCTGGTGTGCGCCATCCTCATGGCAGTGGCCCAAGGTACGCGTGGATGCAATACAGAAGTGAAATATATTATTTATGTTTTTATTATAGCCGATTCTAATCCGGGCTTAAAATATCACAGACAGGCTCTGTTTCGGTGCTTGGTCAGCAAACTCCGTCGTTGATACTCTTACGCTGCTTGTGTAAACTTTATACATTATATACTGTGTCAGAATTCAATGTCATCATTAGCCTAACTACGTTCACTACAGAACTCAGGCTTCTGCTATATCCCTCCAATTAACTATATCCTGTGCGCTTTCCAGTCTGTTTTACAAGCACTTTCACCTTCTGAAACAAATTTACATGCTCCAGCTTTAGAAAAGTCAGCTGCCAAAGCTCAGGCCTTGTTTCTCATGGTGGTGTCCTGCCAATAACGTTGGCTAACCTATCTGTGTTGAAGGCAGACTTGATCTAATACAAGCCGGTAAGTACGAAGCGAAAAGTACAAGCGACGTTCAATTCAATTCTTTATTTCCTATGTACACATGGAGAAGGTCCAGGGAGAAAAGCCAGTAAGATGTGGCTTGAACTGCCCCTCGGCCCCTACACACAGGGTAGCTGGCAACATGAAGAGCAACATGTGCAATCAAGATAGTTGATGAAACAGCAATAATAACAAACAAAAGAACAGAAAGAGAATATCGCAAACAAAGCGCGTCTGAGGATATTTCAAGAACGCCATTTCACGTAAAGAATTCGAAAGAAGCAGTGAAATATGCATGTTACAATCTAAAATGTAGCACATAAGCTCTGTATATCTTTGCGACATACTAGGGACACGTCAACATTTGCCGCATGAAACCTATTTAAAAGACGGGGTAACGTGTTTGCTAGGCTATGTTTACCATACATTGTGCGGCATGTTGGAACGTGCCACAATTCGCTATGTCTGCGTGGGTAAGTTGGCACTTTTAGCGAAAGGTGCGCCATGTCGCTCATGTGATATAAATTTTGTTTTATTTCCTTTTTTATCTTTCAGCCAGCCTAACATGGCACATTTCAAATATTTTTATAGTACTGAGTTGGTTGAATAGATCGCAAGTATCTACTTAATAACTGACGTTAAGTACTGCCTCTTTTCTACAAGATCCGGCTTGTCCCGAACTGGCCTGTCAACCTGGATCCAAGCCTGCATGCTACTTAACACCGGACCGGTGCGACTGTTATTGCGGTGAGGTAAACTCCATATTCAGTTGGAATGCCGAGTTCAGTGCTACATATTCAGTTGCTTAGTAGGAAGATACGATAGGCGCTCACAATAGTGTTATCATCTAAATGTTTCAAAGGGTTACAATTACACTATGTCAAGGACTAGCATTAATGCGCAAAGTTTGTCTAGCATAAATTTGTACGGCATTTATTTTTGCGCTCTTGTGACGAATGTCTTACTGATCTGACGCGGAGGAAGAGTACGTCAGATGTATTTTGAGCACGGATTTTTCTTTGAAGTAATCTGCGCAACGTTTCCAATGCGAGACGGGTGATTTTTACGAAGCAAGTGCAAGCATCGGGGGGGGGGGGGGGGGGGGGGGGGCATTCTCAGCGCTTCGCACATGTGATTTGTGTAGGGTTCTAGTGTACAGGCACCTGACTGAATTGCGAGAACTAAAAGGGCTGGGCAACATTGATCCCATGGGAAAGATTTCGCCGTTAAAAGAATACCTGTGAACGATGTCTTTAAGCGTCCGAGCTGGTACGCAGTTTCATTGTTATATTGGCACCGCGCTTCATTTCAACCATGTTATGCTAGCTATTTATGATCTTGCGGGACTGCTCGTAACTAAGCTTATTTTTACGTGTAAAGAAGTCTTTAATGTTTACAATGCCGTAGCTCACTGACAGGTGCCAGATGCTTTCTTGGAAGCGTTACACAGCACGTATCTTCGTTTTGCCTTTCAGTAAACAGCAACAGTCCCTGCGATTTCTCGCGCGAGAACTTTACACCAAAGTGCCACCCTGAACAAAGATTGGTTTGCACTGCTGATGACGCCGTTCCTTGCAACTGCGCCTGCGGTACGTTCTTTACTGCGAGACGAAGTGAATATTTGAGTGTTTAGTTCGTGTTTCTAACCCGGGAGAAGCCCTTTTTGTTTTGCACGTGACTACGTTTCTAAGGCGAGTAATCAATTCTGCTTTCAAGCAGGAATTGAATGCAAAGGCACATATGGCATAATTTCTATTTTTCAACCTCCAGCGCAACATTCCTACTTACTTGTTTGCGAATACATGCTTCTCTGGCCCTCTTTAATTATTTTTAAAACAATACACATTTCCTGACTCTCTTATATATAGATATGAACCGCAATTGTCATACAGTAAAGCTTAATGCAGAAAGACCGAACATTGTGTAATGTTTTGGAACTCCTGCTAGCCTTTTATTTCAGCCTTTGCGTTCCTTCGATTCTTCTAATTCTTTATTTTACGCATACTTTCTCAATACGCATATTAAAATTCTGGAAGGTCACGTGGATGCTTACGTTGCGCGTCTGCATAGGCCCTGCACGAGTGTTCCTCCCTCTTTTAAGGGTGAACACGGGTTGGTTTATTACGTCGCTTGTTTATGAGGGCATATTGCGAGTCCTATTTGGCTCACTTAAAGAACGCAATCCATGCGGTATTTCACGTTCAGTATAGTACCAGGAGGCCCGAAAATAAAAAGAAACGATCAAAGCTATGCGGGCTAATCGTGCGCACACAGCACGGTTACTCGGAGATCAAGCGACTGTTTCCTCTCGACGGCGCGCACACGGCATGCATTCTTCGCAGTCATAAGCCAATCTGGCACTCGTACTTATCGGCATTCTTTTTTATTCGCCATTATTTCATCCTGACCGTTGTCAGCAGTGTATGCACTGCATCTCAATAGTGGAATTCTCACTCGTTCACTCACATCGATTGAATAACAAGTCTGGAATCGTTTGCTTCTTCCCTAGGTACTTTCCGTAGAAGGAGCACTACGGGAAATGACAAAAAAAATACGCATTATGACGCATGCCATAAACGAAAATTCTCCCATTTAGACCCAAAAATTCCTAGTTAGGCCCTTTTCCCAATGAGTCACTTAATGCGTTCGGTAGTTAAGAGAAACGAACAGTGTGCATCCATGAAATTCTGTCAAGCCCTGTAATCATTTTCAAACCCCATAAAATGCTCATCAGGCCGCCGCGTTGACTCAGTAGTTATGCCGCTCGGCTGCTGAACCGAACAATGAGGGTTCGATCCCGGCCGCGGCGGTCGAATTTCAATGCAGGCGAAATGCTAGAGGCCCGTGTACTGTGCGATGTCAGTGCATGTTAGAGATCCCCAGGAGGTCGAAATTTCCGGAGCCCTTCACTTCGGCGTCTCTCATTGCCTAAGTCGCTCTGGGACGTTAAACGCCCAGACAAAAATACTCATCAACTTTCTTGTGAATGAAACATCCTTGCCGTTCCTAATCCGTTACATACGTTTTGTTTCTTTCACCTTCATTACTTTCAGCATCTTCTTCGTGAAGTCGTTGCCATTTCCTGAAGCTCAGAAGATGCCTGAAGCTGTCGATCTCTATGGAGAAGATTCTTGGTGCGTTTCTGGTGCAATAAGAGAATGAATAAAATCTTCAGTTTTCCCGCATTCAGTTGTGGACTGGTATTCACGGCATGCGAGCATTTTTTTCGAGCGATACAATTGTTCACGTCCTGTTTGAAATAATGATTAGCAAATGACAATAAAATGTCAAGAATGGTGGATAGAAATGAGACACTAGCTCTTGATTCAATTAAAGTTTATGTGTATAGGGTTTAACGTCTTTATGCCAATCATTCTTTGAGGGACGCCGTGCTCGGTGGATCCAGATATTATTGACATTTTCAAAAATTATAAAGCGCACTTAGGACAACAGACAAGAGAAACCAAACCACACAAGTGCGCTTTATAATTTTTGAAAATCAAAAACCAACTAGCTCAGATGTCAATTCTGCTTCAGTATATTATTGACAGCCTGAGGTATTTATGTAAACTGAAGTCGCCCAGTACATGGTCGCCTAGAATTTGCCTCCATAGAAGTGAGACTACCATGGGCGGGATGAAGCCCATGTCTGTCCACTGAGCAGCCGAACATCATACCAACTGTGGCACCACGGCAGCGCCATTTATGGCCAACCTGCTTTTGCTTGCTTCTGACACGAATCTTCCACGTCGGCTATCATATTTAGTGAAGCAAGTTCATTGATTGAGAGTGTAGAACTGTCATATTGTTTGCGTCGTCTCAGGGTCGGTTGCAGCAAATTATCACAATGGCTGTTATTAAAGTGTGCCTGAGCGTGCATTGCCGTAAAGATAACCCGCATGTCGCTTTTCCATTATCTCGAAGCTCATAAACTCCCTGAAGGAAAAGGAGAGGTAAGCGCATCAGTGCAATAGTTGCCCACTCGCCATTTTTTAGATGCGACTGAAATCTTCAGCCCAGTTTACCACAGAAACGTGACCTATTCATCAGTCGCTCGAAACTGGACATCTTAAGGTGTAAAACGTGCAGTGTATTTGTCAAGCTCACACTTTTAATGCGCTCGCTCTAGGTTAATCGCTAGAGGAAAATCTGTGCTTTCTGTGGATGAAGCAATACAGAAAGTCGGGTAAGCTCGGAGGAGCATCCACAAGCTGCATGCAATAGGCACAGAGTGAAAGATGAGACGAAGATGGCGACGAAGAACATGAAAGCGCGAAGGCTGAAGTCGTTTTTGTGGATGTTACCTCAAAAAGGTCTGCATATACCCACGATGAAGGACTGGCCAGAGTTTCGTGCAGATGCAAACTGGTAAAAGCGCATCCAGGTTTATCTCAAGCGGCTAATAAATATAACTAGAAGATTCTGTGAAAAAAAAGTAAAAGACAAAGAATTTTGATGTTCTAAGGCTACACGCGGATATTCTGTTATTTAAAAATAATTGCTTTTATTTCTGCGCTTCCTCATTCTCTTTGTGTCACCTTTGTAGCAAAGACGCACATTGACGCACCCCTACAACCACATCTCTATCAACCCGGCTACGTCTTCTGTATGACGAACATGCTCAAATTGCTATTTTGCACAGTCAGCGACAAAATCATTTGCATGCAAGTTGGTGACAGCATGCAATGCTTTTATGCATTGCTCAATTTTTTCTTTTCCAAAAGTGGGCGCCGTGATTCGCTCACTAGGAATTGGCTCCCTGTACATCTATCTCAGCTATTTGTATAATCGGCACTAAAATATTCTTTCTTATTCAGTATTCAGTTCTAAAGATGTTAAGATGTATTGTTGGTGTCTATGCTTTAACAAAGTGGCACTGAAAGGTTCTGTTGCTCACGAATTTTCACCTGAAGGGAAGTGTAATTTACTGGCAGCTGGGAACGGCGTCAAAATAAAATGGCGTTAAAGTAGTCACCTTGAAAGATAGCTGAACGCTAATTGTTGAGCTTTTCTATGGAAACTCCACTAGAATCATTTTATAACTGCTAGAAATCCAGTCCTATTTCACTTTCTGCCACGCCGTACAAAAAGTACACCGAGAAGATAACTGTGCAATAATGTTTAGGCCAAGTGTTTAGCGAGTTTGCATGAAGATGTACATCGCATAACCTTTGCGTCTACAACGCACTTCTTAGCTGTTGTCGGCTTCAAATGTTAAACAGCAGGGAGCCTATAGCAGAAGAGAGCGCAGGCAATGTTAGTGGACGCTTTTTCTCCTGGCTCCTGCCTCTCCGATATGCAGTTAGTGAATGACGGCTCGGTCAGCCGACGTGCCAGATGACGCGGAAGATCTTCAAAATTTCAAATTTCTTATACAAATTGTTTTTTTAGGCTGGTTACAAGCATGAGGAACCTTTTCAATTGTAAAAGAAACAGGAAAATGAAAATGGTGTGTGAAAGACAAGGTACTCAACCGGTCGCCACCAATCACTAATTTAGCTGCCACCTGTCACGGTGCGCAAATTGCTCAAAATCCGCTGGGCAGGTTCTGGTGGCGCTTTAAGGTTACGTGACAAAGGTAGCCCACCTGCCTGCTAGGTGACTTCTCTGGGAAAATTTACTGGTTTTTACGCTCGACGTTTTCTAAAGTTCCGGTTTAGATTATGGAGTGTTTAACGTCCCAAAGCAACTCAGGCTATGAGGGGTGCCGTAGTGAAGGGCTCCGGAAATTTCGACCACCTGGGGTTCTTTTACATGCACTGACATCGCACAGCACACGGGCCTCTAGAATTTCGCCTCCATCAAAATTTGACTGCCGCGGCCGGGTTCGAACCCGCGTTTTTCGGGCCGGCAGCCGAGAGCCATAACCACTCAGCCACAGCAGCGGCTTCGGCGTTTTCTGCGACAAGAGACCCTTAACGCAATCGCGTAAAAATGTACCTAAATAACATATCAAGAATGGGCCGATTTTTAGCGGGTAGCAGCCACTTAATTTCTTTCGCCGATCAAGGTACATAAAAGTATTAAAACATTCATAAGGTAGATTGAACCGGACTAACATGTGTGAGGATGAGCTGGTTATGAGCCAATGTTAAAGCGAGCACCGCCACTTGGCCCCGCTCTTCTCCAGCCGCGGTTGTATGGCCTCAAGACATTTGAATGAGACTGTACATTGCTAATGATGAGAAAAAGAAAACGATGTTATCGTAACTGCCGTTCACATGAACGGAAAAAGTATCGGTTACCTCGACGTCCTTTGAGCTATGCGGCCCAAACGGCAGAACGTTTTGTTTCTGAACTGTCTTCTATACGGCCGACCGAATACGGGGTAGCACAAGAGTTGAGCGCCGGGCACGAGTTTTGTTTTTCGCAACGAGAAGCCGCTGGAAAATTACACCGTGTTAGGCAGATGCCGTGTCCAGCTGTTGGAAGCGATAGGATCAAAGTACTTGTACCGCGGAAGAGAGGATACGGCTTTAAATTGTCTATTCTAGCGTTAACCGTCGCTATAAATGGGCTCTCTCTCTCTCTCTCTCTCAGTAATTTTTTTTTCTGATTAATAGGCGTCGAAAACTACAGGATATTTTCTTTATGTTTGCACGGAATCCGTACCTCGCTCCAATGCGGCTACGGTACGCAACCTTTATCGCTTATTGCAAGCAAAGAAGCTAAGCACGCAGTGGTGTCATTAAGGTGGAAGGAATCCATAGAAGCTCCGTCTGCAATGGCAAGACTCTTCCAGCTTAACTTGTAGACAACACTTATTTCCATGGCTCAGTGCATCCGCGGATAGAGTGCTGTCCCCACCAGATGCTTCTTAACTGACCAACTAAGCAAATGTAATTGCGTATTTAGATTTTGTTATACGTTTCAAGTGCAATGTGGAAAACACATAACCAACGGCCGGAAGGAACGGCATTTTTTCTAAAAGCCTAAGCTTTCACGTGTAGAAGCATATAAATGAACGCAAATTTCTTCCTTTCATGACAACATAAGCTCGTTATCTAGCCGCACATCGCACATGCAAGGTACCATTCTCCGTCTCAACCGGGAAGTTTCCTATTCGTTATGTTTTTGTTAAGATTTTGGCGCGTTTTTGCCGCAAGACGCATAAACTATACACGTTTGTCATAAATTTAGAGCGAGAAATAGCGAAAGAATGTGGCATTCACATGCACACGAGTCGGCTAAAGTTTACGCGTTGCTAAGCTAAGTCACGGCCTCAATGAAGCTGCTCGATGCTCGAGAATCTTCCGCATAACCTTTGAGTGCATTAGTTTACTGTAGATATAATGGCGCACATGCTGTTTTCCCTCCTGCAGATAATACTCTCTTTGCATAAACTGTTACGCTGCTGGGACCTCTTCGCGAAAAATTATGATACCATGACGACGTAAAAAGGACAATGGTGGTTTGCTCCAATGCTACTGAGTGCATTGCTACAACCATCGAAACGTACGAAATCTGGTGGCTGTATTTTGAGGGTGTGTGCACGGAATCTGTCATTATTCTGTGCTGTCTTCTTCGCTGAGGTGTTTTTGTTCAAGCAAAGCGGGTTCTGAACCTGCTGTGGGCTGAACGTTTGCTCCGGGACAATACAGACATGTGTTATGTGTTTCTACAATACTTCGCCTCCAATTCGCGCGCACACCAGCTGCTAAAAGATGCAGCCATATATTCTCACCGTTGTCTAACCTTTTCATGCTTTCTTCATTTCTAGGTCCTCAGTGACGGCTTCAGCAGCACTGCATTCATGAAAGACTGTCGTCCGCGTTGACTCGCACGCACCTTAACTACGACTCGTCTCAACATCAAGCTTCAAGAAAGAGGAAACTAATGAAATAGTTGACGCCCTTGGAGACAGATTCTGTTTCGCTATCCACGGTCGTGGATACATTTTCGCATAGCCTTTTAGAGCTTCAGTCCTTGCACAGGGAATCAACCACAAAAGCTCCACAAAAGAACCACGAAGGTCCTGATCACAAATTTGCGGCTAAATAAAGATTACATGAAGTGGCTTTGTCGAAGAAATGTACATTGTTGACATGCAGCACTCTTTACTTGTTCTTTAATGGTGGACACCGCACTTCATACACTGGGAATTAGGCGTCATATTTGGATTCCGTGCTTCATGTAAGGAATGTTGTAAAATAAATTACTCGGGTAATAATGGGTTCTCGGCACCTTTGGCTGCAGTGGCACAATATGTACAATCTTGCGTCTATGCTTTCAAAAATTTTCAACCAAATATCCTACCGGTCACGCATTCTAGCGGGGCAGGATACGTACCATATTCGAACATAAAAACGAAACGAGAATAAAATCGCTTCATATTTGTAGCTGAGTGTTTCCCCGGAAGTGGAAGGATTTTATGGAGAAAGCATGCCTCTTAGAAGACAGCCATCTTGAAAAACACATCCGAATCTTTTTCTTGTACAGATTTTGAAAAAAAATCTAGTAACCAATAAGCAAGTTAAGCAGTAAAATAAAAGAGCAGAGGACACTTAAGCTCCACCTTAAGGGTATGGCGTGTTAGCGATAATTGGTCATCGCCTAGTTTACATTCCCAGCTCCCTGGGAATACTCATACTTGTCTCGGCGTGGTGATGAACCGATTAAGCAATGAGCCACTGCCCTGCGATGGAGGGTGCTGCCAGCAGTGTCGTTCTTGAGAGCCCCGTCACTACTCGCAATGAACCAAACGCGACAAATTATTATCTAACTCGCACGTACCAGGGTGGGCACGTTGTAAGCACGTGATAAGTTCAAGTGACCTAGGCGGCCGACCTGCCCACGAGGCTGCTTTTCTGTGAATTTATTTATGCATTTTTTGCTCACGGCAAATAACGATACCGACTTTTCGGCAACACGGGGCGCTTGAGGCTGTCACGTTAACACACTTCGAGAGCGGTTATGGAATATGATCTATGTAAAATTTTTTCACCTGTGCTCATGAATAAATACGCCGTCTACTCTGTGTCTTCAGAGGCAGTCTACAGTGTAATTTCTTACGGTTCCAAGGCTTCACTCATAAATTAATATCCGCCGGTGTGAGCATGAAGCCTAGGAGAAGCGAGCGGAGGCTGTCCTAGTGGGCGGTTTATAACGGCAAAAGGCACTTCTTACGAGACAGCGTTAAGGCTACCGTTCCGCGGAAAATCCGGTGTGTCCTCATTCGCGTTGTGATAGATAAATTCCCGGAAAAGCACCTTAGATGGGTCACCAAAGTCACGTGACCTTATGACGTAATCAAAACCTACCCATCGGATTGTGGCCAGACAGCTCACCGCGCCAGGTGGCAGTCAAATTGATGATTGGCTGCGAGAGTTTGCTCTTTAAGAGCAAAGGTTGTACAAGCACCACCGGCGGCAGCCCCTCCCATCGCAGGGCAGTGTTGCATCTCTTAAGCGCTGCACCCCTGCGCCAGGGATAGTATGAGGACTCCCATGGATCTATGAATATGAAGTCGAGAATGACAAATTTCGCACATATAGTCATTAACCCATTAACGCTATCGCTGCATACACTAAAAGCGGAACGTAAATATTCCTGCATATTTTTTTGTGGTGCAGCTTGTCCACCAAGTGCTTATTGTATGAGATTACCCTATCAGTCGACGTATCAGACTACAAGCGCAAGACCCCGAAAATTTAACCCAAACTCTTCGCCAGTTTTCCTCAGGCTTATTGATTTCTTCTTGGGAAATAAAAACGTTTTAATCTGAAACACATATTCGAAACTACACTTGAGAATTTATTCTTTTTGTAGCATTTGCATGTATAAGCCATTTTGTTGACCGAGCAAGGAGGAAGAAAATAAGTAAGAGAAAGCCATATTTACTGAGATGAATAAGGAGAAGAAGAAGAATTGTGGAAATGTGCCTGGTGACATGATCACCATGAGACATTACATGCGTTGTATTCGTATTTGCACATAAAGTCATTGCCCGCCTTCGATCTCTCAGTTAACAGGACCCCTGTCGATGCGTCGTCCACTCTGTCCGCGTATATCCTATTACAACTCTTTTTTTTTCCTTTCGAAACGCTCCTGTTTCCAAACATTCACCGCTTGTGTCTTGGCCACTTCACCGTAGTGGGCATGCGCCATCTTTACTTGAGGCCAACCAAAGAACCCACTCACTAACCGCTCCTTTCTTGACAGGCAAGGAAGAAGAAGAACAGCGGAAATTGGCTCAATGAGTGGCATAGTATGAGGACAACAACAACACTGAGTGAGGGCAGCTGAAGCTAGCCGAGAAGGAAGGAACGAAGGCAGCGACGGAAAATGATGTAAAGGAGAAAGGAAGAAAAACAAGGACGCGAATTACTGATACGACCAAATGGCCCACTATTTTCAGTTTCAATTTTTAAGAGTGCAGTTAAAAACACGTTAACTGCTTAAAATCAGTAAACATGCGATTGTTTTGGGCTTCGTGTATGTGCGTAATTGCAGTGTGTAAATTTTCTAGGTTTCTCAAAAAACCAGAGACCACACACGGACATGTTGTGGCATACAAGCACACGTGTTAGGTTTCGCCGTGATGGAACACACTCAGCAACTGTCTGTTGTAGATGTTTCTTTCACCCCGAGAGTGGAATTAGGGGTTCAGTGACTTTTGGGTCATATGAGTGTTTTTGCTGCCAACTAGGGTGCCTGCTGACAAGAAATACGACTTTCTACCGTCCTCGCAAAAATACGTGAACGATGTTTCGCACATATACAAAAAAAGCAAATACTTTACATTATTTCTTATTTCTAGAGGGTAGTAGGTAAAGACATGGAGGGTTTTAAAAAGCGGTTCAGCCTTAATTGGCAGAACTCCTCCAGTACCCCTGAAGCCAAAGTAAGTGATACCTTGTTTGTGGATACAAGGTTACGATAGGGAAGAAATGCCAGGCATCAAAACAGTTTATTGCTCTTGCATCTGTTGCGCCACAGATCGGTTCATCTCCACAGTGGAAGCTTGGCATTTGACTCGGCAGTACAAAGGGTAGACCATGTTATAACAAATAGCCGATTCGCAGTGCTTGAGAAAAGCACGGTGCGACAGGAGGAACAAGCAACCACCGAATTTCTTTGGGGAAACGTAGCATTTCGTCTTGCATTCAAGCGGCCCCTTTGTTGATTGAGTTCCATTATATCTTCTGTAGCGATCGAGATAGGCTAGACGTATTCGACTTCTAGTTATATTACTTTTCCCCAATTTGACAGCGTTCACATACACAGGGCTGTTGATTGAATCGTCGTATGCATAAGCCTGTTGAATAGTTTCCTCTTCAAGATGAGCAATCAGCTCAAATGACTTGGAAGTAGGTGCGCTCTCATCCAACCGCTGCCCCTGACACTAGAGAAGGAAAAGGACTTGGGAGCGCTATACTATGGTCGACGTTTGTTGCGCGTAGAGCAACATGGCCTTCCTTATTCTTATCGTCGTCAACGTGGGGCGAAAGAGGTTAAATAGATACTGAACGATATCCTAGGACCTCATAGAAGAACTTCCATGTAAGGCAAAGTAGCTTCAGCATGGCTAGTGCGCAAGCTCCAGCAGCTGCGGATTCCCCCTGGTGGGAGTATGTGTTGCACCAACTTGTGCAATGCGAGCAAAAGTAAAAACAAAGTCCTGACACATACCTAGACACATGCACCTTGAGTTCATATACCTGAGGAGGTGTATTCATTCATTCATTCATATACTAGAACTGTTAACGAATTCTTGGTCAATTGAACAAAGTCAGCAGGTTGAGACACCGTTCCTATATCCTTTCTGTATTTTCGATCTGTGTGTTCTTAAACATATAATACACGTTAACAGTAGACTGTAAAAGCGGTCGATTGGGCTCCCTGGATTGTCACAGTTGCTATGACCCACCGACAATCTCAACCAGATCAATAGGCAAGCCACGTCTGCGTTCCTGGAGGCTCGCGTCCCGGGAGTGTTTAAAGATGTAAGGGTGAATCGTTTTAGGAATGTCGTCGCCATTGATGCCATGGACCGGAACGCGCTTGAGAATTTGAGCAACATCAGAAACGCTCGGCGGCATCAGCGTTCGTTCCTATGTCCTTCTAGGCAGTGGCACTACGGCAGGCGTCATTTACGACGTCGACGTAGCCATCCGCGACTCTGATCTGCCCATCTTGATTCAGCCAGCTACCGACGGTGTAGCCATACTGCAAGTTCAGCGTCTTGGAAGGACAAAGTGCACCAAGTTAACCTTCCAAGGGGACTGCATTCCAACGTACGTGAAGGTTGGGCACTTTCGGCATGCAGTTAGGCCTTTCGTCCGAAGCCTCTCCAGTGCCGGAAATGCATGAGGACAGGACACGTGAGTAGTGTGTGCAATTTCCCCATCATGTGCCCACCGTGCACGTAGCCACACAGCGGCGATTCTTGCCGGGCAACAGTCCTTACGTGTGCCAATAGCCGCGGCCCTCATGACGCTGCCTCAAAAGATTGTCCTCGCCTGAACAGAGAAATGGCAATACTCAAATAACAAGAGACAATTACACACACAGAGAAGCTGCCGCTAAGGTGCGACGATTTCGTCGCCCTCGTCACAGACCTTCTAAAACCGTAGCCAGCATTGGAAAGGATCGTCCAAGAATTTCCGCAACTTCTCTTCCCCTCCGCATACTATACTTTAAGGATTGGGAGCAATATGACTGGCGAGGCGAAGACGGTTGTCGCAACGGGCCTTGGCCATCCCTGCCTGAGCTACACACACCCGCAGTGACCAAGCAGGTATTGCGTACTCAGAGTCCCGAGCCCACTGCTAATAAAGCAGAAGTCACAACTCCGATCCAAGACCGGGACCGACAAGTGATTCGGCCATCGCTCCCGAAGCATCCAGCACTCTCCCTAGCACTGCGCACCCAGTGTGTTGGGCCTACTCCTGGTCGGGTAGTAGGTCAGAAACCGAACCAGGTCGCAGACGAGCAAATGATTGCAATACTGAAGCCAATCGTGAATGCCATGCATGTGCTGCTTTGCAGCATGCACATGCCAGCTGCATAGAATGCACTGCAGATGATGGATTTGTTCAATCCAGTCCTTGCGGCTGCCCAATAGCTAGCACAATACATCCTCCGGCCTCATCCTTCCGAGAAGGAGTCCGATGCTTACGTTTTCATCAACACTATCAGCCGCAACAACAAACAGCCTTTCTTGAAACTGAAACGTCGGCGCTGCCTTGTAATCGAGAGCCCTCGATCTGTTCCACTCAGGTCGCAGCAGTCGGCAGCCCTCAATGTGTGCAGGCCACAGCTGCGGCGGTGTGTTGCTTAGAGTGCTTGTGTCATTGCCTGTCGTGCTTGCTACGGAACGCATTTTTCTACTTATTCTTTCACGCACCCCTCATTCCTCTCCCCCAGTGCAGGGTAGCCAACCGGAACATTTTATTGTTTAACCTCCCTGCATTTCCTCTGC
The DNA here is from genome assembly GCF_052857255.1 of Amblyomma americanum. Lineage (NCBI taxonomy): Eukaryota > Metazoa > Arthropoda > Arachnida > Ixodida > Ixodidae > Amblyomma > Amblyomma americanum. Next base: position 133,842,200 of record NC_135501.1, read on the forward strand.
CACTTCTCTCTCTCTCTCTCTCTCTCTCTATATATATATATATATATATATATATATATATATATATATATATATATATATATATATATATATATATATATATATATATATATATATATATATATAACGTTCCGATGTTCAATGCAAAACTTTGGAATTATTCCGACTTCGAAGAGCACAATTTGAGGTGGAAAATTCATTTGAAGCTCTCGCATTTTCATTTTGCGCAAATTTATAAATTTCTGGAGTTTAAATCAATCCCTGAATCCATCATTACACCCTGTCTCATAATCCCTCTATTGTTATCAGCTTAATATATTTTGAAAAAAATTATACTTTCCTTGGAAGGGTTCAATGGGACATTCTAGGACCACATGAAACACGCACTCTCCTTCCTAGCCCTACTCGTTTATAGAAAGCCCAAATACTTGCTACGTATCACATTTTGATGATATCTTTATCTTACTTATGCAACAACAGTATTAAACAGTTCAGTTTCAAGCTCTGAGGAAAATATTGCGGTAAACAGCGCCGGGCACGTGCTTCCGGGCCAGCGAAATTTGACCCATTGCTGACCATAGGCTATTGGCGAGAAGACGTAGCTATTAAATTTCAGCTTATTTTCTTTGAAGAGATTTTCGCTATAAAAGAGGGAAGTACTTAAGCTCGTCTAATTCTTCGCATCACAAGCCAGAGCGCCGGGTACTGCTTGATCCAACTGTGTGGTTTCAATCCTATCCGTGAGTGCTTTGCAATTCTTGCCCACTCGCCATTTAAATGGGCTTCCCTCTTTTTGTGCAATTTAGCCTGATGAGCTGACTCGTATTGTTCCGGCCCAATGGTGCAAGGACCACCCGGTTGATGAAGAGTATAATTTCCATTCAATGTGTACAATGGCCCCCTTCTTTGTTCACGTTCAGAGAAAGTGAGATCGGCACGGGTGATCATCACTCGTGTGAAAGCACGCAGTGATATGTTGTCTTTAAAAGAACATTGTTTATTGCAATATAACTGAACATTAGAGTGAAAAGCAGCACAAACTTCGGATTCTTAAATATTCGGGCGTAAAACATGGCAGACGGCTGATGAGCTCTCTCTAACGTAAGCATTTGAAACTGTGTTTATTTTTTGTTTGTGTTTATTTTTCGAGTCTTCGGGCCCGACTGTTGTGCCTCCAGTTATGCATGTTAGTCTTTGGGAGCACCTATACTGCCAGTGCTAGGGTTTTGTACTGCCCTGTCATGTTGCGGATACCTCCTTCGAACATTTTAGCATCCGTTCCTAAGTTATGTCTCACGAGAAGGGTATATTTTGGCATATAGATAAGCTCGGCACATAAGGGATTCCACCATGCTCACCACCGCGCTAAAGGCCGCGTTGAGTGAAATAGCCTAGCAAATAAATTTTGTCCCGTGAGCCGGCGAGTGAACATCGCTTCGTGTTCACGTGCGGGTGTTCACTTAGACTACCGTAATAGTAACGCTGCAGTCGCGCGATCTAATCCAAAAGTTTGTGTGCCTTGCCTTTATATATCTGGATGTCGTTTGAATCAAGCGACGGAAGGCGCAGCGACGGGCATAACGAGACGTAGAACACATGGCAGAAGTTCGCTGCGGTTAATCTCAGTCACGACCGGAGCGGAAGCGCTAATCTACGCCAATGCTTTCCGCCTCGAGGCTGCCCAAGGCAAGGAGGCGTCTAATTCTTCTCTCGAAGTGGTTTAGAAGGCCGCGTATTGTTGCCTCTGTCTTATTTGCAAGCGGCGAGAGAAGACAACAAAATCTCCACAAGCCATCATTCTTCACAAAAACATTGTCCTATGAGAGATCTTTTTAATATGGTATCTGGATCTTTCTGCATCAAGGGGCGTAAACTATAAACTTTATCCAGAACTTCGCAATCAAAAATAGTAACAGGCTCCGGCCTTCGTATTCACTAGGGTCAAAGAAATTTGACACGTTGCTGATGCAAGTGCCGCGCATGAACGGAGTTGTTTGATACTCGCGCTATAACGAAAGGAGCCGACTTAGCCTTTATTTTCTTTTGCATACCCTTTCAGTGCGTTCGGTTTCTGTAGAGGTAACGGTGCAAGGGAGTTACTCCCACAAGTGTTTCTTTGCCAATTTGCCCACTCGCCTTTTTAAAAGGGGCCCAGAACCATCAATCCACTTGACGAGATAACAGAAATGTATATATTATATCGTTAAAAAGAACACAACAATCGTGAAGACTATGCTCTGATCAATGTGCCATATACGTAGTTGTTGCCAGGCTCCAGTAGTGGTAAAAATGTATTTTCTTGGTTGAACTGCTCAGGCGGTGCCTTTGGGCTGCTAAATACTACCATTCCTCGAATATAACAGGATAGATTAATAGCAAACGCTGAAGTATTTTATCACGCTTGCCTTTTGGTGTTGCAAGACAGAATTGAGCTACCGTACGCTAGATACCGTTCGCACTAAATTTACATTTGTGACCCCCCCCCCCCCCCCCAACCACCTTGAGTTTTGCACCACTTGCACGTGCAAGCGTTGTGCTGTATTCATGGGTGCGCTTCCAAGTTCAGGGTTCTCAAGCCAAAGGCACATCTATTTCTTCGCTCACAAGGCGGCGGCCATCTTTTATATTTTTACCCATAGATTCTAAATTATCACTTAATCATACAAGAACATTGACAATATCATTTGGGATGGGCACAGAAATTGGCCTGCGAGCAAACTTCACAAACAAAAAAAGTTTTACTTTTTGCCCGACAGTAGTGGGAAAAGGTTCCAAGGAAACATGTCGGCCAATTCCAATCTGGTACTCTAAAAAGAAAGTATTTTTTATTTCACCAATATTTATGGCGCGATTCTGTAAGCACCTCCCAGATGTTTGCGTGTTTCATTTGGTAGCATTGAATTACGATAACGTTCTTTTGATTTTTAATTACACAAAACGGGCCTCACATGTATATGTATTATAGAAACACATTATAGAAACAATTTTAATTTCAGCACCACAATGAAGGTCCTTGTACTTGGTTTCCTGGTGTGCGCCATCCTCGCGGCAGTGGCCGAAGGTAAGCGTGGATACAGTACAGGGGTAAATGACATTATTTATGCCTTTATTCTAGCCTATTCTGACCCGGCTTTAAAATATTACCCGCAGCTTCTGTTTGGGTGCTTGGTCAGCACACTCCCTCGTTGATACTGTTACGCTGCCTATGTAAACTGTATGCATTATATACTGTGTCAGAATTCAATGCCATCATCAGGCTAACTACGTCCACTACAGAGCACAGGCTTCCCCCTTGTCATCCAATTAACCATATCCTGTGCGCTTTCCAACCTGTTTTACAAGCAATTTTACGTTCTGAGGCACTTTGCATGCGCCAGCATAAGATAAGATCGCTGCCAAAGCTCAGGCCTCGTTTCTCTTGGTGGTGTCCGGCCAATAACGTTGGCTAACCTATCTCTGTTGAAGGCAGTCCTGATCCAATGCAAGCCGGTGAGTACGAAGCGAAAAGTACAAGCGACGTTTCCTTTCTATCTGCTTCCTTTTTAGAAGGTCCGTTTTGTCCCGACCTGAGCTGCCAACCTGGGTCCAAGCCTGGTTGCTACCTTACACCGGATGGATGCGAGTGCTTTTGTGGTGAGGGAAATGCCACATTCACTTAAGATGCCGTGTTCAGCGCTACAACTCCACTTGCTAGTAGGAGGATAGTATAGGCGCTTACAATGTGTTATCCTCTCAATGCTTGCTAGGGCTAAAATTACCCTACATCAATTAAGGACTAGCAATAATGCGCAAAGTGTGATAGCATAAGCTTGTACGGTATTTTGTTTTGCCCTCTTGTGAGGAATGTCCTCACTGATTAGGTGTGGAGGAAGAAGCAGTCAGATATATGAATGGCGCAAGAAACCCGCAAAGCGTTCTCCTTTCTACATGAATTGGCGGATTTCCGTACAAAGTCGTTTGTGCACGGGTTTTCCTCTGAAGTAATCTGCGCAGCGTTTGCATTGTGAGACGGGTGATTTTTGGACCCCATTGGACACTTCGCGGAGGCCAGTCTCAGGGTTTCGCACGTGTGAACTGCTAGGGTTCTGGTGTACAGGCACCTGACTGAATTGAGTGAGCTAAAGGGGCTGGAGTACTTTTTATCAAGAGGCAAAAATTACGCCGTTAAAAAAGTACCTGAGAACGATGTCTTTTGGCGTGGGAGCTGGCACGCAGCAGCTTGATTTTTGTATTCATACCACGCTCCATTTTATCCCTGCTATACTAGCTATGTATGACCATGCGGTACTGCTCATATCTAAGCCTATTTACATGTGCAGAAAAGGCTTATTCTTACGATGTCGTAGCCTCGCTGACACGTGACAGTTGTCTTATTGGAAGCTTCACACACCACCTATCTTTGTTTTACCTTCCAGTGAACAGCAACAGTCCCTGTGATTCTTGCGGGAGAACTTTGGACCCAAGTGCCACACTGAACAAGGATTGCTCTGCGCTGCTGATGACGCCGTCCCTTGCAACTGCGCCTGCGGTACGTTCCTCAGTGCGACACGAACTGGTTTGGTTTATGGTTTATGGGGGTTTAACGTCCCAGAGCGACTCAGGTTATGAGGACGCCGTGAGGGACATGGTGCACCACTCGAGCCTCTAGAATTTCGCCTCCATCGGAATTCGACCGCCGCGGCCGGGATGGAACCCGCGTTTTTCGGGCAGCAGCCGAGCGCCATAACCACTGAACCTGCGCGCCGGCCCCAGCTAAACACGAACTGAATCTTTGAGTGTTTGTTTGTATTTGAAACCCGGGTGAAGCCCTTCGTGTTTTGCATGTCATGCTAGGTTTCTAGGGCGAGTAATCAGTCTGATTTCAAGCACGAATTAAATGTAAAGACACATGGGCATACTTTCTATTTTTCAACCTGCAGCTCGACATTCGTACTTACGTGTTTGCGAATGCATACTTCCCTGGCCCTCTTTAATTAGTATTAAAAAATCCATATTCCTGGCTTGATTATATACCCATAGAAATCACGCTTTACATATATTATAGCTTAATGCAGAATTGACCGAGTTTCGTGTTTTATTTGTAACTGCTGCTCACCTTTGTTTTCGCCCTTAGCGCTTCTTCGATTCTTATAATTCTGTCTTTTTTACGCACACTTTATCGATATCATACTCTATTTTGGCTGATCACGTCAATGGTTACGTTGTGCGTGTCAATAAGCCCTCTACTTGAGTGTTCCTCCCTTTTTTAAAGGTGTCCACGGGATGTTTTATTACGTAGGTTGTTTATGAGTGTATATTCCGAGTCCTATTTGGCTCACTTAGAGAACGGAATTCATGCGGTATTTCACGTTCAGTATAGTCCAAAGAGGCTCGAGAAAACAAACGATCGAAGCTATGCGGCCTAATCGTGCGCGTACAGCACGGTTACTTGGAGATCAACCAACTGTTTCCTCTATACTGCGCGCTCACGGCATGCATTCTTCGCAGTCATAAACCAATCTAGCACCCTAATTTACCGGCATGCTTCTTTATTGGCCATTATTTCGTACTGAGCGTTGCCAGAAGTGTATACGCTGGATCTCAATATTGGAATTTTTTTTTCGTTCCCTCACATCGATTATTAACAAGTCCGGAATCATTTTGCTTTTTCCCTAGGTATTTTTCTTATATAAGTAGCACTAGGCGAAATGAAGGCAAAAAAAAAAATTACGCGTTATGTTTCATGCCATAAACGAAACTTCTTTCATTTAGAGTCAGAAATTTCTATTTCCGGCCCTTTTTTCAGCAGTAACTTAATCAGTGCAGTAGTTAAAAAACGAACAGTATGAGTTCTCTAAAATCTGTCAAACCATGTAACCATTTTCAAACCCCATAATATACTCATCAGGCACCGCGGTGGCTAAGTTATTATGCCGATCGGCTGCTGAGCCGGAAAACGCCGCTTCGATCCCGGCCGCGGCGATCGAATTTCGATGTAGGCGAAATGCTAGAGGCCCGAGTACTGTCCGATGTCATTGCACGTTACAGATACCCAGGTGGTCGAAATTTACGGAGCCCTTCACTTCGGCGTCTCTCAATGCCTAAGTCGCTTTGGGACATTAAACCCTCAAACAAAAATAGTCATCAAATTTTGGGAGAATGAAACAACCTTGTCGTCCCTAATCTGTTACGCACTTTTTATTTCTTTCACCTTCATTACTTTCAGCATCTTCTTCCTGAAGTCGTTGCCAATTCCTGAAGCTCAGAAGATGCCCGAAGCTGTCGATCTCTATAGAGAAGGTTCTTGGTGCGTTTCTGGTGCAATGAGAGAATGAATAAAATCTTCAGTTTTCCCGCATGCAGTTGTGGACTTGTATTCACGGCATGCGAGCGTTTTTTTTCGAGCGATGCAATTGTTCACGTCGTGTTTGAAACAATGATTAACAGATGACAATAAAATGTCAAGAATGTGGATAGAAATGAGACGCTAGATCTTCATTTCAATTAAAGTTTATGTGTATAGGGTATAGTCTTTATGCCAGTCATTCTTTGAAGGACGCCGTAATCGGTGGATCCAGATACTATTGACAGCCTGGGGTCTTTACGCAAACTGCCATTGCGCAGAACATGGTCGCCTAGAATTTGCCTCGATAGAAATGAGACTACCAAGGCCGGGATCAAACCGATGACTGTCGGGTCAGCAGCCACACACCATGTTTACTGTGGCACTACGGTAGCGCCATTTGAGTTCAAGCTGCTTTTGATTGCTTACTTCTCCCACGAAACTTCCACCTAGGCTATCATATATGGTGATGCAGGTTATGTGATTGAGAGTGTTGAAGAGTGACATTATCTGCGTCGTGCGCAGAGCGATTACACAATATGATCACAGTGACCACTCTTAAAGTGTGCTTGAGCGTGTATTGCCGCACAGATAACCCGCATGGCGCTTTGCCGTTATCTCGAAGCTCATAAACTCGCTGAAGGAAAAGGAGAGGTAACTGCATCAGTTAAATAGCTGTGCACTCGCCCTTTATATGCGACTGAAATCTTCAGCCTAGTGACCACAGAAACGTAACCAATTCAGCAGTCGCTGTAAACCAGAAATCTGAAGGTGTAAAGCGTGCAAGTTATCTATTTGCCAAGCTCACACATTTAATGCGCATGCACTAGATGGCTCGCTAGTGAAGAATCCGTCCTTTTTGTGGATGAATCCCTGCATAAAGTCGTGTAAGCTCGGAGGAGCGTCCCAGAAGCTGAATCGAATATGCGCAGAGGCGCATCTAATAAGCGCAACTACCATGAGTTGGGGACGTTCCCACAAGTAGTGTATGAGGGTGGCCTTGACAGCCCCACTTGTTGACCAAAGTGGGAGGGTCAAAGTAGGGTGGTAGCGTTAAAGATGGTACGGTGAGATGTAGCAGTTTGGCATTAGTTGCCGCCAGACCGCGCTGCATTTTGAATCTAGTGAACGGCGAGTTGGTAACAGAGTGAAGCTGCTGTTTTTTTTAATGAGTGGTGATTCGGTGGCATGTGAGTAGAGCCCGCGAAGCTTCGTGCGTAGGGTTGGGCGCCTGATCGGTGGTATTGTATTCTGTAGTTATGTTTGTATAAACTAGGTGGCGCTAGGCATGCGCCCTATCTGGTCAGCTGACTCGCACATCTGTATATATATTCATCATTGAACTGGAATAAAAGAGGGGAGTTGGTCGAAGTACGTACGTGGCGGGTGCTTGACGTGGTGGTGCTCCGGCTGCTCCGGGCAGTCGGACCGGGCAGTTCCCCAACGGTACGGGATACAACAGTTGGCGACGAGTGGTGAAGTAACCGAACGCGGAAGCAATGAGCCTGCATCAACCGCCCGAGTTCCTGCCGACGCCCGGGAAGCCCGCCATTCCTTGGACGCAGTGGCACCGCCTTTTCAAGAACTATCTCCTGGCGTCCGGGAGCGACGCTCACCCACCTGCGCGCCGTAAGGCTTTGCTGCTACACTGTTTGGGTGTGGAAGGCCAACGCTTGTACTACGCGTTGCCGGAGGAGAAATCGTCGACGCCGCCTACAGAAGGAAAGGAAGGAAGCGGTACGAGCGACGAGTACGATGCAGCGGTGGCTACGTTGGACGCTTACTTCACTTCTAAAACGAACGTCGTCGTGGAGCGGCATCGGTTCGGACAACGCACCCAACTGCCCGGGGAGACTGCAACAGCGTTCGTCACGGCGTTGCGTGAGCTGGCATTAAGTTGCGACTTCGGTAAGCAGGCTGACGATTTTATTCGTGACCAACTTGTAGCGAAAACGTGCAACCCTGTTCTTCGGGAACGCTTACTGCTTGAAGGCACTTCGCTCACTCTTGAACGCGCACTGGCTATTGCAAACAGTATCGAAGAAGCCACGAAATACTCACTTGAGCTGCAGTCATCGGCTGCGAGCGTTCAAAAGGTCGAAAAACATCGGATGCCATGCAGCTCAGAAACGCAGTTACCGCGTTCGCAGCAGCCGAAGTCCTGTTTCCGTTGCGGGTCTTCAGGGCATCTTGCAGATTCCAAGACATGCAAGGCGCGGGGTAAAACTTGCAGCAAATGTGGCAAACGAGGACATTTTCAGCGTGTCTGTAGAAGCGGCATGCCTGACGAAAGGGCCCTTGCTGTCCGAGAAGTCGACACCTGCAGTGCATCCGGCGATCTCAACGTGTTGCTTCTCGACCGGCAGTGCAAAGGAGGGATACACACAGAAGTCTTCGTACAAGATGTTCCTATACGTTTCCTCGTAGACACGGGTTCTGCTGTCTCCATTCTGTCGAACGCCACGTATTCAAGGTTGAAACGCTTCCCTTTGCAGCCAACATCAGCGTCACTCTACGATTTCTCTCGCCGCAGAATAACCATCGAGGGGTGTTTCACGGCGCCAGTCATCTTCCAGGATCGGCAGGCCGACATTCTCTTCTACGTCGTCAAGGACGGTACTGACATTCTCGGCATCTACGCTGTCGAAACGCTGCGTCTGCAAATCAACGGTACGTCATTGCAATGCACCCATATTACGCAAGCGCCAGAAGGCCTTGACCGTGAACTGTTTTGCCAGTTTCCGCACTTGTTTGATGGCAAGTTAGGGCTTGCAACAAATTTTGTCCATAAGGTCAAGATAAGAGAAGGAATCACGCCTGTTGTTGCTAAGTTGCGGCGTTTGCCATTTTCAATGCGAGACCGAGTACGCGAAGAGCTGCAGCGCCTTGAGCAAGAAGATGTCATAGAAAAGATTGACACGTCTGAATGGGTGTCTCCAATCGTAGTAGTAGCAAAGAAAAACGGCAAGATAAGAATTTGTGTCGATCTGCGCGAACCAAACAAAGCGATTGTCGTTGACAAATTTCCACTGCCGCACACGGAAGAAATATTGCACAAACTTCATGGCGCAAATTACTTTTCAAAGATTGATTTAGCAGCTGCATATCACCAAGTTCTGCTAAGCCCTGAAAGCAGGGAACTGACTACCTTCATAACCGATAGTGGACTGTACAGATTCAAGCGCGTCTGTTTCGGTCTTGCATCAGCACCGTCTGCGTTTCAGAAAATGATGGCCACTATTTTACAGAACTGCAAAAACACTTTGTGCTACATAGATGATGTCATTGTGTACGGAAGCACACGTGAAGAGCACTTCAAGAATTTGAAACAAGTTTTGCACTTGATTGCAAAGGCTGGATTGAAGTTGAATGACAAATGCATTTTTAATGTGCAAGAAGTCGACTTCCTTGGTCACAGGATCAGTCACAAGGGAATACGCCCTTTACAAAGTAACATTGACGCCATCAAGGCTGTGCCAGCCCCAACAAATGTCGGTACTCTGCGCTCATTCTTGGGCATGGTAGGCTACTACGTCAAATTTATACCTGACTATGCGGTGGTTGTCGAGCCTCTTCGAGAGTTGCTACGTAAGAATGCCACATTCACATGGAACCCTGCAAGACAAGCTTGTTTCGAGCAACTGAAATGTTCCCTGGCCACAAGATGTTTACAGCTATTTGATCCTGCGGGTGACATTATTGTCACTACGGATGCCTCATCCATTGGCTTGGGAGCAGTGTTGCAACAGACAAGGAATGATGAACTGGTGACGATTGCTTTTGCTTCTCGCAGGCTCACTTCACAGGAACAGAAGTATTCTGTAGGGGAATTGGAAGCCCTTGCTTGCTTGTGGGCATGCGAATATTGGAGAGTGTACCTTTGGGGTCGTTCATTCATATTACGCACCGATCACCAGGCTCTGGTCACACTCCTTAGTACAAAGGGAGTAGGTCGCCGACCGTTCCGGATTGCGAGGTGGCACGCCAGGCTGTTGGCATACAACTTCACGATTGAATTTCACAAGGGTGACAAGAATACTGTTGCTGATGCTCTTTCAAGGATGCCCCTTCCAGGTCGTGTGGAGGAAGAGGAAGAAGAGACTGTTTGTGTTGTCTCAACATGCATTACTCATGAAGAGTTTGTCATTGAAACGATGCAGGACCCGTTGCTGCAGCAGGTTATAAAGTGGGTGACATCGGCATGGCCCGCAGTGAAGATGTTGCCTGCCGAAGCAGTTCCGTTCTACCGGGTGCAAACTGAGCTCTCAGTCGTTGGAGACCTCCTGCTTCGTGGTGACAAATTTGTAGTACCTTCGTCCCTCGTAGCACGGCTTCTTGACGCAGCCCACGAGTCTCATCCGGGAATAACGAGGACAAAGCAGCGACTACGTGAGCAATACTGGTGGCCTGCTATGTGCAAGCAAGTAGAACAATTCATTGCATCCTGCGCGGTATGCCAATCTGTTGACAAGTCTGCAAAACCCGTGACACCACCTCTGCAGCCAGTTGCATTCCCATCTGCACCATGGCAGAAGCTAGGCATCGATATTGTGGGCCCTTTTTCCGAAGTGCCGGCAGATTGCCGTTTTGCCATTACAGCCATCGATTACTACAGCAAGTGACCTGAGGTTTGTTTCTCAGCAAGGGTGACAACTGCAACAGTCATCTCCTTTCTGCGAAGCATCTTCAGCAGGGAAGGATATCCAGACGAGATTGTGAGTGATCATGGTGCTCAGTTTACAGCCTTGGAGTTTGACAGTTTCCTCAAAGAACGTGGCATCGCTCATACGTATTCGGCAGTCTATCATCCGCAAGCTAACGGGCAGGTAGAGAGGTTTAATCGAGTACTCAGAGTACGTTCAAGTCTGCGCACAAGAACATCGGCCTTTGAAGGAAGCTATCACCGAATACCTGGGAGTCTACCGTTTCACACCGCATGCGACCACAGGAGTGAAGCCTTCCGTCCTTCTTCACGGCCGTCATCCCAGAACAAAACTTGATCTTGTAGGAGCGCCAGGTAAAGAGTTTTTTCAAGATCCGCAGGCAGCGATGAAGTCCATCCACAGCAGAGTAGCACAAAGGCAACAAGCAAGTAAGACTTACACTGACCGTCGACGAGCTGCAAAGTACTCTCCATTAACAACAGGTCAACCGGTGAGAGTCAAGTTGCCTGGTCACGTGCCTAAGGGCGCTCTGAGCTACTCGAGTCCATTCACCATTGTGGACCAATGTGGTCAAGATACCTACAAGCTCAATGATGGCCGCACATGGAATCGGAGTCGGCTGGTACCTTGCCCCCAACCAGTTCCACCACCTACAGTTCCGAAAAGTTGTTCGCCTGAATCAGCAAAACCACTTGGCGAACCACAGCAGGAGAACCACGACCCACCCCAGCAGCCATCTGTTCAGACGCCAGTTGAAAGGGACGTTCCAGGACTGAGGCATTCGACGAGACAAAGAAGACCACCAGTGTGGTTTAAAGACTATGAAAGACATTGAGTGTTTATTGTGTTTTTCCAGTGTTAGTTGCTAACTCTTTTGAGGGGGAATAATGTGGTATTGTATTCTGTAGTTATGTTTGTATAAACTAGGTGGCGCTAGGCATGCGCCCTATCTGGTCAGCTGACTCGCACATCTGTATATATATTCATCATTGAACTGGAATAAAAGAGGGGAGTTGGTCGAAGTACGTACGTGGCGGGTGCTTGACGTGGTGGTGCTCCGGCTGCTCCGGGCCGTCGGACCGGGCAGTTCCCCAACGGTACGGGATACAACATGATCTTTCAGAGTCCTGAAGAATAGTTGTCCAGCAAGCGCATGAACGCGCTCATTACCGGGGATCGAAGCATGCCCACAAACCAAAGTAAGCATAATATCTTGGGTAAGCTTGGGGCGATTGGTGCGATAATGCTTTTTTTATATTGACGGTACGCAGCTTGGAAGTTGGTGCAACTTCCGTGATGTTGAGATCTTGTGCATCATGTATGCGTGCCAAGACGGTGGCGGCGCCCTCGGCTTCAGTATGATTGTTGGCGCGGAGGCTGGCTGCGGCCACAATAGTGATGCACAAATACGGAAATTTCACGCTAGAATGTAGGTTCAGACGCATTTATGCGTTTTTCAACGCCGAATAAAAATCTAATTCGACATTTTATGGGCATAAGAGCACTTGATTCTGAGAAATAAGAGGTTTCATCTTTTCAGATCTTCGGTTTATGGCGGTAGAGATATATGTTTAAACCAGTTATGGCTGCGTTTATAAACGTGTGTGTTCTAACGATCTTCCGGGGGCTGCTACTCGTTATCTGTCAAACTGTCTGGTAATTATGTAAGTTTAATTTGCTTTGTTTAGTACGGACTTGATGTTTATATCGAGAATTTGGTGGTTCGTGCGCACAACCATCGCCTTGCTCAAATGGAATAGTAGAGCTTACAATTAATCCACTTCAGTGAGTAAAGAAGCCCTGAGAGCAGTAAGATAATTGGAAGATGTACGTTAGTGCACACTAACATCTCGACAATACCGGTTGCGAGACAGTGAATAGTTGCATACGAAGACCGCAAGACTGGAGGTGCAAACCGTACACATTTTCAGGTGCATTTCATTCTGCGGATTAATGAATTGGCCGTACATTAAGATTCCTGTCGGCATGGAGAAAACCTCGCGGTCATGCTCCATCTATTGCTGTCAAAAATGCATTCCAATGTCCCCCCTCCCCCCCCCCCCCCCCCCTCAGAAAAAAAACAATCGTAAGTAAGGCCTATTACGCATGACAAATTGAACAGATGATCGAAATTCAGAAAGTATATCTGAGTGCACCTTTCAGCTGCACGCCCCAACCCTCTATCTCCATGGCTGAAGTCCGCTCTACCGAAAGTGTGCCTGAAAATAAAATTTGGCGATAATGTGCAATAAAAACTAAGTTTTACCGCTGATTTTTAGTGTGTCTGAGTCAGTGATTCTTCTTGAAACCAGCCAAGAGGCAGGACCGAGGCATCCCCAGCGTCTGTCTTGATTTCTTTCCTTTGTCTGTACTGTGTATACTCGCTTGTTTTAATGTGAATCACTATCAATTCTTCCAGTCGTCAGCTGTGCTGCACCTGCGAATTTCCTCCCATTGTTGAATTAGGTCACGCGCGGCTGCGCAAATGTTGTGTTCTCACTTACGCTGTATGCTTTACGCAGAAAAGCCCTAGGCTGTGTAAAGAAAGATACTTTTTTTTTCGAAAGGCTGACAGTGCATAGAATACCTCTTGCGAAAACTACGGTGTTGAGCTCATGACGTAAGTGCTTCTTTTCCTATGTCTTACCACTAAAGCATTAAATACTAAGAAAACTCTCACTCTAGGTAATTATCGGAGCACTAACAATTCGTGAAGCTTTTTAATTATCAACGAGGTGCCTGAAAAGTTGGCAACGCTTAAGTCGTACTGCAACCACTGGTGTCGTGTTGCAGCCCTGTACAGCATGGCGCTTGGGGGGACTAAAAACGCAGTCGTTCGTGAAATACGATGCGCTGTGAAAAACAGTAGAAGTACAAATGTCGCTTTATATGGCGATTATTAAATCTGTTTCCTCAACAAAGAGGTCGCGTCCGTCCCACGTTCAGTTCTGCATTTCTACTTGGCACCCTTCTTTGTGTTTTCTGCCGCTGATGTGCCAGCGTTTAATTTCTATTCCACAGGTATTCTTCCACAGTAGCTACTCCTTAGTTGATGCTGTTTTTCTTTGTCGCTCACTAGGTTATGCTTACTTATTTTGTGAATCTTTCATTCAATGTTAGTGCAAGCTTCATGCGAATAGGTTATCTACATAGATGTGTCGCCAGATAGTTTCGCAATCGACCAGCGTTCACCGCAGCAGCGATACTAAGATGTGAAGAAGTTGCACTGTAACCAAATCAGCGATTTGCAATTTTTTTACGTCCGGGTCGTCGCGGAAAAGCGCCGCAGTGCACTGTCCATAGTAAATATTAACAACTAATCAGAAAAGCCAGTACTGCTCTCTTCGGCATTAATACTGGAGGAATCCATTTAACCCCCACATTTTTCTTGAAATAACCTTGGTAAAAAAATACACCGCAGCGGATTTTAGATGTCACCTTGTAAGTGTTCGGAAGCAACAACTGGATTACACAAACGCAACGCGTAGAAGCAGGAAAGAGACTATAAAGTTATGTGTACTCAGAACATTTGGTGCGTATGCGTGTAAAGGAGACAGTGGATCGCGCTTGTTTTGGGATGGTTTAAGCGTAGCACGTCGTAGAACGTAATCTTTTTTTTCTGGGACCAGTCTGCAAGAGCCTCACATACGTTTTTGCCGCCCGTTATGTAGCAGCAATCGCAAAAACGCATTACCTTTGTTGCCACCAACGATTTATCCGCACTGACTTCACGCTTGTATCTGGCGTTGAAAAGCCTTTGTTTTAACTCTTTTTTTTTAATGCACCAGCGCTGCGATGAAACTGTTCGTCTTTGGTACCTTGATGTTTGCCTGCCTATCTGAAGCTCAATCAAGTGCTAAAACAGGTATGTGGGCATAGACGACAATATTTCTTTCCTCCTCCCTGTTTCGTCCTTCGACGTCCCCTTTGGATGTCCTCCGCTGGACCTGCTTGTGTGCATATCCTGATACGAGAATGTCCGCAATACTGTGGCGCCTCTCGTCGAGATGTCTTAATATATCCCCAAGAGCACCCGCTCCGATGAATCAGTGGTTAGGACGCTCAGCTACTGATCCGGGGTACCCGGGGTACGAATCCGGCCACGGCGACCAGGTATCGATGAAGACAAAACGAATTAAGGCGCCCATGTGCTGTCCGGTGTCAGTCTCAGAATTCTAGGTGGTCGAAATTACCGCGGAGCTCTATACTACAGCACCCCCTTCTTCCTTTTTTTATTTCCTCACTCCTTCGTTTATCCCTTCCCTTAAGGAGCGGTTCAGGCGCCTGCCGTGATGTCCGACAGATAATTCGCCACTTCCTTTCCTCATAAACCATTTTTTTTCTACTAAGCGGCATAAATGTTAAGGAACGAACTTCATATCCCAATGGGCCCTGACTGCTTGAGCATTATTCCCAAATGATGTTGACCTGAAGGCAAAATGGAGCGCTTATCCACTGCGGGACACTGGCCAAGATACAGACGGCGAGTTATAGATGCTCAAAGACATTTTTCGAAATGAAAAACATTGACAGGTTGGGGGATCAATACTAAGAACGAATCAGTTCCTGTGCGATAGGTAACTGAAAATGAGAAGAGGGCTAGATAAAGGCAGTGTCCGGCGGTTTGGTTACGGATGAATAAAATTGTGGGCACAGCCTAGACTCTCTTCGTTCTTGTTGGTGTTTCGATAATACTACTGGAAGTCACTCTTGGGTGATTTGCGTATGTTATTACACATAGGCGCTTTGAAAACTCCTGGCAGCTATAGAGGACGACCTGTATCTTCTTATCATGTCTCTAGCTTTCCGCAGTACCCTATTATAACCTGCGGACCGAATTTCAAGCCCAGTTAATTCTTAACGGAAAGCGTTTATATCTGCTACTGCAGTGAGGGAAATGTCACAGTTTTCATTCTTTCTTTTGGAAAGAAAATTTCTGCTAAGGAGCAGGCTAGCGATCGTCGTTGGGAAAGTAGTTTTCTATGGCCGTCGCGATGCTCAATGGAGGTAGCATTCATTGCACCCAGTGATTGGTGTTGAGGAGACCTGAGTCTTAAGGAAGAAATTCTGAAATCTTTACATATTTTTAAGGCATCGTGATTTAAAACATAAAAAGTTTGTCACCGATATGCTAGATCAATTAAAATCCAACGCTGTTTTCAACATTCATTTTGCCAGCTAGCTACTGAGCCTTCAATGACACATTTGGAGGGGTATTAAACTTTGTATTTCATGCACCGATCTTTTGCTGCGGTCTTCAAACCTTTTTTTTACTTTAATGCGAGGGATTCAAAGGGCGCAGCATGCTACTCGAGAAAGTATCTCTAGCGATGAGGCCGAGGTAACGCCTTCCGGCTTGCGCACAGAAGGCCAGTGTAGCTGTTATGAGGGAACGCACCGAATGGCAAGTTTGGTCAAGATTATCGATCTCTGAACACATTGTTCTTATAACCGCATGGTCTTAATCTCCGTCTAATGAAGAAAAACTACAGCCAAATATGCTGTAAAATTTGTAAAATTACATTTTTTTATCTGTCATCATCGAAAATTGTGAGCGCATCTAGCTTCTGGTGATCCCGGCGCATCCTGAATTCCTCGCATTTCCAACGACGAGTTAAAACCATCCAAGTATTACTGTTAGGGAGAGAAATCTTAAGAACATGAGCTTCTGCTGGTTCGGATGTCGTTTTTTTTTTCTGGCCAAAAGAGAAAGCATACGATGCGACAAAAGAGGCAAGCGAGGGAATAAACTTTGTTGTTAATTCGCTCACCGTTACCTTTTTTTTGTATCACTGTTACTCATTCCTTCCATATTTCGTAACTAACCCAAGTATACTGATCGCGTTTTTTTTCAATTATTACGAACACATTTAGTTGTGCAACAACCTGTAAACGTTTCTCTGCAGACGTGTAATTATTTTCGATATTTTTTTTGCAGCACTCGTTTTCATGTAAACACGCATACCGGGGTTTAGCTGCATATCCTTGAGTATGGGACATCTAAAAAATGGCCTAAACAATTTCCTACGCAGAACAAAATATTCTCATCGTAGACGTCGAAAATTATGTCACTTGCACCTAAATATTTAATTGCCCAAGGATGACTTGCGAAGGTAATTTTTCAGTAGCTAAACCAGCTATCTCATTATAAAACACATTCCTTAAATCAGCATAAAAGTTTCACATCAGTGCCATATGTGGTCATATTTCTTGCATAAGTAACAAAAAGTTTCGATTGCCACGCCCCCCTCTCCTCCTCCCGCATATACTAACTGGACCTGAATTGCAGAGTCAATTGCAATGCAGAAAAGCAAGTACGCCCTTCATGCCGAACACTCATTCTTAGCCTCAATAGTATTTATCTGCCTTCTTTCAGTGCAGTTCAGTTCTTTTACGATCGTAAATGAATATATGCTCCTTAATTCTGAGTTTCTAAATCTCAAAACTTTCATGTTGCAGAGCGTAGGCTCTAACTAACACATATTTTTCTTTCCTTGCAGAGAGATATCCCTGTGGACCTATTAGGGAGGATCTCTTGAGCACCTGCCCTGCTCCTAAAGAACTGGACTGCTCTCTGCTGAATGATGTGTGCCTGTGTCGTTGCAATTATTAACCTTTTTAATGTCGCGGAGAAGCCTTGGCTTTCTTTCCGGCGGTTAAACTCGGACTGAACTGCTCACACTTTTGCAGTACTCTATCGTACAACACACTTCGGCTGTTGCATGCACAGTAAAATTCAGTATCATCACTAAACACCTTGCCCCTCTTCTCGCCCTACCCAATTTTCTTTATCACTGTTGAAGACAGCATGCAGTGAGGACAATTCATTTGAATAAAGACTGCCGTTCACTGACTTCTTTCGGCGTCCCCACTTTATCTTGGCAAGCCATGCGCTGGTAAATGATGTCACAAGCAGGTTGATCAAGCCAGCGGCTTCATGTGCATTCATTTATTTTTTTTAAATGACTAGAGCCAGATAAGCAAATATGGAAACAATCAGCCCTCAGAATTAGTGGACATATGAGATTTTTTTGAGAGGATGGACTTTGTTGTGCCAAAGGTGTGAGAGTTTTCTTAGTATAAACTTATGTTCTTGAAACTCCAAGGTTTAAAGCAGCTAAAAATTAACCTCTTGTCAGCGCTCTAGGCGGACACATGGGTGAATATGCCTAGCGCAGCATTCTACCACAAGACGCTACATTTGTGTAAAATGCGTCCTTTAAGTGAAAAAGCACTGCCTCACTAGCAAACCTGAAAATGCCGATGTTTGTCTGAAGCCTTTGTGATACCGGAGAACAAAAATAAATATTGCCGCGAATCTTATTACTGTTTGTTCATTAACGCTCAAAGCCGCCGGCCAGCAGCTGTCATTTTGTTTCTGACGAGAGGTGCGACCAAATTTATCTCGACTGATCGCGTCCGCGCGAAACTGCATCCACATTTTTTGAGGTTGTTGTAGGTGCTTTCGGTACCTTACATCGAAAGTTTTCTGCCAGTTTTAAATTGAGCGTGGCCAAGATGAAGCCATTCAGTTTTACCATTGCCGTCCGTGCTTGTTTGCCACTCCGCCAACGAGTCGTTCAGTTCTTTTTCGGCTCCTCAGGTGTGCCTAATAAAGTTTTTTAGAAGCGCTTTTCTGTGTCTTCCTGAATGCCGTCACCACTACTGAGTTTCCAACAATCACGGCGCGAACAAACCAGCTTTGCTGGCCACTACGCGAGACCACTATGCTATCACCGCAATCGATCACTACTCATGTTCAAGAAAAAAAACTAGCGAGAAAAGACGCAGGACCACGAGAAGACACACACAGACAGTCGTCGAACTTTCAACTGATTTATTATTGGTTCCGCCACGTATTTAAAGCCACTACTTACGCAAGCGCACATACATGCCACAATCATCAAAGTCCGCACGTCATTACAAAACAGATAAAAAAGCGCCACTTTTTATCAGTGAGAAAAACAGACGGGTCGCTGATGCGAACACGTTGGTTATTTTTTTATTAGAAACGCTTCTAACAGTTCGCGCTCGTACCTAGACTTACCGCGGCCGATAATGGTAGTGCTGTTAAGCAAAGCTGACCAGTTTTGGCACTCCTTGACATGTACGGCCAGGTTGCTCCCTGTACCAAAACGCAGCGTTCTGCCATGTTCCCTGAGCCGCTCGTTCAAGCACTGCACCGTCTGCCCATTGTAAATTTTTTCACAAGAAGTCGGGATAGAATATAACTACCCCAATGCAAACTTCGTAAACTTTGTTTGGTGCTTTGCTTTGCAGGCAGGTTAGCGCTTGGAGCTGGCGATGCGGACGCAATGACTGCAAAAGCTTTGGGGGGCAGAAAGCACTAATTTCAGGCCAATGTTTAGGGAAACTTTTTACAGCCCACGCGAAATCCCCTGGCAGTAGGGAATCACTTCCAAGAAGTTAAGAGAGCGTCGTCGCCGCTCTGCCATACTCATCGAGGTGTACTGGAACGAGCTCCGGCGAGGTTTGCTCAAAAAATCCTAGAAGGATGCAACTGTCACACTGGTCACCTACTTGAACGGCGCCTCCGTTCCGCCAGCCTTGGATGACATTCTGAAGATGGGCCCGAAGTTCAACCTGGAACGACGAGCACACAAACAAGGGCTTCAAGAAGCTGTGCACAGAATCGCCAGGAGGCCCCACCAGAAGAGAGGAACCACTGTGTGTCGGAAGGCATTGGATGCCTGGAGAAGACAGGGGCAAGCAACAAGGGGCGTGAAGACCTAAGACCCTTGATTGCCAACTTCGAACAGAACAACCTCAGTCTTCTACACGCGGATAAGGAAGGTGTATTCGTCATGCTTTCTTCTTTGCTTATCTGGCTGCAGTCTTTAAAGAAACAAAAGAAAATTATTGTTCTTTTTATATTCACTTGAAACTACCATAACCACTCATAACTGATCCTAAGGTCTCTGATGGGAAGTTACTCCCAGCAACTGCTAACTTGTACAGGTATTACCACCTATGAGTATCTGTATTCTGGACCATCATTTCGTGAAAAATAAAAATGCATGTATTTTTGTGCCCCCATTTCAGTCGACCCCAACTTTACGAAGCATTTTAATTCTACTCTCCCATTCTCCAGCAAGGTGCATCATTACCAGGTGACAAAGCCCGCGAACATCTCTTTCGGCATTGCTGAATGAAATTTTATGGTAACCAAATATTCACAAACACCTTCGCCAGCGCTTTTTAACCTCTCCATGTGTGAGACTCTATGAAGGGCCCTCACAAATGCTTGCGGGCTTTTTTACAAGGAAAGGTTGATAATATTTACGAATTGCACCTCCCAGTCCAATGCAAAACCATTAGGCAATTCACCTCGCAACTTATATGCTGTTGTCACTTTAAAAAGGTCCAGAGGAAAAACTTTCCTCCTATTGCACCAGGACAGACAACGGCGGAATATTAAGCGGCGGCTGCGTATTGAGGGGACTTTTTCCGGTGCTTCACCTCGGCGCGCTGACAACTGCTCTACCTGCCGAGAAACGCGCACCGTACTTCTACTTCACTCTACATTTTGCGACCAATTTATGGTGCTGCTCTCTAGTTGCTGACCACAGAGTCTCACAAAAGGTAAATGCTCTCCCTGCACTCTAAGTAATGATATCAGCGCAAATAACCACGATCCCTACAGATTACGCAGCTGGTCTTCAAATGCCTCTAGTTAACATTCCGTCTGCTCTAACCAACATCGGCCTGCGTTTTATTAAAAAAAATCTCAGAATGTTGATTTTTATTGACGACTGTTAATTGAACCAGAAATGCCTGCAGTGACGTTGCGAAGACAAATTTCAGGTCTTTAGAGGGTTACTCGAATCTTTCAACAATCGGGGGAATGTTACAGATACTGTCAGGCACGTAAATATATGTATAGATATGCAAGTTTGGTGACGAATATTTTTCAAGGTTTATTACTCAGGTCTTTCAAACTAGACAATGTAGTGAACTTATATCTACTCGTTCTTTAAATTCTCTCGGAATCTTCAGGCCAGTTCAGGACTGAGTATGACTTCTTTAGGCATATGAATCGAACGGCGTATACACGGCGATTCTTGAGCCATCTAGTAGCCAAACATGAGCTCGTCTGGCAGGGATTAGTATTCTTGTAATCTTAAGTTGTGATGTATCCCCCCCCCCCCCCCATTGAACAGCGGATGTTTAGGGCAGTTCAAAAGAATTGACTTGTGAATGTACACGAAAAACTACAGACTAAGGATTGTCTGTTTACATTCTTCTTTTTGCCTTGAAAGGCGCAATCGACAGGCTTCGTGCCTTCCACGTAATTAACACTAAGTTTCTAGAGGCGAACCTTGTGTTCTAACCAATTTTTATGCAGTTGTACTTAATGACTTACATGGTGGGTGCTGCTAGTTCGAAGCTCTGCGACTAGCGCTATGCATTTTTCGAGTGCCATATTATGCTGCCTCAATCTTTCACTAACGCTCTCATACAGTCTCCATGCTTGCATCATATCAACAGTATATACGTAAGGAAATCTTCCTCCCGTACGGTGGCGGCCAATGTGAAATTTGACTGTAAGGAAATATCACCGCAATCAAATATAACGTGATTTATATCATTCTGTGCAAGTTTCGCCGCAAAAGTACCGCAGCAAGTCATCCACCACGTATTGACTGGCATCCTAAAAAGTAAAGCTGCTCAGATGGTAACTATTTTCTGGGTGATTCCTGCGGAATACAACAGTATTATATACCCTATCTCGTAAGGTTGATGCGTCGCATCCCTTTATTTATTTCATTTGACCAAACAGGTTTCGTCATTTCATTCTGCATTTGAAAATTGCTTTGTTGAATGGCATTTCTCTCGGCAGTAAAACGATGAAGTTTCTTGCCATTGGTGTTCTGGTGTACGTCCTCCTGGCTCAAGTGGCTAGAGGTAAGCATGAATTTTGGACGGGCGCAATTCATAACTTCTGATTTCCGGCCTTGCTATTTCGACCACTCCGGAACGCACCATTCGTGGGTTCTGTCTAAAAAAGAAGTCCCTCAAGATAGGGCTATTTTGTGGACAATTTTTATATTATACCTTGCTGGAGGTTTCTTTGGATGGCCTTGCTATTTCTGCCACCCATTAAAACGAAGTCAGGGTGTTATATTAGGGTGGATGTCCTCTTTCCCGCAAAAGGTTCAGGCAGTAATGTTTTGTTTTATGCCACTTTTATAAATTCTACCTTGTTTTTGGCTTATATGCTCTTGAATCACTAACGCAGTCCGAAGTTCATTTTCCTCAATTAGCTTTGATTTTCTGCATGACGCGTTGTTAGGTAAGTTGGTTCATTGTAGCATAAAGATGGATTGCACAAATGGGACATTCACATGAAAGAAGACTGCACAAGTTTGATTATTCTGCCACCAGTGCCCTGACTATATTCATCTTAGTTGTGTTTTTTTCTTAGTAAGGCAGGTTAACCTCTGTTTGTCAACAGGTACTCGCGATCGGATAAACATAATCAACAATCTAACAAATGCGGTGCTGCTGAAAGGCACGTTCGGCACGTTCAGATGAGTTTGTCCGGCACAAACTGTTCACCGTCCATCCCTGCAGACTTCTTAGTATGCCACCTGTTCATCCTAACATATCCGCCACCACTGCTTTCTTTGACTCCTCTCTGCATCTCATTCGATTGCGCAAACAGACGATTTGTTATCTTTCTTTCATAGCCCAATCACTTTCAACCGTGGGATCGAGTATAGGTTGTTGAAAAGTCTGCGAAAACTAGTTACCGGAGCTTTTTCTCTCTGTGTCGCCTTTCTAGCTGACCCAGTGTGCCCTGGGCTGTACTGCAAACCTGGCTCTAAAGTTGGATGCTACCTAACGGCGGAAAAATGTCGCTGCTTCTGCGGTGAGTCAAATCCACTGTATTATCTGTTTTTGATACATTTCTCACCGCTACTCGCGCTTCCAAGCAGCAACAAAGGAATAGCCATTAAAAGACGTATTTTTATGACTGTTTCACACCATAAGAGCGCTACTATTCGTTATCAAGAATTAGCTATAATGTATCCTAGTTCAGAATATGAATTTTCATATTTGTTTTCCTGGATAAAGGGAATAAAACCTTCCTGTAGAAAGAAAGGAAATCATGAGGTAACTGAGAGATGCAGGCCATAAGGAATGCTGTTAGCGCTTCGCTCTTTTTACGATTCCTTCCTTCTTCCTATTGGGGAGATTTTTTTTTTCTTTGAGTGTGGGTGCTTTCATAGCGCGCCGGCAAAGGGAAGCTAGACCCAGTGTTATGAAGAATGTGCTATATCTGTAGTCCTGGTGACCAGGCAGCAGACCGGAGTACATGAAATCAATGAGCTCAGCTACCTTGACCCAGTTCTAAACATTTTATCGCTAAAAAGTCTTCATATCTCTAAGGACCGCACCTGATACAGAAAACCGTGTTTTCCATTCGAATTGCTCTGCGTTTCTTTGTTCTTGCGGTTAAAATCTTCTACTTGTGCATTTTTTCCCACGCTACCAGGAGCCCATTGCCTAGTTGAAAGCTTCACTACGCACTTACCTTTGTATTTACTTGCAGTGGAAGACAAAGATCCTTGCGATTACGTGCGCAAATCCTTCTCATCCGCATGCCATGCTCCTCAAGCTTTGCAGTGCTATACCGAGGCATTCGCCCCTTGCAAGTGTCGCTGCGGTACTTCGCCTCTTTGAAGACGCACTGAAGATTCCCGGCCTCATTCCTTTTGTGTATAGTGCGGGGAACTCTTAGAATTTCGCCTCGGACTAGAGAATGCTATATCGTATTAAAATGCATGCGTTGCTGCATTGACCCTTAGAATCAATTCCAGCATTTAAAGTATGCCACTGATTATTCCAAGAGAATGCCATTACGCTATGCAATATGAATAATCTTGTTGAATAAAGATTGTCTTTCACTTTTGTTTTGGGTTGTTCGAACTTCGCTACGGCTGGTCATTTGCTTATACACGTCGTAAGTAGAGGGATGATGATAAAAGCCTCCTTCATGCGAAGAAAATCGCAAGTAGCATGACGCCGCTATACAAGTAAATTTAGGCAATTCTAGCAGGCGGAAGGCATAAACACTACAGAAACATTGGCCTAATCCGGAAGAAGTAGGAAAAAGCGTAACGGCTTCTCAGCAATGGTTGAACCTTTCTTTCAGTTCAGCAGAGCAGAAAACTAAGAGATAAAAAACCTGGACACCGCAGTTCTCTTAAGTCCTCTGCCAAACACATAAGACCTCCATAAACTATTCTAGTTGGTTCGGCAGCCGCCACGTTCCCCGTGCAGTTTAACATTAAAAATCACTACGGTAATTTCGAATATATTGCACAAAGCACGGCAGCGTAATTCGTGGTCTTTACCATTTTTCTGCACTAATTATCATGGTTATTTAATATCCTACAAATTAACAATATTCCTTGTTGCTCTCAAAGACAAAAATTAATCAGAACAGACCTCCAGACTCCCTAATTTGCGTGTTTTATTTACTTGGCCAGTATGATCAACTGTGATTTCATAATATTGCTACGTGATCCAAGACGGGAGCGATGCATGAACGCCCCGGGCACAGCAGACAGGTCAAGAGCACAGGGCCTATTACAAGACAGTATCTATTACAAGACGCCGAAAGGGCTCTGTAAACATGGGAACTAGTGTCATGGGTGCTTTCAGTTTATCCGTCGACTTGGCGATCCGCTGGCAGGTGACGCAAGATCTAACAAGCTGTTCCACATCTATCCAGCAGCGAGGCCAGTAATATTCGAGGGCTAATCTAGCTTTTGATTTCTTTATGCCCAGGCGGCCCGCCCATGCATTTCCGTGTGCGAGCTCTAGAAGCTGCCGCCAGTACTTCTCAGGCACTAGGAGTTGCTCATATGCGCGTCCCTTTGAGTCGCAGTATTTCCGGTACTGAAGGACTGATTTCTCATGAAAGCTGATGTTCTTTCTGGCGACTCCCTCGCTCCCCTTATTGCTTAGAGCTCTTAACGATGGGTCGCTTTTCTGCTCTGCAATAAGTGCTTTCGTATCAACCTTAGTCAACTCCTCCCAACAAGTCGAAGCAGGTGTTAATGTCGAACCCTTCGCGTTAGTTCCTGTTGCCACATTCTCTACGGAATCGGCAGTTCCTTGGATTTCATGAGCTACCGCTTGTTCGGCAACACCTTCATGGTCATGCTCAAGCGGTTTAGACGGATCAGTTATCCTGCAAGGATCCCCTGGCTGGTCGGCAGAATGGTTGGGTGCCTGCTCATTTATCCGAGCGTAGTCATGTTTCTTTCCGAGCTCTCGCGCTCGAGAACGTGTTAGCGCTATGCAAGCCAAGCCAGAGGTGAAAGAGAGACCTTTCGCTTTCAGCAGCTGCTCGGATTTGTTCGAAAACAGGTAGGGAAAGTATGTCGGCAAGTTTGCGTTAACTGCCGCTTCTGTGTCTAGCCTGCCAAAAGTCCCCTCTAGAGGCACCTTGGCTATAGGAAAGCATGCACTCTGTTATTCGGCGACCTGCTTAACCCAGGCGCATTCGCCGGTGTAGCCCGTGGAGGAAACACAGGAAGGGTGAGCAACATCCATGGTAACCCCTGAATCCCGCAGCGCCCTGAATTTCTTGCCATTTATCACCACGTCCCGCATGTATGGCTCCAGCAATTTAAGGTTTTCCTCCGACTCTCGCATGCACGCGAACGCCATCTTTTGCTGTTTGCAGTTCACTGAGATGTGACCCTCCTTGTTGCAATTATAGCAGACAATGGGCTTTCGCCCTTCAAACGCGCGAGCTCCAGGTGCCTGCTGTTTCGGCGAATCGGCAGATTAGGGTGACTCCATCTTGTTTTTGCTACCTCCTCCTTTCGATCCCGCTTCCTTTGTTCGGTGATTCCGTTGTGCTGGTGGCACCCTTTGGTCGGGGAATCTCTTTAAATTCTCTTTAAATAGGTTTCTCCCTTTCCTAACCTGTTATCGTACCTTGCCTTGCTTTGGAGGTTTCGGCGGCCGTAATACTCGTCTGCGAGCTGTGCCGCTTTGTCTAGGTCTATGTCTGTTAGCCTATGTTGCAGCCATATCCTCAGATCTTCTGGAATCGCGCTATAGTACTGCTCTAGTGCGATGCACTTCAGTACCTTGTCATGACTTCCGTGCACCTGAGCGGTCTTAAGCCACTCGTTTAAGTTGACTTTAAGCCGGTACGTGAAGTCAGTATGCGAATCTCCGCCTTTCTTTGCCTGCCTGAATCGCTGCCTAAAGGCTTCAGCAGAAAGCCGGTACTTTCTAAGCAGTGCGCTCTTTACCTTCTCGTACTCATCACACTCTTCCCGTAAGAGGCGAGCCACCACTTCGGCCGCCTCACACGGAAGGAAAGGAAGTAACTTCTCCGACCAAGCGCTCTTGTCGTTGTGCACCTCCCCGCATGCACGTTTGACATTTACCAAAAAGAGTGCAATATCGCCTCCCATTCGGTATGGTGAGACGAGATCCTGCAATCTCTGCCTCCCTTGCTCCTCTACCGAAGCTAAAGGGCTAAGACGCGCCGTATTCCCTCCGTTCGACGCGATATCGAAATCCTTCATTTTTCGAGCATGTTCACGGACCTCCCGTCTCTCTTGAGCCAACCGAAGCTCTTCTCTTTCTTTCTGCTCACAAAGTTCCCGTATTTTCTGCTCTTCTTTGCGTCCAACAAAAGTTTCCCAAGCCTCGTCGACCTCCTCAGTACTCACCTCCTCCTGCCGCCTAACCTCGACAATTTCATTTTTTCTTTTCGCAAAACATAGCGAAGTCCCCAGCTCCAGGCAAATTTCGAGCAGCTCCTGCACTTTTAACTTCGCCATCGTGAGCTCCACCATGCGTTAACAAGCCCACTAAAACAAAAGCCCTAGCTAGAAATGGACAAAACAGTTTCGCTAAATCAATTTCCCAGACAACAGGAATCCGCACCTAGCATCTGCCTCTGCTAGTACGGTCTGGCGAAATGAACGGAAAACATTGGGCACTCACCCTGCCAAGGTATAGCTGACGCCTGTCAGTCCCGTAGCTGCCGAAGTCCGTTGGAGCCGGTAACTTCACGTGGACGTCCCACAGCTGCCATCCAGTTGTTGAGATTCAGGTAGCAGCGTCCCACCGCTGCCACCAGTTGTTGGAATTCAGGTAGCAGCATCCCACCGCTGCCACCAGTTGTTGGGATTCAGGTAGCGTGACTGGGCCGGAGAAGAGACGAGGACGATTGAAGGAAGAAAACTTGGAAACCTTTATACAAGGACTATTTACATAATGTACAATTACGGGCAACTGAGAGTGCTTCTCAGTAAAGAGAGCTTCTTAGCAGTCGGGAGTCTCTGGTACCTCTCAAGGGGGGAGCTCTCCTCTGGTACCAAACCAGCAGCTCCTTAAATACTCTTCGTATTCCCCAGAACCCTAGCTGGGGAATACAGTTCCAAGAATGATGTCCAAACACACGATGGCACTGATGGTACCACCCGCGGCAGGGCGGTCCTGATGTTTCCTCGCAGCCTGGTCGAGGGAAAGGGAAGAGGACCCGGTCACGTGGTCCACGCGGCCTCCAGGTGGGCGCGCATGTGTGTCCGGACCGCGCCTATGTTCACCCAGAAAGCGCCTGCATGACACGGGAATGCAGGCTGTCTCCCAGCAGGGGTTGAAAGATCTTGTACTGATGACCGAAACGCGGAACCTCTGTCGAAGGTGCAGCACTCGGGCAATTGTTCAACCCCAGCGTGACCGAAGGGGACCACACTGATACCGCACTTCATCGTCTGAGGACCGGAACGAATACGCTTATGCGCTGCTTCCAGCATTCCTGAACGAATACGTGGGAACGCTATGGTCGTCGCTGCTTCCGGCATTCCTGTTCGAACACGTGGGGGCGCTATTGTCGTCGCTGCTTCCGGCATTCCTGCAGCCCCGTCTCCCCAAGAGGGCTGACCCACCATCGCGGTGGTCGTCAGGGAATCCTCCCCATGCTCAGCTTCGCCGAACTCCACAGCAGGAAGGAAGCGCGAGCACAACAGCGGCCAATGGAACACACCTGGTGGAAAAGATTCAGGTTTGTCAGTTCTTGCTTGATGACAGCCTGAATAAGCGACACAACGGGCAGGGTAGTTTCACGGACGGATGGTGGAGATATAACAGGTGCGAGGGCCTACAGTTCAGGTCGGACGATCCGGGTGACTGAATCGGTGACGACAGGGGCGTCCGAGGACGCGCGGGATGGCGATCGCTGGTCCTCACAGGAAGATGTCGCGGCCGTGTTAGGAAGGCAAGAAAACGATTGCGGAACGCGGTGGCCTTTCACTTGCTCCAATCTACGGCACTCTTTAATGATGGAGCCAATAGTGGCACAGTCTTTACAAACAAGCAAGTTGAGAACATCGTCTGCAATGCCTCTGAGCACGTGGCCCACCTCATCGGTCTCACTCACGGCAGCGTCGACATTGTTCCAAAGAGCCAAGATGTCTGAATGTAGGCCACGTAGCTTTCTGTCGAAGATTGTGCTCGAGACGCGAGTTGTTTCTTAGCGACGAGCTGACGGTCATCAGGCCTACCGAATATCGTCCTGAAATTCTCCTTAAAGGTGTCCCAGCTTGTTAATTCTTCATCGTGGGTCTCGTACCACACTTGTGCCGTGCCATTGAGATAAAAGATGACATTGGCGAGCATTAACATGAGGCCCCACCTGTTATAGGTGCTGACGCGTTCGTAGAGGTTAAGCCAGTCTTCGACATCCGTGACAACAGTGTCGGAAAACGTGCCGGGGTCGCGAGGAGGAGCCATGACCACGAAAAGAGCGGTAGTGGGGTTAGTGGGGCTCCTTGACTCGCCGGGTGGAGCCATGGTGGTAGACCCGGCCTGACGACACCTGCGAAGCTGCGTGGTGTATTCAGCGTAAACTCCGCACCTCCACCAAAGATGTTACGTGGTCCAAGATGGAAACGACTCAAGAACGCCCCGGGCTCAGCAGACAGGTCAAGAGCACAGGGACCACACAGAGAACAGCAGAGAGCACCCAAGTCCGGAGCACGCGTACCTCCGAGACAATTCGTTCACCTCATTTCCACCAAGAATATCCGTTGCAAAATGAATTGCTCATTGAATTTGCTCCCCTATTGAATTTATTTGTGCATGCCGTGCTCTTGTGTTCTCGCGCGGCGCTTCCTGCCGACACTGGCCAGAATGGGCCTCCGAGGTGCATATCGCAGCTCTTTCCCTCGTGTCCCCTCTCAAAAGTGTATGCTGGCACAGAAATAAAGGATAATCAATTTTCTACCCACTGATTCTCTGCGGCCACCGGAAATGGATCCTGTGAGCGCAGGAAGCGTTTATTAGTTAAGAATTTGTAGCCAGGAGTGTTAGCAGGCCATAAGAATAATCATGTTAGCGCAGTGTAACTCCGGACTCTCTAGTCTTATCAAAGGTACTAGTTGAAATTATCCCCACTAAATAACACGGTTTTCGGCATTGATGGCCTACAGATAACGGTAGTCGCTAAAGGCCAGAAAATATGGCAATGTTTATTATTTTGTTGTGAGTTTTTTTGCGCAATATCTCTTGACCAGCGAAGGTCCGGAGCAGCGAAAACAGCGCTGGTGCTTTGCCTAACACGAGAAACCACGATAGAGCGTAATGAACATAGCACGGCAGCCTGGGGTGCTACGCTTTTGGAATGCTCCGCGAGGTGGCGTGTTCATCTATAATTACGAGGCCTTAGGGTTTAGAGATAACAAAAGCCATGTAAATAAATCCGTGGTGGAAATCAGCAAAAAGCGATTGGAGGATAGGTGGTAAAAAAACAGAGAGGTGACATAAGTTTTAAAGTGTAGGAAGGCGGTTTTTTTTAAAGGAAATGGCGAATTGTATTAACAACTTACAGCAGAGTAAACAAAAATAAAGGGAAAAACAGAGCATAGTGGCAACAACCACTCCCTCGTTTCAAAGGGGACGCTCCTACCTTCCATCCATCTATCCACGAACCTGAGTATCTTAATGAGGATTGCAGTTCACATTTCTTATTGCAAAATTTGCTTAACTCTAGAATAGAATCAAAGTAGCCGGTCTGGGCCGTTTATGTATCATCTATTCTGTCTCGGTGTCCTCCAGCTCTGCTTTCGAAGAATTTAAAACAAACTCTTTGCTTAATTTTACATACACTGCCCTCCTTAAAGGCGGTAAAGACGGTTTATTTTTGTTCGTCCTCGGAGAGCAATACAATGGCATCAACTGTGCGTAGGTCATCCCTTGTCTATCAGACTTCATGTGCGTATGACATGCACTGTCCGCTTATATAGCCAAACAAGTACTCGTACTAATGGTACGCACCAATGCAGTAATATATTTGCTTTCAATGCCTATTTTTGTATTTTCTTATTTCAAATAGTGAAAACGTCATTTTTCATGGCATTGGTACACAAGCGCTGCATGTGTTGCCGCTTACGTCGTTAATTTTCGACCAAAGTTGAGGTGCTGAAATCTACAGACTATGCCATGACCACCATCATACTTTTTTCCTTTTATAGCCTTAATTTCCGAACCTTCTCAGATGCCTTGGGACTAGTTCTCTGGCGAAAGAGGATACTTCATGCTTTGGGCGCAGATACGAAAAACTAACGTGCCTCATTGCATGTGCATGGAGAAAAGAAAATATCCATTAAAGATGGTTTCCAGAATAAAATATCGCAGTGTCTAAGAGAAGTGGTGCTGTTTTTTCCACATTCAGCAGCTGTTCCTGCAATTAAAACTATAGCAACACCTTGCGCTATGGTTCCGTTCAATCGCACAAAGGTCTTTCAAGCTGTGAGAATGTCATATGCTGCTGGAATTATTTACAGTTTGAAAGAAAGGCGATTGTTGGCGCTTGTTAAAAAGAAATATTTTAAGCATTTGCAGAAGTACAGCTGCCCATGATGTTCGGTTTCATCGTTCTTAAGCACAAAGGAATTTCTACAGCGTGCGATGTCCTGGTCAGGATAGGCTGTAGGGATGAAGTTCACCACGTTTTCTTTTTTGTTTTTGAGAGCACATCTAAGATTCGTACGCCAGTGGAGCCACCATGGTATTTATTAACGCACTAACGCCACGTTTTCTTCCCATTGCGAGAGTTCTAGGCCCATTGAAGCCGAATAAATGTTTGATACTAAAAGCAGGGCTGTTTGCAACCATTCTTGTGCAGTTCAAGTTTTCCTATTTTTTTTTTGCATGCAGAGGGTAGAATTCGCTACGGCATTGTGAAAGCCGGCCACTAGAATTTTTAGTAAAGAACATTAAGCTATCTATTGTAATCACCACTTTTCGGTTTAAACACGAATGGTAATCAAATCAGCGTACGAGTGTTTGTTCGTCGACGCGAGGAAAGGTTGAAAGCCATGTTTGTGTGATGCATAATTATATTCTGCGGCCGGGAGGCCA
Source organism: Amblyomma americanum (assembly GCF_052857255.1). Lineage (NCBI taxonomy): Eukaryota > Metazoa > Arthropoda > Arachnida > Ixodida > Ixodidae > Amblyomma > Amblyomma americanum. Next base: position 133,873,610 of record NC_135501.1, read on the forward strand.
CATTTTTCAGGAACGAATTTCGCGATCACTCAGCGGAGCCGACTGGTCAAGAATAAAGACCGGACCAGTTACATAGTGCAGTGCAAAGTAGGGTACGTACTGGTACACTCCTTACATATTTATGTAGGTTGGAGATAAGATATTCATCTGGTTCAGGACTACACTTTGATAACAGCACGTAGCACCTCCATGGCAGCATTTGAAGCTCAGTAATGGGCACCGCCGATTCTTCGCATGTAATCATGCAACTGTGTGATCTTTGGTTGCTTCCGCACGTTTATAATGCCAGAAAATAGAGAATAAGTACTATTCATGGCAACGGTTAGTGAGTATGGAATGACTGTTGCCGTTGTTTCTTCGGTCGCTCTTCAGGCCACGTGTTTGGCAGATTTAATTTATTAACATTGCGCCCCAAATAGCGCAAAACACTTCCATGTGTGCGGTTGATAGTTTGTCCTACGATGAATAAATCTGTGCTTTCAGTGAGGCTATCCGCGAGCTTCGTTTGCGCACTAGAGACTAAGTGCACAAAACACCATGTTCACACAGGCTGAAAGTTCGTGTTCTTTGCTTCGCCCGCACGCCCAAGAAACGCGAGAGCTCCAACCCGATTCTCGTTTTCTGGCTCCACTCTCCGCTTCCTGCGGTGGAGCAAAGTCGGCGTTCGGCAGATGCTGTATTTTCGGTGACAACGCATGTTTTCGCGTCCTTCACTGATCAGACATCGTCGCGGCGCCACCGGCGCCAACGATTGGCCCCGAAAAACGCCCCACGTGTGACACGCTTCAGAGTTGCAACCACAGTGAAACCGTGCCACATAAGCTCGCAAGTTTATGTTACGATAAGCGGTGCATAATATTTACGCTGAGGCGCTCCTGGCCCATAACGCAAAAGCCACGCAATACACCGCGCCACGCATATGCTGCTGACGGTTTAAAAACATCTCGAGAAGCGGCTGTCCTCTTATCATCCCCGCGCAGACAACGCGGGAATACTTAAAGAGCGGTGGCGTAGCGGGGCGGCTGTTTCCGGACGTTGCCCTAACGTACCGAAAGGAGCTCAGGGTGGTGAAAAGCGCTGAGCGCTCTCGCTGGCCCCATTCTTTGTTCATCTTAGGCTTCCTTCGGATGTAGTTTTGTTGCTGTTCTTCAGTTGCTGACCGCAGACACGTACCAAAGGTAAATGCTGCTTGTGCACTTTCAGTGCAGGCAAGAACACCACGCGCCCCGTGTAGTCCGGAGTTTCAGGACTCTGCAACCTCTATTACATTGGTCTAAGTACCTGACTAAATATTCACTAACGTCTTACCCAGCGCTTTTTCACCTCTCCGTGTGTCAGCCTCTAAGAAGTCCTCTCACAAATGCTTGCGGGCTTTTGTTACAAACAGCGGTTGATAATATTTACGGCTCGCAGCTCCTATAGGCGAATGCGCGAAAATTAGGAAATCACTTCTCAACTCATACGCTGTTGCCGCTTTAAAAAAATGCAGAGGAAAGACTTTCCTCTATTGCACCCGCCCAAGCAAAGGCGGAATATTAAGCGGCGGCTGCGTATCGACGCGACTTTTTCCGGTGCTTCCACCTCGGCGCGCTGAGAACTGCTCTACCTGCCGAGAAACGTGTACCGCACTTCTACTTTACTCTACGTCTTGTGACCAATTTCTTGTGCTGCACTAGAGTTCCTGGCCGCAGAGACTCACCAAAGGTAAATGCTCTCCCTGCACTCTAAGTGATGATATCAGCGCACTCTCCAGACTACGCACCTGGTCTCTAAATTCCTCTAGTTAACCTTTAATGTGCTCTAACCAACGTCTGCCTGCGTTTTATTCAAAAAGTTTCAGAATGTTGATTTTTATAGACGACCATTGATTGAACCAGAAATGCCTGCAGTGACGTTGCGAAGACAACGTGCAGGTCTTTAGAAGGTTAATCGAATCTTTCAACAATGGGGGAATGTTACAGATACTGTCAGGCACGTAAATATATGTATAGGTATGCAAGCTTGGTGACGAATATTTTTCAAGGTTTATTACTCAGGTCTTTCAAACTAGACAATGCAGTGAACTTATCTCTACTCGTTCTTTAAATTCTCTCGGAATCTTCAGGCCAGTTAAGGACTGAGTATGACTTCTTTAGGCACATGAATCGAACGGCGTATACACGGCGATTCTTGAGCCATCTAGTAGCCAAAAATGAGCTCGTCTGGCAGGGATCAGTATCCTTGTAATCTTAAGTAGTGATGTCTCCTCCCCCCCCCCCCCCCATTGAACAGCGCAGGTTTAGGACAGTTAAAAAGAATTGACTGTTGAATGTACACGAAAAACTACAGACTAAGGATTGTCTGTTTACATTTTTCTTTATGCCTTGATAGGCGCAATCGACAGGCTTCGTGCCTTCCACGTTATTAACACTAAGTTTCTAGAAGCGAACCTTGTGTTCTAACCATTACATTGAGGGTGTTGCTAGTTCGAAGCTCTGCGACTAGCGGTATGCGTTTTTCAAGTGCCATGATATGCTGCCTCAATCTTTCACTAACGCTCTCATACAATCTGCATGCTTGCATCATATCAACGTAAGGAAATCTTCCTCCCGTACGGTGGCGGCCAATGTGAAATTTGACTGTAAGGAAATATCACCGCAATCAAATATACGGTCCTTTATTTCCTTCTGTGCAAGTTGCGCCGCAAAAGCTAGCCATCCACCACGTATTCACTGGTATCATAAAAAGTAAAGCTGCTCAGATGGTAATTATTTTCGGGGCGAATCCGGCGGAATACAACAGTATTATATACCCTATCTCGTAAGGTTGATGTGCCGAATACCTTTATTTATTTCATTTGACAGAACATGTCTCGTCATTTACTTTGCATTGAAAATTGCTTTGTTGATTTCATTTCTTTTGGCAGTAAAGCGATGAAGTTCCTTGCGATTGGTGTCCTTGTGTACGTCCTCCTGACGCAAGTGGCTAGAGGTAAGCACGAATATTGGAGGGGCGTAATTCATTACTTCCGATTTCCGGCCTTGCTATTTCGACCGCTCCTGAACGCACCATTCGTGGGTTCTGTCTAAAAAAGAAGTCCCTCAAGATAGGGCTATTTTGTGGAAAATTTCTATATTATACCTTGCTGGAGGTTTCTTTGGGTGGCCTTGCTATTTCTGCCACCCATTAAAACGAAGTCAGGGTGTTATGTTAGGCCTCTTTCCCGGAAAAGGCTCAGACAGTAATGTTTTGTTTTATGCTGCTTTTATAAATTCTACCTTGTTTTTGGCTTATATGCTCTTGAATCAATAACGCAGTCCGAAGTCCATTTTCCTCAATTAGTTTTGATTATTCTGCATGAAGTGTTGTTGGGCAAGTTGGTTCAGAGTAGTGTAAAGATGGATTGCACAAATGGGACATTCACATGAAAGAAGACGGCACAAGTTTGATTATTCTGCCACCAGTGCCCTGACTATATTCATCTTAGTTGTGTTTTTTCTTAGTAAAGCAAGTTAACCTCTGTTTGTCAACAGGTACTCGCGACCGGATAAACATAATCAACAATCTAACAATTCCGCTGCTGCTGAAAGGCACGTTCGGCACGTTAGGATGACTTTGTCCGGCACGAACTCTTCACCATCCGTCCCTGCAGACTTCTTAGTATACCACCTGCTCATCCTAACATATCCGCCACCCCTGCTTTCTTTGACTCCTCTCCGCATCTCATTCGATTGCGCAAACAGACGATTTGTTATCTTTCTTTCATAGCACAATCACTTTCATCCGTGGGATTGAGTATAGAGTGTTGAAAAGTCTGCGAAAACTAGTTACCGGAGCTTTTTCGCTCTGTGTCGCCTTTCTAGCTGACCCGGTGTGCCCTGGGCTGTACTGCAAACCTGGCTCTAAAGTTGGATGCTACATAACAGCGGAAGAATGTCGCTGCTTCTGCGGTGAGCCAAATCTACTGTATTATCAGTTTTTTATACATTTCTCACCGCTAATAGCGCTGCCGAGCAGCAACAAAGGAATAGCCATTAAAAGACGTATTTTTTATGACTGTTTCACACCATAAGAGCGCTACTATTCGTTATCAAGAATTAGCTATAATGTATCCTAGTTCAGAGTATGAATTTTTATATTTGTTTTCCTGGTTAATGCGAATTAAACCTTCCTGTGCGAAGAAAGGAAACCATGAGGTAACTGAGAGATGTAGGCCATAGGGAATGCTGTTAGCGCTTCGCTCTTTTTGCGGTTCCATCCTTCTTCCTAGTGGGGAGATTTTTTTTTTTGGTGTCGTATTAGCGTATTTTTGCGTAGTGTGTGTGCTTTCTTAGCGCGCCGGCCCACGGAAGCTAGTCCCAGTGCTGTGAACAATGTGCTATATCTGTAGTCCTGGTGACCAGGCAGCTGACCGGAGTACTTGAAATCAATGAGCTCAGCTACCATGACCCAGTTGCAAAAATTCTATCGCTAAAAAAAGATATCCATATCGCTAAGAACCGGACCTGATACAGAGAACCTTGTTTTTCATTCAAGTTGTTCGGCGTTTATTAGCTCTTGCGGATCCAACCTTCTACTCATGCATTTTTTCCCACGCTACCAGGAGCCCATTGCCTAGTTGAAAGCTTCACTGCGCACTTCTCTTTGTATTTACTTGCAGTGGAAGACCAAGATCCCTGCGACTAAATCCTTCTCATCCGCATGCCATGCTCCTCAAGCTTTGCAGTGCTATACCGAGGCTTTCGCCCCTTGCAAGTGTCGCTGCGGTACTTCGCCTCCTTGAAGACGCACAGAAGATTCCTGGCCTCATTCCTTTTGTGTAGAGTGCGTGGAACTCTTAAAATTTTGCCTAGGAATAGAGAATGCTCTATCGCAATAGAATGCATGCGTTTCTGCATTGGCTCTTAAATACAACGGCAGCATTTAAAAGCATGCCACTGATTATTCAGACTGTCATTACGCAATGCCCTATGAATAATCTTGTTGAATAAAGACTGTCTTTCACTTTTGTTTTTGGTTGTCCGAACTTCGCTGCGGCTGGTCATTTGCTTATACACGTCGTAAGTAGTAGAATAATGATAAAATCCTTCTTCATTCGAAGAAAATCACTATTGGCATGACGCCGCAAACAGGTAAATTAAGGCATTTCTAGCAGGCAGAAGGCATAAACGGTACAGAAACATTAGCTCTATCCGGAAGGAGTAGGAAATAACTTAACGGCTTCTAAGAAATGGTTGAACCTTTTTTTGAGTTTTGCAGAGCACAAAAGTAAGTGATAAAGAACCGAAACACCGCAGTTCTCTTAAGTCCTCTGCCAAACTCATGAGACTTCCATAAACTGTTCTAGTTGGTTCGGCAACCGCCACGTTCCCCGTGCAGTTTAACATTAAAAATCACTACGGTAATTTCGAATGTTTTGCACAAACTACGGCAGCGTAATACTTGCTAATTACCATTTTTCTGCACTAATTATCATGCTCAGTTAATATGTTACAAAATTAACAACACTCCTTATTGCTCTCGAAGACAAAAATATCATATTATAAAACACCTCCAGAATGGCTAATTTTAGTGCTTTATTTACTTGGACAGTAAAATCAACTGCGATTTCATGATATGTATTGCTCGTTGAATTTCTCCCACTATTGAATTTTTTGGTGTATGGCGCGCTCTTGTGTTCTCGTAGCGGTGGTTCCTGCTGAAACTGAGGGCAGAATGGATCGCAGCTCTCCCTTGTGTCCCCTCTCAAAGATGTATGCTGTGACAGAAATAAAATATACTCAATTTTCTTCCCGCTGATTCTCTACGGCCATTGGAAATGGATCCTGTGAGCGCAGGAAGCGTTTGATATATAAGAATTTGCAGCGTGGAGTATTAGCAGGCCATGAGAATTACCATCTTCCCGCCGTGCAACTCCGGACTCTTTAGTCTTATCCGGAATCTTTAGTTTATACGGTACAAGTTGAAATTATCCCCACTAAATAACACGATTTTCGGTATTTATGGCCTACAGATAACGGTAGTAGCTGAAGGCCAGGAAATATGGGAATGTTTCTTATTTTGTTGTAAGTTTTTGTGCGCAATATCTCTTGACCAGCGAAGGTCCGGAGCAGCGAAAACAGCTCTGGTGCTTTGCCTAACACAAGAAAACACGATTGAGCGTAATGAGCATAGCACGGCAGCCTGGGGTGGTACGCTTTTGGAATGTCCCTCGAGGTGGCGTGTTCAGCCCTAATTACGAACCTGAGTACATAAATGAGAATTTCAGTTCACATTTCTTGTTGCAAAATCTTCTTAACTCTAGAATAGAATAAAGTAGCCGTTCTGGGCCGTTTGTGTGTCATCTATTCTGTCTCGGTGTCCTCCAGCTCTGCTTTCAAAGAATTTAAAACTAACTCTTTCCTTAATTTTACATACACTGCACTCCTTAAAGTCGGTAAAGACGGTTTGTTTTTGTTCGTCCTCAGAGAGCAGTACGATGGCATGAACTGTGCCTAGGTCATCCCTTGTCTATCAGACTTCGTGTACGTATGACATGCACTGTCCGCTCATCTCGCCAAACAAGTACTCGTACTAATGGCACGCACCCGAGCAGTAATATCTTTGCTTTCAATCCCTATTTTTATGTATTTTCTTATCTCAAGTAGTGAACACGCATTTTTTATGCCATTGGTCCACAAGCGCTGCACCTGTTGCCGCTTTCTTCGCTAATTTTCGACCAAAGTTGAGGTGCTGAAATCTACAGACTATACCATGACCTACCATCATACTTTTTCCTATTATTGCCTTAATTTCCGAACCTTCTCAGATGCTTTGGGACTAGTTCTCTGGCGAAAGAGGATACTTCATGCTTTGAACGCAGATACGAAAAACTAACGTGCCTCATTGCATGCGCATGGAGAAAAGAAAATATCCATTAAAGATGGTTTCCAGAATAAAATATCGCAGTGTCTCGGAGTAGCGGTGCTGTTTATTTCGATCTCCAAGTTAACAGGAGCCCTTTTCTTCCGTCTTCCAATCTATCAGACTACATCCTATTGCCACTCATTTTCCCGTCAAAACTTTCCTGGATCCAGCAATTAACCGCCTGTGTCTTGGCCACTCCCCGTAGTGGGTATGTGCCAGCAACGTCTGAGGTATTCCTTCCTTCCTCGTTCAGCAGCTGTTCCTGCAATTAAAACTATAGCAACACCTTGCTCTATGGTTCCGTTCAAAAGCGGAAAGGTCTCTGAAGCGGTGATTATGCCATATGCTGCTGTGATTATTCACAGTTTGGAAGAGAGGGGTTTGTAGGCGCTTGTTAAAAAGAATTATTTTAAGCTTTTGCAGATGAACAGCTGCTCATGATGTTCGGTTTTATCGTTTTTAAGCACAAAAGAATTTCTACAGCGTGCCATGTCCTGGCCAGTACAGGGTGTCGGGATGAAGTTCACCACGTTTTGTTTTTCGTTTTTGAAAGCACATCTAAGATTCGTACGCGAATGGAGCCGCCATGGTATCTTTTAACGCTCGCACGCCATCTTTTCTTCCCGCTGCGAGAGTGTTAGTCCCATTGAAGCCTTATAAAAGTTCGATACTAAAACCAGGGCTGTTTGCAACCTTATTTGTGCAGTTCAATCTTTCCTATTTTTTGTATGCAGAGGCTAGAATTCGCTATGGCAGTGTGAAATCCAGCCACTAAAATTTTTAGTAAAGACCTTTAAGCTATCCAAAGTAATGCAGCACTTTTCGTTTTAAACACGAATCATCATCAAGTCAGCGTCGGCACGTGAAAAAGGCCACTACATTGGAATTCGCCACCGTTGCGGCATAGCTTCTAAATATTCCTTTTTATCGGCATTCTGCATAACCAGTACGGGAATTACCTGTATATTTATCTAGCACCTCCCTCATACATTTCCAGAAGTAGAAGCGATAGCCGGGAACAACGAGAAATTTAATTCGAGCACCTGTATTCGGCGCCGGTTTTTCCTCTTGCATAAAATTTAATGAATTGGGCTCCCAAAAGCAATAGTTGAACCACAGGACGAAACCTTCCGGGCCACTCTTAAAACAAAACTACGACCACTTATTGAGCAATAATTTTACAATTTGCCTGGACTGCTGTCTCTTTCAAATTCTTGTAATTACGAATTATCACTAGCATTTTTTATGTCACAAGCACTTTCTATGTCACAAGTTAAACATTTTTAGGCGCCGTAAACTCGCTCCGATGTCACTGTACCTGCACTGTCGCTGAGCGTCGTTCACTGTTGTTTACTTTGATACAGGGGATTTTTGCTTTTCTGAACTTTGTTCGCACGCCAGTGCACTAATTCCCAATGGGGCGATTTGTACATATTGAAATAAATATTACATCAATCTAACCTAAGTTTTGATTGAAAAGCTTAGAATATTTCCCCGCGAATAATTTATGAATGACGATGGAGATTTCATTTCATTGACCAAAAGGCACTTTGGCGCAACATCCAATGGCCAACTTGGTTTCGGCGGCCCGATCAGTATTCAAAGGCAATTTTTTTGGAAATCATTTCGCACCCAAGGGTCCTAGTCAACACATGGCCAGTGAAAGTCTGGCCCTCATTAGGAAGCTGGTGCAATAATACCTGGTGGCTCAATCAAAAGCGCCTTTACGCTACGCAACCAATTGTAATGAAATGATGAAAGCATTGAAGAAAAACGTTTTTGGTTTTTTTAAACGCCTCAGGAATAGAAATAATTCAAGGTCTATGTCAGTATGTCCCAATATATCAGCTACGTTTTAGGAGAACACTAATATTCGGTGCTGTTTTGGATTAAATCACCCTGAATTATGCTACCAAATATTTTACAAAATAACTTATTATATATTTAAGGTATCCAAAATGAGTAATTTGTTAAAAACTTTGTTCATTTCTGGATTGAAATGCGAGACGCTTGGAAAAAGAGTACAACAATGCTCTAAACAGCCCTCTAAAATGCGCGTGTACCTTTTTGTTGATTTTATGGATGCGTTGTTTTTCTACTCTAACGTGAGAAACGCTAAGGGGTGTTGATATTAGAGTCCGGAAACGAAATTATCTGAAATTATTCGCCAACAATGTTTACTTCTGTCAGAACTAAAAAACAATATGTCTGAGGTTTAGAATCAAAACACTCGAAAACAAATTGTAAGTTTCTCGTTTTCACATCCAGAAATTCATGCTGTAATTCGAAACCGATTCTTCCGTATATAGCGCTCTAACTGGACTTGTGAGCTTTTTTAGGTGTCTTAGAACACAGGTATTTCAGTTTTAGAGCCGCCGCGGGGGCTAAGTGGCTATGGCGCTCGGCTGCTGACCTGAAAGGCGCGGGTTCCATCACGGCAGCTGCTGTCGAATTTCGATGGCGACGAAATTATGGAGGCCCGCGTAATGTGCGATGTTAGTGCACGTTAAAGAACCCGAGGAGGTCGAAATTTCCGGAGCCCTTCACTACGGCGTCCCTCATAGCCTCAGTTGCTTTGGGACGTAAAGCCGCATAAACCATAAACCGTTTTCAGTTTTGTCTCTACTGCAGTGGTGCCGAATTTCAATAACAACTAATCGCAAAGAACACTGGCCATCTTCCGTGCCCTGAGAAAGCTATGCTGACAAAAAAGGATCCTGTCGCCTTCACGGTAACCCTTGTAAGGTGTTCACATGGATAGTTTTATGTACGTAATCTTTCCCACGAGGATCGTCGTTGTTGTTTGGGCGTGCTAGAACACCTTGGCGCGAGCGTAAGCTAAAGATAGGAAGCAGAAAAACATTCCGGTGGAAGGGATTTTCAGCTACTCTATGGTTATCCACAGTAACGTTACTGTATCCCACAAGAGAAAAATCTGTGCAAGTGTTGTCTTGCCGGTACTTACAGAAGGGGCGAAATATGAAGGCTAAGGAAAGGGCTTAAAATTATTGTGAGGAGAGCGCGCGAAGCCAAGGAAGGGAGACTAAAGTTGTAATGCTAGTAGATAGCAACAGAACAGAGTCGGGTAGGAAAGAAAATCGAGGTATTGCTATCCTACCAGAAATGAGGAAGAGCCGCCACGGCGGCACAGTGGTTATGGCGCTCGGCTGCTGACCCGAAGGACGCGGGTTCGATCCCGGTCGCGACGGTCGAATTTCGATGGAGGCGAAATTCTGGAGGCCCGCGTGCTCTGCGATGTCAGTGTACGTTAAGGAAACCCCAAGTGGTCGAAATTTAAGAAGTCCTTCACTACAACTTCTCTCATAGCCTGAGTCGCTTTGGGACGTTAAACTCCACTAAACCATAAACCATGAAATGATGAAGACGGTATGGACAGAGGCGGAGCATGTAATACACAGAGGAAAGAATCGACAGTGCCTTAGGACAACGTAGTGGATACAACGAAAAGGAAAACGTAAAGCAGCGGGTTACCGAGAGTGAGGTGGGCTCCTAAATTTAGTAAGTTTGCGGGGACAATATAGCCGCAGCTAGCCCAGTACCAAATAGGAGAGAATGAGGTAAAATCTGACAAGCGTCAAGGCCCCAACCTTTCTTTCTTATCATCGCCTACCTTTTAAACATATTTTGCAGGCCTGATCTTCCATACGTCCGCTTCAAACGTACTTATGGCTAGCGAGGTCGTCGTCTTCTGAGCAGAAAAAAATGCGAATTAGACTTAGGTGTGGATGCACCGATTCGATTGGTGGGAAAGGGGAGGTGCGTTGCCACTACGAGTGTTTGTTCGTCGACGCGAGGAAAGGTTAAAAGCCATGTTTGTGTGATGCATAATTATATTCTGCTGCCGGGAGGCCACATTTTTGAGGACCGCATTTCGCGATCACTCAGCGGAGCCGAACTGGTCAAGAATAAAGACCGAACAGGTTACATAGTGCAATGCAAAGTAGGCTACGTACAGGTACAATACTTACACATTTATGTAGGTTTGAGGTAAGATATTCATCTGGTTCAGGTGGGTGAACTACACTTTGAGAACAGCACTTAGCCCCTCCATGGCATCATTTGAAGCGCAGTAAAGCGCACCGCTGATTGTTCGCATGTAATCATGCAACTGTGTGATCTTTGTTCGGTTGCTTGCGCACGTTTATAATGCCAGAAAATAGAGAATAAGTACTATACATGGCAACGGTTAGTGAGTATGGAATAACTGTTGGCGTTGTTTCTTCGGTCGCTCTTCAGGCCACGTGTTTGGCAGATTTTATTTACTTCGGGCAGCAGAGGCAGCGGCAGGAGATATCGTGCAGCGCCTGACCATCGTCTTTGCTTTACGCAGAACCAGCATTGTGCTGACTGTCTACCGACTAACATCGACTATCTACACTGCTGCATCTCTCGCCCCGAAAGTATTCTGGACGGACCGCAGACAACGTCCCCTTCAAGCCTGTTATAAAATCCAAGCCTGCCGACGGATGCTTCACCCTTTGGTCAGCAGAGGCAGCGGCAGGAACAATCGTGCAGCGCCTGACCATAGCCTTTGCTTTACGCAGAACCAGCATTGTGCCCACTATCTACTGACTAACATCGACTATCTACACTGCTGCATCTCTCGCCCCGCAAGTATTTTGGACGGACCGCAGGCAACGTCCCCTTCAAGCCTGTTATAAAATCCAAGCCTGCCGACGGATTCTTCATACTTTGGGCAGTAGAGGCAGCGGCAGGAACAATCGTGCAGCGCCCGACCATCGTCTTTGCTTTACGCAGAACCAGCATTGTGCCGACTGTCTACCGACTAACATCCACTATCTACACTGCTGCATCTCTCGCCCCGAAAGTATTCTGGACGGACCGCAGACAACGTCCCCTTCAAGCCTGTTATAAAATCCAAGCCTGCCGACGGATGCTTCACACTTTGGTCAGCAGAGGCAGCGGCAGGAACAATCGTGCAGCGCCTGACCGTAGCCTTTGCTTTACGCAGAACCAGCATTGTGCCGACTATCTACCGACTAACATCGACTATCTACACTGCTGCATCTCTCACCCCGCAAGTATTTTGGACGGACCGCAGACAACGTCCCCTTCAAGCCTGTTATAAAATCCAAGCCTGCCGACGGATGCTTCACACTTTGGGCAGTAGAGGCAGCGGCAGGAACAATCGTGCAGCGCCTGACCATGGTCTTTGCATTGCGCAGGTTGGTTGATTTTCACTGTATTTAAAAAGTAACCACTTGTCCCGCTGCCGCTGCTGCCCCTAGCTTGTGTTCAATATGAGTGCTGTGCCGACGGATACTTGCCTTACATGTTTTGAGGATTTTTCTGATGGACAAGATTTCATGTCATGTGCACAATGTTGTCAGCCCTACCAACTTGTTAAATGCGCCGCCATTAGTGAGCGAGTATACAAAGCAAAAAATGAAGCAGATAAGAAAACATTAAAATGCCCAAAATACCGTTTGCCTTCGTCTCGTAGTGGGCAAACGTTCGTGCTCCATCTGCTTTGGGTAAAGAACTTTCTGAAATCAAGAAGAATTTGGCTGCACTTACTATCAAGCTGAATGGCCTGACGCCGTTAAGAGAGACAGTAACAGGCATTGAAATATATGTTACGTAAATTTCTGACACATACGACACACTACTAACAACTTCTGAGAGGCATGATGGAGAGATTAAGGCTATGCACTAAACTTGAAAGCACTGAAAAAGATCAAAACGAGCTAAAGAAAGAACTAAACGATCTACAATAATAGAGCAGAAGACAGAACATGAAAATCCATGGCTTTCCCTTTGAGGAAAAAGAATACTTGCTATCAAAGGTAAATTATCTTGCGGTGACGCTCGATCTACCCTCTTTATCGTACTCCGATATTGAAGGCCTGATTCGTCCCTCATCACGCCAAAATAAGGTACCTGTGGCACTGATAAGGTTTTCTAGGCGGGCTCCTAAATATGCATAGCTTGCAAAACGCACAGCCCTCAATGAACAGGATGACAGGATACAATTTTTTGATAATTTGACTGCCACTAACAAGAAACTTCGATGGCTAGCTAAAACGAAAGCTCGCGAGCAGAACTACACTTTTGTGTGGCCAACAAAGGAAAAGATTTTTGTGAGAAAGAAGACTGGCACTCCAGCAATAAGGATAGCTTCAGAGGAGTACCTAAGCAAGGTTGTATAGGCATCGTAAACTTATAACCTTGCTAAATCTCTGTTTGGAATGATGGCTTACTAGAACCCTGACCTTGTTAATCAATTGTTCAATGCCAGCGCTTATGCTCCTCAAGAGGTCCTCTCCTTGTATCACGTAAATGTACACAGTTTGAAGAATAAGGTAAAAAAAATTGAAGCTGAATTAGAGGAGCTAAAGCGTGGTTTTGATGTCATTGGTTTCACGGAAACTTGGTATAGCTCTGATGCGGAAGTTGTGCAGATTCTATGCTACAATCACATTTCTATGTACCGACAAGGTAAGCGCGGAGACGGTATATCTCTATATGTACACGAATGTCTGCCCTATGACGTTCTTACAGACTCATGCGTTGTAAATGGATAAATGGAAACTTTGAAGTTGTTAGCTTACTGCATCGCGACATTGCTTTACTTATAGTATACCGCCCCCTCATGGTAATCTTGATGCATACCTTGATTTTTTATGGTTTTCTATATTTAGCTAATCAAAACAGGTGGCGTGTCAATATATTTGGTGATATGAACGTTTATTTGCTTAATAAAAACCCGATACAGACTAAACTACTTGAACTGATGTTCTTACACGGTTGCCAAAATGTTATCGACCGATATATGACACAGATACTGCGCCATTTCCTTTCCCCCAAAAAAACCAATTATTATTATTACCTACCAGAATAAGCCAGCAAACAAACACTCATTGATCACTGTTTTACAAATTTTCCCCTACATACAATTACCGCAGGTGTCTTTTCATTAGCCACAAGCGATCATGTGCCATTTTTCGGCCTATTTTCAAATAAGCAACACTCTGCTAAACCTAAGTAGAAGCGACGAACATTCATTGGTTTGGTTTATGGGGGTTTCACGTCCCAAAGCGACTCAGGCTATGAGGGACGCCGTAGTGAAGGGCTCCGGAAATTTCGACCAACTGGGGTTCTTTTACGTGAACGGACATCGCACAGAACACGGGCCTCTAGAATTTCGCCTCCGTCGAAATTCGACCGCCGAGGCCGTGATCGAACCCGCGACGAACATTGAATGAAGATACAATTGCCTACTTTTGTTCACTTATATCAGAAACTTGCTGGGCGGAAGTATATCTGGAAAATGATCCGTCCGTAGCGTACGATATATTTTTGGAAAAGGTGCAACACAATTACAACATTGCATTTCCTATGGTTGCCGTCCATAAGCACAACAAAGCTAAGAAAGACTGGATTACGGCGGTTCTCAAACGCCTTCAACATAAAAACTCTCTATTTGCTCATTTCTTAGAAACAAGAGACCCAACCTATTTCGAAGAATTTAAGAAATTCAGAAACAAATTAAATCTGGATCTAAAGAAGGCCAAGACTGCCTACTATAAAAACAAGTTTGCTTCAACCGTGGACAAACCGAAACAAATTTGGAACGTTGTAAATGGCATGATATCCTATGGGAAACCTCGTCTGCCTTCCGAGTTGCTGTTTGATGGAACTTCTTGCTTTGGTGTAATGCTTGCTAATACATTTAATGAACATTTTCTTAATGCAGACGCTTATCATATCACAGCAGGCGCGTCTCGCCCATCACCTAAGAGCTTTAAATGAAAACTAGTTGCAGTGAGTCTCTATTTCTGACCCCGGCGTATGAAGAAGACGTGGCTATCGTTAATTCCCTTGAAAATAAAAGTTCACCAGGTGATGACGAGATAAGTACGGTACCAATGAAAGCCGCTATCATAAGCATTATTCCACCTTTAACGCATATATGCAACAGAATGCTCCTGACTGGTATCTTTCCTGGTAAGATGAAATCTGCTCGTGTTACAGACTTACAGTAATCTACAAGGGAGGACACAAAAATGATATGAACAACTATCGCCGTATCTCAATGTTGCCACTGTTTTATAAAATTGCAGAACGTGTGGTATATAAAAAATTACAAAACTTCCTAGATAAAAGAAAACATAATATGCAAAGAACAGTATGGATTCCAGGCTGGTAAATTCACGCAGACTGCTCTACTGGACATAAAAGGTCGCCTTCTTTCTAACTTTGAACAAAAGCGTTCACCATCGGAATATTTCTAGACTTTCGCAAAGCTTTTGATTCAATTAAACCCGATATCTTATTACTAAAGCAAGAAAAATATGGAATTCGCGGTATTGCACACATATTGTTGGAAAGCTATCTTACAGGACGGAGGCAGTCTACATGTCTACAGGAGCTTAAATCCGACACAGGTATAATAAACTTCGATGTACCACAAGGCTCTATCCTCGGTCCTCTTCTTTTCATTTTATATATTAATGATATAGTAAATATACGCTCAACTTCAAATATGGTCCTCTAGGCTGATGAAATCAATGTCTTCTTTTCCTGCGCCAACCTTAGCTTTCTTGAATATCGATACCTGGCTCAATGAACTGCGAACATTGCTTGATGCCAATAGGCTTAAAGTAAACATTAAAAAAACTAAATAGGTGCTTTTCCGCGCTAAAAACAAGCATCTTGATCTAATATCCGACTATATTTTAATAACACAGAAATTGAGCACGTGAATTCTCAGAAGTTTCTAGGAGTTCGTTTCCGCAGTAACTTGGGCTGGACCGATTACGTCGACAGTCTGCGTATACGAATATCAACATCAGTTGGGTTAATTCAAGGACTTCGTTACCTTCTTTCATGTGATGTAAAGCAACAGTTATATTTTTCTTATATTCATTCTCAAATTGCTTATAGACTCTTAGTCTGGGGAACATGTAACAAAACTGACTGAGATAGGTTGTTCTCTCTACAAAAAAAGCCTACAAAAAGCCTTGCGCAATTTGGGTAGATATCCCGTTCGTCCACGGCATGTTTACTGCTTGTTAGGTGTTACCCTTTTTTCTATGTTATAAACACTACTTAGCACTCCTAATCTACCAAAAAATAAAACATGACTGAATTTTTTATCGTTAATATTTCAATAGAGCCATCACACATAACTTGGTTCTATAAATCACACATAAATTGGTTCTAGGCCTCGCACTAATTTACGGGACCCAGACTACAGATCATAATAATAATAATAATAATTGTTTTTTGGGGAAAGGAAATGGCGCAGTATCTGTCTCATATATCGTTGGACACCTGAACCACGCCGTAAGGGAAGGGATAAAGGAGAGAGTGAAAGAAGAAAGGAAGAAATAGGTGCCGCAGGGGACGGCTCCGGAATAATTTGGACCACCTGGAGATCTTTAACGTGCTCTGACATCGCACAGCACACGGGCGCCTTAGTGTTTTTCCTCCATAAAAACGCAGCCGCCGCGGTCGGGACTACAGATCACCAGATAACAGTTTTATGCAGCACATATCCAACATTAATTGCTTGTGCCAAGGAGAGTGTCACGACTCATCAAGTAACGAAGAAAATGAGCCATATTTTGAACACCCTAGTGTGAAATTTTGTTATGTATACCTGATGCAATTCATTGTTATTCCCTGCTGTTCTGTGCGAATGCGTTTTTCTTTTCTATACCACTTACTATCGCTCATTGTTGATAACTTCTTCAGTATTATTTTCTGCCTGACCAATGCTTGCGTAATTAACTATGTTGAATTCCTGTCTCGCTGTGTTTGATGTACCACTGATTCTCACCGATATGTTACTCCGCACCATCTGCACCGACGTGTAATGCGGGTGTTAGGCCTCGTCAGGAGACTTCTTGATCTCCTTTAGCCTCGCCCCGCGGACACCATGTATTGTTGTCCGAAATAAATGAAAATGAAAAATATATTGCCCCCGAACCAGTGCCATCGACACTTCCGCGTAAATGGCTGATAGTTTGTTCTACGATGAATAAATCTGTGCTCTCAGTGAAACTATCTGCGAACTTCTTTTGCGCACTAGAGACTAAGCGCACGAAACAGCATATTCGCACAGGCTGAAAGCTCGCGTTTCTTGCTTCGCGCTCTCGCCCAAGAAACTCGAGAGCTGTCACCCGATTCTCATTGGCTCGCTCCACTCCCAGCTTCCCGCGGTGGAGCAAAGTCGGCTTTCGGCAGATACTGTATTTTCGGTGGCAACGCGTGGTTCACTGATAAAAGTTCCTCGCGGCGCCACCGGCGCCAACGAATGGCCCCGAAAAACGCCCCACGTGTGACAGGCTTCAGAGTTGCAACCAAAGGGAAACCTTGCCGCATAAGCTCGAAGTTTATGTTACGGTAAGCGGTGCATAATATTTACGCCGAGGCGTTCCTAGCCCATAACGCAAAAGCCAGGCAATACACCGCGCCACGCATATGCTGCTGGCGGTTTAAAAACTACTCGAGTAGAGGGCTTCCGCTTATCGCATCCGCGCAGACAAGGCGAGAATACTTAAGGAGCGGCGGCGTAGCTGGGCGGCTGTTTCCGGACGTTGCCTCCACGTACTGAAAGCAGCTCGGGGTGGTGAAAAGCGCTTTTTCATCCGTTGTTCATCCTAGGCTTCCTTCGGGTGTAGTTTTGTTGCTGTTCTTGAGTTGCTGACCGCCGACACGTACCACAGGTAAATGCTGCTTGTGCACTTTCAGTGCAAGAAGAACGCCACGCGCCCCGTGTAGTCCGGAGTTTAAGACTCTGCAACCTCTATTAAAGTGTTCTAAGTACCTGAGTTCCTAATAATTTCGGCGCGAAAAGGCCATTCAGTACTACCTTTTTATCATTTCAAAAGGGTGCTGTTGTTCAGTGTTGACTGTTTATTTTTGAGCAATGCGCCTAAGTTCCTTAGATAATGCGCCATTCTCAACTGGGCTAAACTTTTCAAATGTTCAAAATACTCTCAGTGGTAACGCCAAGGAAATATATTTACCAACACTGAAAACACGCGTATCGGAATATAACTGCTTCACCTTTATTCATTTTCTTCAAACCGCAGCATATTGACCCTCACAAGTGTTGTGAATTGTA